>NW_026068040.1:1608370-1737183 GCF_014885135.2 Alexandromys fortis | reverse complement strand
TAGGGCTGATGAGGGAGGGGGACTTGATTGGGAGAGGGGGGGGGAAATGGGAGGCAGTGGCGGGGAAGAATAAGAAATCTTTAATAAATAAATAAAAATTAAAAAAATAACATGTTTGGATTTAGAGGTGGATAGCCATTGTCTAACTCCAAAGCCAGCTTTGATTTTTAAGTGAGTTTATAATTCTACTGGAAGAAAAATATAGAGAGGGGGGGGGAGGGAGGGAGGGAGTAAAATTTTACCTTGCAGGTGATCTGTCCTCATAAGTTATATTCCTTTTTGCTTGGTAGTTTCTGGATAGTTATCTTTTTCTCTTTAGGCATCCAAACATGCAGGGTATCTTGACCTTTTGAAGATGAGTATTTTCCTGCAAAGACAAGAACAGAACCTGTCCCAACCCTTATGAGGTTTTCTTACCACCTGTATAATTGTCACCTCTGTGGATGAGCTATTGTTTCTCTTCTAGAGGTGTCTCCTTTTCAAATAAAATCTTTACTCATTTTGATGGCATCCATAGCTTTTCATCTCCTGTGGAAACAAGAGAAAAACCCCTTTCCCCACATAGCACATCTCCTGGCTTCCATTCTGAGGTCAACAATCCTTGAAATACACTGGGTGATTTAATTTAGAAGTCTTTTCTATTATTCAATGTCTCTCTCTGCTGCTGTTGTCCCTTTCTCATTAGCATCATGAAAATTCAAGGTTAATAAAGCATTATACAATCTATTTTCAGGGGTATTTTTCATCCCTTTCTGTTTGTTTAACATATCTTTTATAGTTCAATTTGATCTTTTTATAACTGCCTGACCTGTAGGATTGTGTGGTGTACCTGTAATATGCTTTATATTATAAAAAGCAAAAAACTGCTCCATTTTCTTAGAGACACACACTGGACCATTATCTGTCTTTATTTGTGCAGGTATACCCATAATAGCCATAACTTCTAATAAATGTGTGATTATAAAGCCACCTATTCTGAGCTCAAGGCAGTTGCCAACTGAAAACCTGAATAAGTGTCAATGGTATGTGGTACATATTTTAATATTTCTAATTCTGTAAAGTGGAAAACATCCATCTGCCAGATTTCATTCCTCTGAGTACCCTTTGGGTTATTCCTTGCAGGTAGTGGTGTTTGGTTATAGAAAGAGCAAGTTTATAAAAAATTTCCTTAGCTTGTTGCCATGTAATAGAAAGCTTTTTATGCTTTTGCTATGAAATTCTGAGGCTAGTCTCAGATTCACAATCTCCTTGCCTTGACTTTCCAAGTGTTGGGATCACAAGATGTGATGTTGTTGAAGTTTTCTAGGATAGTTTTGAGGCCTCACAGAAAGGGTAAATTCTAGGTTGGAATACGCAGGACCCCTGCAAGGAGCTTCCCCTGCTCAGGCATACAAAAATACCACCCTACCACTCACCACCCTTGGTTTTCATCCAGTCTTGTTGTCACTGTGATCTCTCCTTCTTTCATCAGTACTAGCTGCTGTCCCCTTTTTTAGAATGTCCAGAGGATGAGGATGTTTAAGGACATCCTAACTGGGACCACACACTGTCCTATCTATGAGGTGTCTCAAAACCGACTACAAGTCTCTTCAAATCAAACTCCGTGTCTGTGTCTGCTTTCTGTTTATGATGTCTCTATCTACAAGTACAGATAATTGTTCATTGAATTGAACTGAGGCAACCAGCAGGTCGGAAGGTCCCCCAGAGGTACAGGCATATCTAACCCACTGCCTAGACTTTCCTGAGCAATAATAGTTTTATTCTCCAGTAGATGCCCTAAAAGATAGGCATAATTGTATGGCCCTTTATCCTATTACCCCCAACCCACCAGTTCTATCTGAAGGCTCCCTAATTAGTTACTTCTCTCATCATTGGGTCAAATCAGCTAACCAAAGCATCCAGTGGGGAGAAAGATTTGTATTATAATTGTAATGGACAGTTTGGCAGTGAAGACCCATGACAGATGAACTTTAGCAATGTGGCAGGAACATATGTATGTATGTATGTATATTATAATTGTGTATTTATGTGTATAATTATATGTATATACATATACTGAGTAAATGGGGATCGATCATGATGCTAGAAAAAGCATTATTGGGGGAGGAAATTTTATGGAGATAGAATACAATACATATGGCATGAAAGGAGAAGAAAGATTTAAAGAGGATGAAAGAGAATAACAGGCAGGGGACAAAGAGATGAGGGAGGGAATGGGACAAGAGGATAAACAAGAACAAACTACACAGGGAAATGTCATATAAAACACTACTCATACTTTAACTCAAAAAATTAAAAACTAAAAAAACACAAACAAGCAGAACCCTCAGCCTGGCTATAATCCATAATAAGCCACACTTTCCCACAACTCCCTCCAGCTGAGCTTCACCTCCCCATGGCTCTGTTACCTCCCCAAACAACACCACCTGCTGAAGATCAAGTGTTTACATATGAGCCTGCGGAGACAGTTCACATCCACACCCTGACAGAGGAGTCAGATAAACGCAGACACACAAACAAATCAGCCCAGATGCTTACTCTATCCACCATCCTAACTTAAGCACTGGAAAAGTATTGGCAGGAGCTCTACTGTGTAGGCAAATGTAAGGAAGGCCACGTTTTCTTATTCAGTTAGAAAAATGCCTGACACACACACAAATCCTCCCATAAAAATGATTTGCTATCTGCTGTCATCGTCAGCACCACAAACATAAACGAGGGCTTCACAGTCTGAGCTGACTATTCATTTCTCCAGCAATGGCGAGAACAGTCACACGAGGATTTCGGATTCACGGGAACAAAGAGCTAAATAAAAATTTCACATTGAGAAGTTCTCTTCAGCAATCCTTTCTCCATCTGTTTCACTGACTCGGTAAAAGGAGAAGGATTTCCCTCTCAGCTCTTCCATCACTTCCTGTTTTCCCTTTCAGCCACAGTTTTCTTCTGAGAATGCTGTAACATCGTGTGGTGTGTCTGTGAGGCGAACACAGGATGTGATGGGATCTTCAGAGAGAAAAGGTCCTTTTTTTCCTCTTCTCGCTGTTGCTCGTCATCTCTATTCGTGGAACCATTTCTGTGAACGGTCAGCTTGTCATTGCTTGTGTGCGCTAACTCAAAAAGACCCAGGTGAGCCACCACAAGAGGAGCAAACACACGTTTCATTTATTCTGATTTTCCTTATTTGGAGTTTCATAAAACAGTATATAAATTTTATTTCCGACAGGACAAAGCTTGGAACTTTAGTGTCTCAACCGGAATATCTCTGGAGAAAGCATCCTAATTCGCCTTTGGAGCAACTGAGGCACTAATCCTGTGGCAATGAGGTGACATTTTTATTTATTTATTTATTTATTTATTTATTTATTTATTTATTAAAGATTTCTGTCTCTTCCCCACCACTGCCTCCCATTTCCCTCCCCCTCCCCCAATCAAGTCCCCCTCCCTCATCAGCCCAAAGAGCAATCAGGGTTCCCTGCCCTGTGGGAAGTCCAAGGACCACCCAGTAGAATAGAGGGGACAGTGCTCACTATCAAGTTGCTCTCAGTGCTGATGAGGAGGGGCCTTTCCTGATTGGGAAGACTTATCAGCAAGCTAAAAGGCATGACATACAGGTGAATGAACACAGTGCACAGGCAGGACGTGTTGATGAAGGGGCCTCTTTAACCTCAACAGGAGACGTAGCAAGCAAGGAAAAGAGAAGCCTGTTCAGAGTCATGGTGAGTGATTCACAGGCTTGGTCCTGCACTATGAGCTTTCTGTTGCTGATTACAGGGCTGTTCAGAAATCTCTGGGTGGTGATTTCTCTTTTCCACTTGCTTTATAGTGCCCCTCTTCCATGGTTCTCTAAGGTAGGATTCTCTGTAGCGTAGGATTTCCAAAACAAAAGTAGAGTCAGTAGTGTGGGGTATCTCTCTGTGAGTATTTGATGGACTTTTTAAAATATGAAGAATAATTTCCTATGGCAGTGGAGATTTATATGTCTCTGGTTCCAGGTTCTGCAGGGTTACTTGAGAGGCTGGAGACACTGGAGAGCCAACTGCTTAAGTCCAGTCTAAAGACTTGAGAGCCAGAGGAACTCACAGTATAGTGCCTGTTCAAGGTCCTGAATAGGTTTGAGACCTGGGAAGAGATGTTTCAAGTCCAAGTTCAGGAAGAAAGCCAAAGTCCCAATTCACTCTCAGGCTGGCAGACAATTGTACCCTCCTTTCAGGATGATCAACATCATTTTGTTTCTACATAGACTTTTGTCTGGTTGCATGGCCTTCCCCTACTCTATCCCCTCCACATGCTAAGAAGACCACTATCTATTTAATTCAGCCTAGCAATTATATATCAATCTCATCTAGAAAGAACCTCTACACCCAAGAGACACAGCCAGAGACAGTTCAGTCACGGTGATGCATAGTCTTAATTGGCACATTACCTTGGACACACACACACAGAGAATGGTTGGGAAAACATATTTTCCTTAACCAAGATATCATCATTAGAAGCTGAAGTTTCCAGGGCCTGACCTCAAGCACCCCATTGTTGTAGCTCAGATTCTGAAAGTGAGTTACTGTGCTGAATATCTATGAGGATACCCTCTTGGATCTGTATACGTGGAAACAAAGAAAGAGAGGAGATGTGAACAAGAAAAGATGAGCTCTGGTCTGGGATACAGCTTAAGCACAGCCTTTGCTTGCCCAACCAAGAATGATGTGACCAAGTGCCACAGCTGCTTTTGTCAGTCGCTAGATGTGGGATCCACATCAGTGGTGACCTTAGATGAGGTAGTCATGTGTAGCTTAGCTGTTCCTGAGGAAACAAACACTGATGACTCTGTGAACAGTGCTCCCATCTGTCCTTGGAGGGCTCTATGGAGTTCTCCTGCATCCATATCATAATGCTGGCTTGAATCCCAAGTCTTGTTCTTTACAGTGACTTCTTTGATCCTCAATTTTGTTCTTATTTCTAGAAATAAAGTCATTTTCATTACTTGAAATTCTCATAAAAGTTTCTTATTGATTTTTCTATTTGGAGCCATTGTTCTTAGTGCCACAAAGATACTGCTCTCTTCATAAGAAGTATTTGTACAGACACATTCCATTCCAGTAAAAGATTGTGCAAACTCTTTCGAAGAAACCACACCATCCTTTATGGTTTCAGTGAGGTTGCTTGGTAAAAGTGTTTCTGAACTGATCCCTAAAATATACATTTCTGCCACACTGTACCTTCAGACTAAGCTAAAGATTAATGTCATCAGAACAAACTTCTTTATTCTCAATATTTGATGCTATGCAGACACATCTGTTTATTGCTTCATGTTCCATTGGTTCATCAACTTTTTCTTTAGGTTCATAGGATGTTAAGAAGGCTGTTCTTTTATTTGCAAACTGACTTCAAGAATTTCCAGAGTGGAAACACTTCACCACCACCATCATTATCATCATCATCATCATCATCATCATCATCATCATCACCATTACAACCATCACCACCACCATCATCATCACCACCTCTGCCACTAAAATTATCACCATTATCACTATCATCATCATCATCATCATCACCACCATCATTATCATCATCACCATCACAATCACAACCATCACCACCACCATCATCACTACCACCATAATCACCACCACTTCCATCATCACCATCACAACCATCACCACCACCATCCACCCTAAACCCCAAATCTTTGTAAACAATTCTAGTGGAACCAATCTTTGTACTTCAGTCTTGCTCTGCAGACCATACAGAACCAGTTTATTTAAGCTATATTCTGTAAACTTAGGCATATGCCCCTCAAAGTAAGTACAATCTAACTGGGAACCAGATTTCCTGACAGAGCTCTTGTTGTGGAAATTAGGTCAGGCAAAGCTTCTGGGGGTATTTGACTTAGGGCATGGTTTTCTGCCTACAGACATGATTGCTTTTAAGAGAGAGGAGGGCTCTCATGCTCTTGGGTGGTGGTCGGAGATCTGATCGCAGCTTCCAGCATCCACAGAGGACCACAGTGGCTCTCTGCTTTGTTCTTTGGGAGTATTCCCCAATAAATATTTGATACCCTCCTTATTTTGGGCTCTCGTCAATTCTCTTTTCACGCTTACAAGCTCTGCAGTCAGAATAACTAGCCGGTAAATAGTGGGGGGTCCATATGATTATAACCAGCAATATACAGCCCGACACCATATGGTCTCTGACCATACTGTTGTGCTGGGATCTGGGTCTTGTTTCTAATTAGAGTCACAAGAGGAGACTCAGGAAGTGGTCTGTTAGAGAAAAATGTGTGATCCATGCACTCCTGGAACATAAAATTGTGTAACAATCCAGCATCAGCAGTCAGCCCCCGCAGGTGAGATGCACTCAAAGCTGTTAATGCAGAACGTGATCCTGTGGGCGCAAAGTTCTGACCGCTCCCTCCCGTCATTATGACCAAAATTGCTCGGGTTCTGTTTTGGCTTCTAACTGAACCTTGCTGAAGGGTAAATTTAGCTCCATGAATCCCACCCAGAGGGCCCCAAAAATGACATCATCGACACAGTGGTTGGTTGTGAAGCAGAGATATGAAATGGACCTAGCTGGGAGTCTTCTACAAAGCTCTAAGTCAATGAGTTTAAACGAATTTTAAAATTATACCTTAAAACAAAAGGTTTTGCACACAAAAGGCCTCTGTATAAAAGACAGAAAGGAAAAATGAAACATTTGCAATTTCCCTTTAAAGAATCTTGGCCAGATTCTTGCCAAGGTATGATAAACATTCCTGTTTAAAACTGTTTTCTTTTATTATATATTGACAACTATATATATATATACATACATACATATATATATTTGTGAAGCACAAAGGGATGCTGTAAATTCTTTAATATGAAGTGAGCTAATTAGATCAACTTTCAGTAGCTATCGCCTCAAATGCTCATCTAATTTCTGTGGTGGGAACATTTGAAAATTAAGCTATTACAAATTCTGAAATGCACAGCGCCCTGCCACACTTAGCTGCAGCTGCCACACTTGGCAATCAAAAGCACGCCCTATTCTTCTGTCAAGCTGAGGTTCGCATGTCTTCGACCAGCATCTACTCATGACCGCAGGAGAAGGGAAAGGTGCACTTACAAGGTGAAAGCCGAGCAAAGGCCAGTCGTTCAAAACTCCATGGAAAATTATCTTCTTTTAAAGTGTGAAGGTAACTTTGCTAAAGCCTTATTCCTTTTTATGTTGTTTACTCTTCGAGTTCTTATTTGTGAATCTCCGAGTTGGCTAGATTTTCATCCAAAACTATGAAAGAATTTAAGTTAGTCTGTTTACTTTACAGCCTGTGTGTGGCAGGGCTGAGGGTCAAGGTAAAAATCTCTCCGTCCTAGATACAAATCTATCTCTTGAAAGAGTTGCCTAACCCTAATGCCAGCACTAACTTGAGTCATGCTCAGACTTGATAAAGGTTTCAATTTCAGATATCTTGCTTAGTAGCAAGGAAAAAAATATATAAGGGGAATATTGCGAGATCAGCCAGTTGAATTACATTTTAATATTTCCTATCCATATTGAATACATCGAGTCTAAAAGCAGAACATAAAAACCCAGCTCAGCTGAAATATGAAGCACCATTTGTTATTATCAATGCTGTGTGTCATCATTACCAGCCTCATATTTCAAGAGGACAGACAGCTGGCGCTTCCAAGGTCAATGACAGTTTTATATAAAAAAGCCCCAAATGAAAGAATGACAGAGATCAAAGATTTGAGACAATCATAAAGAGAAAGGCCACCGTATGCTAGCTCATCCATTCCAAAAACTGGATTTTTATTCTTGATACCCAAGATGAAAGGATGGGAAGGGACTGAAAATGAGAATTTAATAAGAGCTATAGAGATGGCATTCTAGTCAAAAACAAGTTAAATATCCTACAGGAAAAGTCACCAAAGAGATGTGAGCACAGCTAATTGTTATGACTGTGTGTCTGTTCCCTGATGGAGAATTCATTTTGAGAAGGCTTGGAGTTAATATGAGCCAGTTCAATTATACAGCAGGACAGTAATGATCGCAGAAGTACACAAAAACAAATCAGACTTGGCTAGGCAGTAGCAAGGAATAGACTTGGACTTGCAGTGCCAGGCTTTTGATAACTTCAGTGTATTTACATTAGTGGAATAGCGTGGGACACGTTTTAATGCTTTTGGATATTTTGAACAAAGAAGTAATCAATTCGTGGCTGGTATATGTCAAGGGGTTACTATAAAAAATGTAATTATCTAAATCTATGGTGTTCAGCCAGTTGATGCAGCATCCATTTTAGTGGTAATGATCTTGCCTGTGACTGAAGTAGAATGGCCTAGGCTTTGGGGGGAGCCCTGGGAAGAAGCACACTCCCCTAATTGTTTCTAATTTAGCTTTCCTTCTCATACTCACCTTCATTTTAAAGCCATGAGTTGAAGCTGTTTGGAGAATGCTGTGGAGGTGAAAGAATGACTGAGCCAGAAAAAGGGAGAACTTTGCCAGGACCAAAGAAACACACAGAACAAGCAAAGTTTAGTGTCAGAGAATTTTCTTTGGCGTATATTCTGGTCTCTAACCCCTGCTCCTGTCTCAGCTTTATCGGTTTTTGTTCTGTGAAGATTCTTCTCTTGGTTAGCAAGTTACATGTTCCGGTTTGCTAGGGAATGGGAGGGACCTGTATGCATAGAAATCTGTTTTATTCTGAAAGAACCGGAAACTCATGGTTTCCCTGCCCATCTGAGTTCACTCTGAATTGTAGATACCACATACTGAGGCAGTGACAGTCCCAAGTAGTTATGGGTTCTATGTATTCACAGCAGGAATTAAGAGTAGTCTTCTGTTATGGACAGACTGGTTGTGTCTGTCCATAACTTATGTTGCTGAAATTCTGATTCTCAAGGTGATGGGATGAAGAGGTGGCTTTGAGGAGGTGGTTAGGTCATGAAGTTAGATTGGCCTCCTCATGGGGGAGGTTCCTGCCCTTAAAAATCAGACCCGAGGAGGCCAGGGAGACATAGGGGGTGATGTGCTTCTGTGCAAGTGTGAGGATGTGAGTATGAATTTGCAGATCCCATCCCCCCAAAACAGATTTCATTTATTAATTCAGTAGCGTGCATGTGCAATTCCAGCACCCCTCATTGTAGATGATAGATGCAGACAGATGACTTCCCTGAAGGTTACCGGTTGGCTAAATTATCATACATAGTGGGAGACAACCAGAGAAACTGTCTCCCACACATACATCTGTACTCACACAGAAGAACATAAGCACATACACACACACACATACACACATCATGTATGTACACACACACATAAATAAATACTCTAATAAATAAACTTAATTTTTTTAAATCTTTAAAAATAATTTCATAATTTTAACATATATTAAAATTATTTGTCTTTATGGCTTTGGTATTTACATAAAGTTAAATAAATCTTTGTCTTTCCAAGCACCATGAAGATCCTCTCTTATGTTTGTTCTTTAAAATGTACTCTCACCTATAGACCTTCTACTTTCTATGTGCTGTGGAAACTCAATTCTTTGTAGCTCATTGGCTCATCTCATCATGTATTGAATATGTTGCCTCTGCCCACCAATTCACAGCACCATTTACTGTAAGTTAAGCATGGAGGCTCACTCGCAGCTGCCTTGAGTCTGCTCTAGTTCGCTGGTCTGTGGACCTTCCTACCTTCCCAGGGCTTTCTGTGTTCTCTGCTCTCCGATAGCATCTCTTCCTTGTTATCATCTGTTATGTGTGAGGACTTTTACCTTTGTATGTCATATGCATTTTACAGCAGCTCATAAAATTTCCTGTATACACCAAGTTCTTTCAGGGTGTGATCGTGGGTAGTTATGCTACTCAGGGTGTGATCATGGGCAGTTATGCTGCTACTCAGGGTGTGATCATGGGCAGTTATGCTGCTACTCAGGGTGTGATCATGGGTAGTTATGCAACTCAGGGCTTCCCCAATGTCCCTTCTTAAAATATTACAATTTTCCCCTTGGGTGTATTTATAACTCTCTTTAGTTGTGTTTATTCTAGATGCTTGAAAACTAAAGACTTAATTCCTCATTCTTTTTGTTTGTTTTGTTGTTATTGTTGCTTTTGAGACAGCATTTCTCCGTGTAGCTCTGACTGTCCTGGAACTTACTCTGTATACCAAACTGGCCTCAATCTCAGAGAGATCTGTATGCCTCTGCCCCCTGAGGGCTGGGATTAAAGGCATGCGCCACCACCACAACCTGGCACTTAGTTCTCATTCTTAATGCTGGTCCTTTTATGGCTTATATGTAAACTATAATTCAGTTTTTGTGTTCTACATAGAAAACCTAGTGACCAGTATCACTGATCTTAAAAATTTATGGATAGATTGTTTATTATTGTTTATGTGTCTAGAAATAATATCTTTGAAAATTACCATGTTCTAATTATTTTTATATTGTTATGATGAAAACCTTCACAGCAACCACAATGAAGTGGAATGGTAGCAAGTCTCTTTGCCTTTTGGCTAATATCAAAGCTGGGCTTGTAAAGATCTGATACAGAGTAATCCATGAAGTGGATACTTATGAATCTCTCATTTGATTAACAGACTACCTTTGTTTTTAGGCTCTTATGAATGTCTATTATGAAAAGATGTTAAACTTATTAAAAAACATTTTATGTTCTTTGAAGTGATGAAACAATGAATTTTTAGATATTTCTTGATTTCATTCAATAATATTTAGAAGTTCTGCATACATATTCATGAATTAAATTGGTTTGTAATTTGTCTTAGCTTTTTATATTCCAGTATCGGGGTTTTACTGGCTTCATAAGCAAATTGGGAAATATTCTCTCTTATGGTTTTTGAACTTTTTCCCTTATGTGTTTGATAGAACTTATTAATGAAATAATCTGGTCCTGACAGATTTTACTTTTGGGGGAAATTTTGATTATAGGTTGAATTTATTTGATAGTAATAGAATAGAGAGCATTTCTCATCTCTTGTGAAGTCTGTTTTTGGTGAATTCTATTTTTACTGGAAATTTATTAACTTTGGTATAGAGTTCTATATTAAATCCAATTTATTGTTTAGCCATCTCAGACTTCTCTATGCCTCTCAGCTTTTTATTTGTAATACCAATTAATAGCACATTCTTCACTGTTTTTGACGGTTTTATAATTAAACAATTCTTTCCAGAAAATGATGTTAACTTTGCTGTGCCTCTTTGCTGTGTGCTTATTCATAATCTCATACATCTCTACTATTTTGAAAATAATGTGCATACATGTGTGTCTGTCTGTGGTTATGTGCACATGAGTGCAGGTGCTCATAGAGGCCAGAAGTAGGCATTGGAACCTCTGAAACTGCACTTATAACATGGGTTATAAACTATACCATATGGGTGATGGAAACTGGACTCAGGTCCTTTGCAAGAGCAGTGCAAGCTCCTAACCACTGAGCAACCTCTCTAACCCCATCCTGCTGCTCAACCTATTGTTGCTTTTTTTCCTTTGGAGAGTATTTTAATCTTTTTAAAATGAAATTTCTTGTACCATGTTTTCTTTATCCATTCTTCAGTTGATGGGCATTAAAGTTGTTTCCAGGTTCTGGATATTATGAATAAAGCTGCTATGAACATAGTTGAGCACATGTCTTTGTGGTATGAATGAGCTTCCTTTGATATACCCAACAGTGATGTTGCTGGGTCTTAAAGTAGGTTGTTTCCTAATTTTCTAAGAAATTGTCATACTGATTTCCAAAGAAGTTGTACAAGTTTGCATTCCCACCAGCAATGGAGGAGCATTCCCCTTACCCCACAACTTCTCCAGCATAAGCTGTCACCAGTGTTTTTCATCTTGGCCATTCTGACAGGTATAGGATGGAATCTCAGAGTTGTTTTGATTTGCATTTCTCTGATGGTTAAGGATGTTGAGCATTTCCTTATGTGTCTTTCAGCCATTTGAAATTCATCTGTTAAGAGTTCTCTTTTTAGGTCTGTTTTAAAAATGGATT
Organism: Alexandromys fortis; assembly: GCF_014885135.2. Taxonomy (NCBI): domain Eukaryota; kingdom Metazoa; phylum Chordata; class Mammalia; order Rodentia; family Cricetidae; genus Alexandromys; species Alexandromys fortis. The sequence continues at coordinate 1,725,195 of NW_026068040.1, read as the reverse complement.
ATTTGTTCTTTTGATGTTGTTTTGTGCACTCTTTGTATATTTTGGAGATGAGTCCTCTGTCCGATGTGGGGTTGGTAAAAATTTTTTCCCATTCTGTAGGTGGCTGTTTTGTCTTGTTGGCCATGTCTTTTGCTTTGCTTTACAGAAGTTTCTTAGTTTCAGGAGGTCCCATTTATTAATTGTTACTCTCAGTGTCTGTGGTACTGGGGTTATATTTAGGAAGCAATCTCCTACACCAATGCTTTTAAGTGTATTTCCTACTTTCTCTTTTATAAGGTTCAGGTTGGTTGGTTTTATGTTGAGGTCTTTGATCCATTTGGGCACAATGGAGTACTACACAGTGGTAAAAAACATAATGACATTTTGAAATTTGCATGCAAATAGATGTATCTAGAAAAAAAACCATATTGATATTGAATGAGGTAACCCAGACACAGAAAGACAAATATAATATTTACTCACTCATAAGTGATTTCTAGATATAAAGCAAAGAAAAGCCAACCTACAGTACACAACCCCAGACAACCTAGACAACAAAGTGAACCCTAAGAGAGTCATATATACATTTACATAGGAAGGAGAGAAAGACAAAATCTCCTGAGTAAATTGGGAGCATGGAGTCATGGAAGAGGGTAGAAGGCGAGGAGAAGTAAGGAAGGGGGAGTGGAGAAAAATGTCAATATAGCTCAATAAAAACAATAAAAAAAGTAAAAATGAAAAGTCTTCTAATGCTTTGCTCATCTAATATGGCAGTGTAAGTTACAAATTTCTATTTCAGTACTGCCTTTGCTACTTTTCACAGTTGTTTATATAAAATATTTTTATTATCCCCCAGGTCAGGATATTTTCTAATTTCAATTATGATTTCCCCACTAATCACAACAGCCATTCAGAAACTTTTAAACACATATGGGTAGTTTCTGATTCTTAGTGTTCATTTCAATCTGGCTGGCAATGTGGTCAGAAAATACATACTATGCTATCTGAATTCTTTTAAACTTGGAAATTCAATAATCCATTTTATAAACTTTCCTAGCATATATTCAGCAGCTGTTGATGCTGTGTTCTAAATATGGCCATTCCTAAGGTCAAGTAAAATTATCGTATTGTTCAGATTTATCTCTATGCTCAACTCTTATTTCCTCATCAAATAAAAGAACAAAAAAAAGAGAATGATACAACATTTCTATCACGAGTCTTATCTATATTTTCTGTTTAGATGTATCAGGTTTGACTCATGAATTTTAATACACCATTATCATTTTACACACATTTGAAATAGAAGTACTTCTGCTATAATATCATCTTAATTCTAAGTATTGCTTCTTTGTTTGAATTCCAGTCTGTCTCATATTATCTCATGATACCAGCTTTGGCAGGATATCATTTACCAATTCATTTTTAACCATTCAACAATCTAATGTTTTGGCTAAATACCTAGTAAACTGCAAGTAGCTTCAAAATATTCAAGGCCATCTTTGCCCATTTTTTATTTATTGGTATCTTTATATTTATATTTAAACATTATTCTTTCTCTTATTGAGACATGGTTGTACCTTTTAGCCTAGGCTGGCCTTGAATTCATAGCAATCCTCCTGCTTCAGTCTCTCAAGTTCTAGGATTAAAAGCATGCACTACCATATTGGGCTGACCTTAATATTTCAGAAGGTATCCTGCCTGTCTTTTCTTTCTACATTGTTTAATTTTACTTCATCTCTCTCCTATAATATCATAAATTTATTTACTATTTCTATTATTTTAGTTATTAACACCAAGTTGGACCAGCATAAATGCTTTCAAGTTTAAAATTTTTCCTTTGCTGTTAAACACCATGACATAATTCTCTTGGCCCCCATGTGATTCTCATTGTCTCTTTTCCCATACATTGTAATGCTATGTTTTTATTCAATCCTTTTAAACATTATGCTGTTGTTTATAGCATTCAATAATTAAATGAGCACCACATTTACCACTTCCTTGCTCTTCACTTATCTCTTACGTCAGACCTTCCCTCTGAGGGTCTTCTCCTTTACTCTAATACCTTACAGTGTTTTCTTCGAGGAGCTCCAGTTTGCACACTCACTGTGACTATTGTTTTGTTTATGACAAAACACATCTCTATTCTGCCTTTGTTCCCCAAAACCATTTTATTATGTACACAGTGTTATCTCTTAGAGTGCCTCCAACTCATTTTCCTGTCATCTGGCCTGATGTATTCTTGAGTTGTTTGTAAATGCAACTGATGGTAATCTCACTTTTTATTTGCTTATTGTATGTGGATTTCTTCTGCTTTTACTCTGCTGTGTTAAGAAGGAAAATTTAAATGTATTACTCTTGGGAATCACAGGTTCTAAGGGTAAGTTGGCCTCTGTTTTCCACCTCTACAAAACACATAAATACTTTCTACTCACATGTGTCTTCTGAGAAGTCTTCTTACCCAGTAGAAGGCATATTCCTATACAGGTTGTACATATGGAGTTTGACCCTGAGCTAGAACTAACTGGAGAATAGGATTCAGGCATCCACCTTTATAGATATCTCTAGTAGTTGGAATGCTTGTTTTGGAGTACAGTTAATGGGCTTCATGATAGAGAAAGTCACCTTCTTTGTTTACCCACATGGTAGAGAAAGGAGGCAAACAGAATCTTTCTGACACGTAGGCTCTTTTTAGTCTTTCCTTTTTTTCTCATGGGCAGCAGTAGAGGACAGGACAGTGCTGGCATAGGATGCTGACATGGTAACTCCAAGCAAGCTTGAAGGATGCAGCCTGCTCTGATGTAGGAGTAGAAAACGTGAAGGATTTTGCACCCTCTCCTTCAACTGAATCCTAAGTAAACAGGAAGGATCCAACTCACCCTGTGAGCAATGTGCACACTTTAGTGGTTATAACCCCAGATGTCAACAATTGTTCTTCTCTTTAAGAGGGTAGACTTGCAAGATTATTAAACTCTTTTTTCTTTTCCTTTCTTCATGTAAAGTTTCTAGATTTTTTCTATAACAAATATACATTCATTGTATAGCAATAAAAATTACTTTGGGCATTACACTTCTATTAACAACCAATTTTATATAGCCTAAAATATTCATTGAATTTTAACAATCACATTTTAATTTATTATCAACTTTCTTCACTATTCAAAGGTAGAAATACATTCTCTCTTTATTTTATTTTATCCTTGTGCATTCAAATTTCAAGCCCCATCACTGCATTTTATTGTGATTTTCAACCCACATGTTTTGCTACTGTAAGTCTGGTGATTGGACTTGGTACATTGCACATGCTTAGTCAAGAATTTTATCCCTGAGCTACATATATAACCTCAACTCACACTTTAATGAAAAATTCTACTTTAAGGAATAAAAAGAAATAGAATACCTAAGAGGAAATCAAATGTTGCACTTAATCTCCAACTTAACATGAAATACCTCTTTCTAGACAAGTGATCTGTGGAAATGATCATTGTGTGCCAGATATTCTAAAAAAAAATTGAAATATGCACATGTAAGTTTCTGAGATGCTGGCTCAACCTCTGCTTTTCAGAGGTAGAAAGAAACTCACTGGCCTCAAAACAGAGTTTCTTAGATGAAATTGAACAGATTCTATGGTCAGTGAAGGAGACAGAGAACCTGGAAATGGTTCTTGTCCAGCCTTGTGTTTTTCCATTGCATCCCTGGCTAGCTATGTGTTCTTTCCAGTTGGATTTTTTTTTTTTTGTCCCAGTACATCAGGTTCACCAGGCAGGGACTTTTAGTGAGATAAAACTCTAGATTAAATATCTGTTGGACTTTCTATTCCAGTGTCCTGACTTAATCAAAGCAAAAACAGTTTTCAATTCCATAAGAAAAAGAAATCCATTCGTTAGGCTTTCTCCCTACATCTTGTTCTGCATCACATGCCATGAAGATGGGAAATGAAAGTCTGAGCTGTGCTCATTCTGAGCAAGGTCTTATTTATCTTTGTGGTAGTGTGGATGTAACTGGCTTCCATGAGCTCACAGGGGGTGGCGCTATTAGGAGGTGTGGCTTTGTTGGGGTACACAGGACCTTGTTGGAGGAAGTATGTCACTGTTGAGGGTGAGCTTTGAGATCTCATATATACTTAAGCCATGCCAAGTGTTTCAATCCAGCACACGGCCATGTACTGCCATGATGATGATGGACTAAAGCTCCGAACTATAAGCCACCCCAAATAAATATTTTCCTTCATAAGAGTTTCTGTGGTCATGGTGTCTCTTCACATCAAAAGAAACCCTAACTAAGACAGTTTTGCAAACTATGATCCCATTTGGACCTTCCTTAACTATGTTCCAAATATCTCAAGAAAGCAATGACTAAGTTTACAAATGATAAAATTTCCACATATTGAAGAGCAGAATGCCAGTTATGAAGGAAATTATTCAGTGCCAGATAGGGAAGTAGAGAGTTATCAGCTTCAGTTAGTAAGGATTACAAAGCACCAAGATGGGAGAAGTTACCACAGACTGAAGAAATCTGATGAACATTGGAAGTTGAATGGATGTGGGTAGACAAGCTGAGGACAGTGAGAAGCATGAAGTCACTAGGAGTTAGCAAAGAGCAGGCAGTCTTCACACAACATGACCAGGTCTGATATCAATAGAGAAGCAAGGCAGAAAGCCAGGATAAAACAATTTAAATATTTATATATGGAATATGTGATATAAAAACATTTGTCAACTATATGGGAACAGAACAGGTGAATGTATTTTCATCTGTACTTGTGTTTATTTATGATTAAATCTTATGAATAGTATAAAAAGGATCATAAGACATACATATGAATATTTGATGTACATGCCAATTTTTATAAGTAACAATCATATTGATTGCTGATAAAGGAAATGGAAAATATGAATTGAGCAGTACAAGTGTTCTTATATTAAAAGTAGTTGAAAGGTAGTCAGTCAGTCCCAGCCAGGCAGTGGTGATAGATACCTTTAATCCCAGCACTTGGCAGGGAGGCAGAGGCAGGTGAATCTCTGCATTTGAGGCTAGCCTGGTCTAGAGAATGAGTTCCAGGACATAGAGAATGAGAAACCCTGTGTTGAATAAACCAAAACCAAACAAACAAATCCACTGCAGCAGATGTCCAAACTTCTCTGTTCATTGGCTTCTTGATCATTTATGGTTGCGGAATGAGCAGAATAGCTCCAGCCATCACATTACAATTCAGGTGAGAGGAGAAAGAAGAAGCTGAAATGTAGAGGGCACCGCTCCTATCTGTGATTTCTGAACTCCACTCTTGTATCTCAAAGGAAGGGTAGGAAATTTATTTTTAGCTGAACATTTTCTGGCATTGATAATACAAGGTTTGTGTTATTACAAAAATGAATGAGAGTATATAAGAGCTAGTAAGCTATCGTGTCTAATATTAGTGCCATCTTATATTTGAGGGAACTGACCCTCTGAAGCCCTGAGTAAAGTACTTGAAGTTACATGACTAAGTCCTAAGCACCATTCTTTGCACCATTCTGGTAGTGCTCAAGCCTCAGATTCTGTGTCCCTGACATCCGCTTGCAAGTTGACTAGCCAATATACTCTTACCCGTCTCTGTAATAGCAGAATTCTTATATTGTCAGGGCCAGAAAATGCTCAACTAAAAACAAATTTCTCATCCTTCCTTTGAGGTGGTCGCAAGATCATGGCTTAGAAATCACAGTTGGAAAGAGCTTCCTCTTTTGAAAGTCCAACTATAGGTCTCTTCTCAGAAAGATGCTTCCCTAAGACCCTACAGTGAAGAGTACTGGGAATCAGGACTGAACACAATCCTATGTGCTTGTACTGGGATGAGTCTTGCTAGAGTGGATGTTTTTGTGGGTGAAGCTCGGGTAGGTTTGAGAGTTACAGCTTCGACACCAGTGGTTCTCAACCGTTGGATCATGATTCCTTGCGGGGGGGGGGGGGGGAAGCAGACGACCCTTTCACGAGGGTCACTAAGACCATTTCCATAGATGAGATTTACAATGTGATTTATAACAGTAACAAAATTACAGTTATGAAGAAGCCATGAAATAATTTTAAGGTTGGGCTCACCACAATATGATGAACTGTATTAAAGAGTCCCAGCACTAGGAAGGTTGAGAACCCCTGTTCATGACTGCTATTGTATGTATCTCATTGCAGTCCTGCTGATCTGGCATCTCTTATCATCTCCAATCTACCACTTATCCATTTGCACTCCTTTCTGAGCATCCAAATTTCTTCCTTTTCTGTAGCGATAGGAGCGGCGGGGCTGTGTCCCCGGCATCCGGCCGCCCGCATGGCTAGGTTATGCCCTGAAATAATTACATGGAAACTGTATTTTTTTAAACACTGCCTGGCCCGTTATCTGTAGCCTCTTATTGGCTAACTCTTACATATTGTTCTAACCCATTTTTAATATTTTGTGTAGTCCATGAGGTGGCTTACCAGGGAGGATCTTAACCTGTGTCTGTCTAAAGTGGGAGAACCATGGCGACTCCTGACTAAGCTTCTTTTTCCCAGCATTCTCTTTTGTTTACTCCACCCACCTATGGGTTGGCCTATCAAGGGGCCTAGGTAGTTTCTTTATTAATAAGAAATCACTCCCACATCATTTCCCCTTTTTCTGTTTAAATAAAAAAGAAAGGCTTTTATTTTAACATAGTAAAATTACATATAGCAAAACAGTTATCAAGCAAGAACTATAGTTATAATATTTATATCTATTTTATCTCTTATCATAACTAAGGAAAACTATATTTATTTTTTAACTCCATCAAAGATTTCAGAAGGATATAATAATACTTAAGTAAACAGGAAGTTCAAAACTCTAGAAATGACAGAGACATCTCGCTGCCTGGACAGTCATCCAAAGTTTCTCTGTACCATTGGGGCATCCATCTTTAGCCTTCAGGCCCATAGTATCCAGCAGACATCTCCATGAAGCAGGAAATTCCAAAGACAGTTTAGTCATTTTTTGCTGTGTTCTGTAGAATGTCTCACAGACTCTTTCATGAATTAGGAACCCTGAAAGACCATCTCACCTTTAGGCAAGTTCAGCAGTCCTCTCTCTGTGGGTTCTCTGTGTCCAGTTTATGCAACAGTCCAGGCAAGAACAGTTTCTTGCCCAAATGGCTATCAAACTCCATAAGATCCTCTTCGATGCCCATCTTCCTCTTGAAGTAGCTGGTGCTGCCAGGAGCAGACGTGTCTCCTTGTCATGAAAAGCCCTAAGTTATTAAAACATTTAAATGCCATATTCTGCAGTCTTTGAGAGATATGAAGAATGTCTATCTAATTGAAATATATCTCTATATATCTAGAAAATCTAACTAACATGACTACAAGCTTGACTATTGATTATCCCATCACTTTTCTGGGTCTGACATACCATCACTAACTGCATACTCAAGAGAAATACAAGCGGACAGAGCAGTGAGTTGCCTTGCCTATGTCCTTGGGACACACAGGAGTTTTTGAATACTGGACCAGTCAGGTTTTCCTGTGCTTGTTATTTAACACAAATGTCTAACCTATGTCCAATACAACTCACTCTCCCTAACCTTAGATTCTTCTTCTGTATGTATTGAGATGGATCAGGCCCTGGGTCTTCCCTTTTATCTGTAGTCTTTTATATAAATATATAGGTTCCTTTATCACTACCATTTATAAAAGAAAAAATGGATCTGACAGTATTCTACTTATGAGCTGACTTTTACTGATTCTACCAAAAAGTATAGTGGGAAAACATATGGATAAAACCACTAAATTATGGCTTTTGATTACTGAATGACTTATCTAGAAAGACAAGCCAGAGATGACCAGACATGTTATAGGTATGAACCATAGACACATGCAGCATCAAGGGGGCTCTGTGTTCATTTTCAGCTGTATCTGTTTTCCTGAAATTTCTGTGGAGCTCTTGATTCTGTGAAGAGAATTAAGTGAGGACATGAGCAGTAGATTCTTTCCTCAAAAGTCAAGTCTTTAAAGAAAAGATTTGATGCCCTGTTCAGAGTCACTCAGTTATTTGGGGATTTCAAGTGCCTTGTAGCCTAACTCAAACAGACTCAAAACAAGAAAGGAGCTGAATACATCATACCCAGAAACAACTTATTAGCTCTCACACACGAAAAAAACAGGGAAACAAACTCATAGAATTATGTAGGTTTAAGTTTCTGTCCTGCCTGATCCCAGAGCCATTCAGTCCCAAATAAACACACAGAGGCTTATATTAATTATAAACTGTTTGACCTATTGTTCAGGTGTATTATTAGCTACCTCTTAAACTTAACTTAAATTAGCTCATACTTTTTATCTATGTTTAGCCCTGTGACTTGGTACTTTTTCTCAGTACTGCATTCTCATCTTGCTTTTTCTGCTTCTGGCTTGGTACTGTGTCTCTGCCTTTCCTCTTCCCAGAATTCTTCTAGTCTGATCTCCTTGTCTATAATTCCCCCTTGACTACTGGTCAATCAGTGTTTTATCAAACCAATACGAATGACAAATCTTTACAGTGTACAAGAATCCTATATCAAATCTCCTTTGTTTAGCTTTTTTCCCTGACCATTATCTATAACCAACACTCTAAACAAAGACAAAATTCATAATCCAATTTTGGGAATGTGGGGGTAGTTTTCTAAACTACTCCTGTTGATTGGAGGTGCAGGATCATATTGGTTTCAACATGGACCAGAGGGATGTCTTCAGGATACTGTTCTTTTTATCTCTGAAGTCTTTTCCTACCACATTATGTTAACTTTTATACTCTCATAGCTGGTCATTGGCAGCTTCAAGATTTGATGCATAAGCCCAGGGTGAGCACATGGCTCATCTCAAAGTCACAGCCAAACTTCCTCTGCTGGACAACAGGTCTGAAAGTATGCTTGACTCCAATTCTGTGATCAATACTCCTCAGTGGAGCTATTGTTAAGCTGGTGCCACACAAAGACATGACATCTCACCAGATGAATGGATCCTTGGTGGGTAGGGGTGTGACATACAATTACAATTTTACCCTCCAAGATGGTCATCTTAGTGATGCATTGCACCATTGTTCCCATCTTCAGCATCCCAGCACCACTATCAAGATATTTGCACCTAATATCTTCCAACAGATCTTAGTCCACAGCTTCAATGTAGGCTGATTTAGGGGGGATTATGGATAGTTAGCCTTCATAGACTATCTGTTCCATGCCAAGGCATTTAATATCACTTCTTATTTTAAGTTGTAATGATTATTATTGAGCTCTACATTTTTATCTTCTCCTCTCCCTGCCCCTCCCCTGTCCTTCAACTCTCTCCCAAGGTCCCCATGCTCTAAATTTACTTAGGAGATCTTGTCTTTTTCTACTTCCCATGTAGATTAGATCTATGTATGCCTCTCTTAGGGTCCTCATTGTTGTCTAGGTTCTCTGGGATTATGATTTGTAGGCTGGTTTTCTTTGCTTTATGTTTAAAAGCCACTTATGAGTGAGTACATGTGATATTGTCTTTCTGGGTCTGGGTTCAAAAACACTGAGGATAACTTATGCTGGAGAGGTTGTGGGATAAAGAGAATATCCTGAATTGCTGGTGGGAATGCAAGCTGGTAGAGTCCCTTTGGATGTCAGTATGGCAATTTCTCAGAAAATTAAGAAACAACCTTCCTCAAGACCCAATAATACCACTTTTGAGTATATATCTAAAGAATGCTCACTCGTTGTGGTAACAAGGACATGTGCTCAACTATGTTCATAGCAGCATTATTTGTCATAGCCAGAACCTGGAAACAATCTAAATGCCCCTCAACCGAAAAATGGATAAGGAAAATGTGGTACATTTACACAATGGAGTACTACACAGCAGAAAAGAATAACGACATCTTGAATTTTGCAGGCAAATGGATGGAGCTAGAAAACATCATTTTGAGTAATATCACTTCTAATAATTCACTTTCATAATAGCCATTTGAAATAGACATATTCTTACTGTGGATAAAAAGACTTCAAGTAAGTTAAATGTCTCACGCAGAATGATGACTTGAACTCTCAGTCCTGGTCTTCAGCTTGCTCCTTGGTAAAATAAGGGCTATCGGGAAAGTATATTATTTCACAGTGAAGCATAAGCAAATGGAAAGCAAATCACAGTTCATGTGTTTGCTTGTTTACAAATAGGTAAAATAATGTCACACCCCATGATTTCTATTCCATGAGAGAAGCTGATAGAGCCTAGCATCAGGTTGGCATAAAGATGTCATGAAATGATGCAAGACTATCATCATGACTAAAGCCACATGTCTGGAAGCCAATGATAACTGCAGAGCCGCCATTCTTTTGTCGTGGTGACTGGAGGGTGGGTACACAGAATTACAGGCAACTTCATCTTTGGAGGTTCGATTTGTTGTTTAGGCCACAGAGATGCACCTGAGTATCACTGCCCTTCACAGTACTGTTTCCAGCTTGTGACAGCAGTGTCTTTCCTTTCTCCCATTCCCAATTTTCAGATTTGCTTCCGTAGCACCACATCTTCTCAAACCTACTTGAATCATCCACGTTGGCTTTTCCTTTCTTTTGAGTACATGGTAAAGTTGTAGATGGTCACTTAGTGTTACATAGATACAGTGCACAGCACACTCTGGCTTTTCTCATTCATCACACTCAATTGATAGAAATGGTTTTTACAAATAGATCCACTCAAAACCCTCAGCATCATCTCTTCATAACAAAAAAGCATCACAGTGGTTAGTTTCACAGCTTGAGGAGTTTGGGGTAGAAATTTATCTTTGTTTAGAATAGCTGCTATGGTTTCCTCTATGAAGAAACCAAGTCCGATTGAATTCAGATGTAAGCTTAAATAGGCACACTATCAAACTAAGCCAGGTTTTATTGATTTCTGAGACAAATTTCTATAGTTTTTCTTCTTCCTATTTCAAAGTATAACTTTGAAAGGCATAATATTCTAGAGAAAATAAAGAATTCATGAAAATACATTGCTTTTATTTCCAAGACATTCAAAAATATTTGTCTATAGATCTGAAATCAAAATAGGTGATATCTTGACTGATATTTTTACTAAAAATTCACAGCTCCATATATTATTCGTCTATTCATCATCTTTCCTCTCATCTTTCAGAATGTCTATAAAATGATGGGTTATTATTTCTGCCACTTCAGATAGTGTTTATGCCAGCAGGAGGAAAATTATTTTATTATTTTTAGAGAATAGGAGCTATTTCTTGAACCAGGAAATTGAACCTACTATTAAAAAAATAAAGCAAAAATCTTGTTCTCATCAATCGCTACTCGATTTCCTTCGGGATGCCTTCCCCCTTCCTAAAACAACCCTGTTACACACATAGACATGGGGGGGGGAGGCTTTTCATCACACACCATGAAAATCTCACATACATCCCATGTTACTTTGATGCCTGTCTCTGTCTTCCTTTTGGATCAGGTGCTCATTGGGGACAGGGACTGTGGCCATTTCATTGCCATACAGCCTTTGTCTAGAGCACCAAATACGAAAGTATCTTAGACATCAAAAAGCAGTCTAGCTTGGATGCACTCCTGGGGCTCTGGGGATAACTGTGCACTCAGTTTCATGGTAACCTTTACCCATTGGGTAGGAAGGAGCCTCACCTAAGGAACTTTTGGTTCCTTGGAACTGCATCTGCAAAGCTGCAAACACCACTTTGGGTAATAATCTGCCCAAGACACTTCCAGGCGCATATTTACTTACTACTCCGCTGGGCTAGGGAAGAAACCAATCTCAAATTGCTTCCTCAGCTGAAAGCTCTGTGCTAACAATACAGTTTAATTTCTGCAGCTGTAGTTCTCAAATCAATAGGCTGCAGAGTGGGTGGCAGAATTTCAGCTCTGGGTTTTGAATACTAAGCAGGTCAGAAGGTGAATTATTTAAGATTCAATTTACTGCATTCTTAAAAATGGTTTTGAAAAATCAGCTCCATGATTTATAATATTTTAATAATAATGTAAATCTTCAGAATTAAAAAAATAATGTCTGATCATGGATCATCACATTTATTACATGAATATCAGAGGTTTTGAGGATTTATTACTTCAAAAGAAGACTTGTACAGGCAAGTGTGGCACTTTGGGTTTGTAATCCCAGCACTAGGGAGGTGGAAGCAGGATGACCAAGCTACTAGGCTTAGAAGAGCACAAATAAGGGAAGGACTGAGGAAAGGGGGGAGATAAATAAGAGAAAGCAGATTTTGTTTGAAGAATAAATGTCATCAAGAAACCTGACTCTTTAAATTAAAAAATCAATTAATTAATTAATCATTTTTAAGTTAGCCTCAGCTACATAGTTAAGTTCAAAGTCATCATGGGCTATAGGATACCCTGTCTCAAATAAACATATAAAATTCATAAATGAAATATATAAAATTTATAAATGATAGATATTAATTTCCTTTGGATAATTGGATGTTCTTATATAACTGGACATTGTTCTACATTTCCTCTGTGCTTTATTTTAAAAATAAACCAAGCCATTTAGGTAGTCTTTAAATTATGGTAAGATTCACTGGGCTTGCCTTTTGTCAGGATTTATTATAGATTCCGAGCATACTGTGATAAGTACTGGCCATGCTATTGCTATAAAGGTTTTACATAGATGTTGTTTCCACACATGTGTTTTCCTGCCTCATAACTAATCATGCTTAAAGTCTGGGGTTCAGCAATAAGAAGTCATGAATGGTTTTATAACCAAGAAGATGGATTTAACAAATAAATTTAGAGTAGAAGTAAATTACTATATCCTTATGAGAAAAAAGAATTATCCCAAATTTCCCCAAGGTTCTCAATACATCACATTCTCTTAAATCAAGTGTTGCGGTCTAGGTTCCCTCCTATCCGATTTCCTATAGTGTCATTGTCTATGCAAAGGTCTTCGGGTATTTTGAAACAGCAGGTAGGAGTTCTCAGCATTTTAAAGGCCTCTAAAATGAAGATGGTTGATATTTAGAAGAGAAACATGGAGAAGACAGCGAGAGGATGAGAATGTGGAGCATAGGGAGTCAGGACCACAGACAGTCAGGTGCCCCTCCCCTCCCTGGTTTCCTCACTGCTGACAGAGGGAAGTGTGGAACCTCTCATTCAGGAACTCTCCTTCTCATTGGGCTGTGAAGTTTAAGTGGAATAGGTTTGATAATTTAAGCTCTTTCCTTTATGGCAGAGTAGGTAGCATGGAAATAATTGCATCTTTAAGACTCATGGTAAAAGTCAAAGATTTGGTCTGACTGCAGCTTCAATCCTATGAAGAAAATATTGTGTCTGCTCTAATGGGTGGAGACTGAAGACCAGTGTTCTCAACCCTCCTAATGTAGACCAGTGTTCTCAACCATCCTAATGTAGACCAGTGTTCTCAATCATCCTAATGTAGATCAGTGTTCTCAACCCTCCTAATGTTGTGACCGTTTGATGCAGTTCCTCAAGCTGCAGCCACCTCCAACCATAAAATAGTTTCGTTGCTACTTCATGTAATGTTGCCACTGTTTTGAATTATAATGTATATATCTGATATTCAGGATGGTCTCAGGCAACCCTTGTGAAAGGGTCATTTGATCCCCCATAGGGGTTATGACGCTATAGGCTGGGAACCACCACTATAGACAACCCCACACTTGTATTTTCTCTACACAGAGGTAGAGACTGGGGCTGGAACAGTCTAAGGATGTGGAGACAGAAGGCTATGTCTCGTTCAGTTTGTGGAAGATCCTAAAGCGATCCAGCCAAACACTTATTTTTCGTTCACTGACAGAGTAAAACCACAAGTTTTCTCTTTGTAATAATTTCATGGAATTAATCTCTGAGTTTTTAGATATCATGAATACTAATAAATTCTGGCAATCTTCTAGGAATAACCCGCAGATGTTCAAGCCATGAATTTCTCTTTCAGTGTTTTAAATACAACATTCCTTTCCAAAGTAATTGTATTTCGTAGATGGTTCAAATGACCTTCTGGATTTTTCTCTTTTCTCATCTCTTATTTTTTTTTCTGTTTTGTGATCTAAAATACTGTGAGCCTTAGCCAATTATGTTCCTTGTCACATGTCACTTATCCTCATGCTTGCATTTCAGATTCACCATATAATTTATCTCCACATTCTGTGCTAAATTCAGTGCTACTAATTGATGTTTCAGTCAATTATATAAGCTCCTGTTCTTTTCCTGAGTGTATTAATTAAGCTACAATCTTGGTCCATAAAATAGTCAATAACTTAATTTCTAATTTAAAATAAAACTGAAATTTGAGAAACGGTCAGGTATTATATTTGATATGAATCCCTAAATGCATACCTCCTGCTCTTCATTCATTGAAATAGGCTTTATTTACACTAAGGTTATTAAGTCAAAAGCATTTATACACCTGTTCTCTAAAATGTACCAAATGGCAATGGATTCATTTTAAATTTATGAATGTTTGCACTCTGACATTTCATTAAATGACTTTAAACCATTTACCTCTTTCAACAAAGGTTAATTCTGATACTAATTAATACAAGACTAACCTAAAAGTTGCCAGCCTAAAAAAACAGAATGAATGAAGGAAAAGGAAAAAGGAAATGAAGAACAGGTTGCGAGGGTATTTCAAATCAAGGCCACTATGTGACTTTTCCTTACAGATTATATTAGGACCATTACTTTGTGTTTTAGCAAACTCATGGCATCTTCTTCCTCACTCTTATCAAACCGTTCACTTTGATGTGACCGTGTTGGTATCTTAGTTCCTCTGACCACGTCAGACAGATACAGCCCCAGGGGTTTGTCAGAAATCTAAGGTTGCTCTTCCACTAAGGTGTCACTAGGCTTTTAAGACTGCAGAAACACTATTTTAATACATTCTACTCAAAAACTCATTTCTTGCCATATTCAAGTGACTTTCATTCAGGGACATTCAGATGAAAAAAAAATTGCATTGCTCACCAGGAAAAAGAAAGTCAAAAGAATAAACAAAACTGTTCACTATTCATAAGTAATATACAAAATATGGAGCATCCAAAATCCTAGGAACAGAAGATGCTTTCTGTAGACAAAGTCCATCCATCTCTTATCAGCTCAAAGATTAAAATAATTTTGAAAATCCTGTGTCTCCTACTCAGAATGAATCTGGGTCATGGCAGCACTTGTCTAAACCATCTGGGATCTTTCGTAGCCTCTTTCTTCTTCCTCTTTTTTTTTTTTTTTTTTTTTTTTTTGTAGCCAGCATCCTTATTCCAAGGAGATTTTGATGACAGCATTACATCTAGACCCTAGAAAGGCAACCAAGGGGCAAACACTCCTAATTTTCACAAGCCACTTCAGATGGTGTTTGTTATTTGTTTAGAAGACTATGTACCAATTGCGTTCTGCTGTAGTAAGCAAGGCAGCTAGATCTCGGGCTCAGACATTATAATTTAAAACCATTAATAAAGATAAACATGATGAACTGTGTGTCAACAAGTGAGGAACTGCATAATAGATCTAGAGCTGGAAGCGAGAGACAAGTGTCTAAAGAAAACTGTATCTATCATTTCAGAATTAAAGAACAGGCTGCCTTCTCTTTTCAGAGGGGTGGGAAGATGGATTTGAGTGCAGGAAACATTCTAAGGCGTGAAGAGGCACATGATGGTCATCTGTGCTTCTCATCCGCCCTTTCTGAGGTCCGACATCTGCTAATTCTTCAGACATAAATTGACATCTTTTCTCTGTCCTTTCTATCCTAATTGAATCAGCACAGTAATTTATATCTTAGGGTTCATTTTATTCCTCAAAACTGTCTCTTTAAAAGGGAGTGTATCCTTTAACTTTCAGCTCTTTTGGTGCATGGAAGACCTCACTGCTGCTCACTGAAATTGGAATGCCAGTAAATATACAAGAGACAGGGGAATGCTCGAGGAATAAACATATGCCTCTCTGAACCATGGAGATTGTGACACATAGACGTACTTTTGCTTGTAAGATCATTTTTTTCTTAAAGTTGTCTGGTGAGTACTTTTCTTGATGTTTTATAGGTGTCTGAGGAAACTTGACAGTGTGATATTACCGGTGATAATGGTAGTGGCAATGATAATAATTATCCTAATTGCTTAGAGCATCTGCAGGTAAAGAATTCTGAAGTTCACTTTCTTTCAGAGAAGCATGACATGCAAAGACCTCACCTAAGCACACAGAACAGTGCTCAAATGAAGAGATATCAGAGAACTGTCAGGGAGGCTGGGTGAGAACCTTGGCAACACTTCAGCAACATTTATTTTAAATTTATTTATTTACTAAAGATTTCTGTCTCTTCCCCGCCACCGCCTCCCATTTCCCTCTCCCTTCCCCAATAAAGTCCCCCTCCCTCATCAGCCCAAAGAGCAATCAGGGTTCCCTGCCCTGTGGGAAGTCCAAGAACCACCCACCTCCATCCAGGTCTAGTAAGGTGAGCATCCAAACTGCCTAGGCTCCCACAAAGCCAGTACGTGCCGTAGGATCAAAAACCCATTACCATTGTTCTTGAGTTCTCAGTAATAACAAAGGGAAGAGGCATTCTAGTAACTTGGTTTTAAAAAGTTGGGTTTCATTTAGCCTCTACTTCTCTGTCTGCAGAATGGGAACAGTAAAACCCAGTACACACAGGTTTGATGGGACTAAGAAGCTGAATTCTGAGCCATGGAGCAGTGGTTCTCAATCTTCTAATGCTGAGACCCTTTAATACATTTCCTCATGTTGTGCTGATCCCCAACCATAAAACGGTAGAAGTAGGACTTTAGTCTAAAGGATCTGCTTGACATATCCACTTACCCATCCATCCTTTGGGCACATCCAAACTACCAAAAGCAGATACACCATTACCTTCTTTTCTTCAAACTTGACCCTCTTCCTGTATTCTCCTCTCTGTTAGCCTCACAGTGAGGTGACCTAGGCTCAGACAAAAATCACATTTCTCTCTCCTATGCAAATCCTAACTTTTAATGTTTGGTGTACTTAAATAATGGGTCGTGAGAATGTATATTGGTAGGCTTCCATGAGGAAGAAAGAAGCATGGAGAAGCAGGGAGGCAATAGTCCCATGTGAGTGAAAGTCGACAGGAGGACATTGGGGTGATAGAGCACAAGGTGGGGGACACAGAAGAGGCAGAAAGAAATATTGGGGTGATAGAGCACAAGGTGGGGGACACAGAAGAGGCAGAAAGAAAGGCTACAATGGAACAATTCTTTATGAACTAGTAAGAAAATTTTTAAAAACTAAAGTGAATTCCTCTCAAGAAGAACTCTCTGTGTGTAGAAATATGTCACAAAGCTCGGCATCTTCTTTTTTTCCTTTTCTTTTCTTTACTTTTTTATTTTTTGATGTAATCTAGAGAATATTTTAAAACACAATTCTTTATTCTTTGGTAATTTCACATTATCCCAATTCCTCCATATTTTCCCCCCTTACCCCTGCAGCATGCCTCCCCAAAACATTAATTAAAAACAAAACAAACAAAGAACTATTCCACCTTGTTCCTCCATCTTTCCAACACCTCTTTGTTCATCCTAGTGGTACTGGGAGCTGTGGTGTGCCATGCAGTACACCCATTTGTCCAATCATCCCCATCAGCAAAATGTTCATTGCAGTGAGTCTGGTCCAAGGTCTCTGGTGCCTGAAACACCATCATCACTGGGTTTTCACTGAAACTCCTCTCTGATATCCTGCTATTGCCTCGAATCATGGGGATCCTACAGTTATTGTTCCACGGGACCAGTCCCTCCACACACTCCAGCAGGTCATAGATGGGGTAGGTACTACGGTGGGCCAAACCAAGGTCCAGGATGTGAGTCCAAGTGGTAATGAGCTGATTGATCTGAACCACTGGGACTGCCCCCTCAGGTGAGGCCAGCTTTCCCATACCAGTGGTGGGGGTGGAGCCATTTCTCTGGAGTGCAGGGGGTGGAAGGCTTCTCTCCCATGGGAGGCAGGGTTAGCTCTCCTGCTTTGGTGTCTAGCAAGGGACAGGTATCCCAAGGCCAGTGAGGGATAGAGTGGGCTCAACATGGCCCTCTGGTTTTAACATGCGTGGTTCCTATGACCCTCTGTGGTAACACGGGCCACGGACAGTGTCTTCTAACAGAAGCCCAGGGGTGTTGGCAAGCATTTCATGTACAAATTGTCCAGCAAGATACAGATCAAGTCAGGGTTTCCCACGCATGGGAAAAGTGGAAGCTTTTCTACTCAAACTCTGTGCTTATAATATCTCTTTTTGGACTTCCCATTTGATTTTCAGACTGTTAACACGTGAATAACACACGTTGCCTCCATGAGACCTGGAGTCATACTGGGAAGTCTAAGTAAGATATTCCCTTGGCTTTCACCAGAATTGCGTCACTGTAAACCTGAAGGCATTAGGTCATGAAGCAGTTGCAGTCTGTGGTTGGATTTTCATGGGATTATTGAGAGAGATGCTGAGGGACAGAACACTTCATAAAAATTACATGTGGTATACAGAGGAGCAAGACCCTAGCCAGGAACAGTTACTATGTGAATGTCTGCTCCTTAGAACCACAGGTGTTGATGAAGACAGCATAAGAGTGCTGTGCAGAAGAGCTGAATCTTTTCCCCCAGTCGTGGACACCATGACTCTCATGATTTAGCTGGCGCTTGCAGCACTATGCCTTTGGGACACACTGAACTTTTAATCTGTAAACTCCTTACCTCCCACACCGTACATAGTGGTTGAATCAACTATCCCACCAACAGCCACTAAACCTATCCTTTAATGTTATAGATTTTCTCACATTCATAATTGTTCTAAGTTCTCTTCTCAGCTCATTTGTACTTGATGGCTTCATGAGGTAGAAGAATAGCTACTCATCGGCTACTCATCGACTGAGTCCTCCCCAGAATATTTTCCCTCAGAACATTGACATCAGGCTAGATTAGGACGTTTCTGAACCTCTTGAGACACGAAGATGCTCTAACCGCCTAGCACTCAGTCCCTTGGAATGAAGCAGAGAAAGGAAGAGAGATGGAGGAGAAGAGCTAAGAATACAGCTCCAGCAGAGGAGTGATTTCTTAGCACCGGAATCAAGAAATGTATCATAAATATGAAAAACACAGCTGTAGCTGGCATCGGGAGTGACTCAGCCCTTCCTCCTGGCAGGCTTTTTACGTTGTCAGCATGAATTGGACCTGAAAGCTTTGGCTTCTGATTTTCATTTAGTCCCACCAGCAAGAAAATTCAGCCTGGAGCAACCAGCGCGCCGATTTTGTTAATTCCCTCAAATGTGTCCCTTCTCTAAACCATCACTGATGAAACATTCTGGACGTCTTTGCTTTCTTACCGTGCCCCTGACACACCAGATGACCATGGCAGAAGCCAGAATAAAATCTTTCTGGTGTAATGTGAGGTGTTTTAAAAAACATGTTGATACCCTTTAGGCAATGAAATTTTAGCCTCAAGAGAACATCTGCAGGGGGCCATCGGACCACAGCCTTTACCTACTGCAAGCCTGGCCTTCTGCATCACCCATATTGGATGTGTTGCATTGCTACCACAAAAGATCCTGTGGAAATAGTAATTTTGACTGTGATCATAGATTTTTTTTCACCTAACCTTGTCAGAAATAATATTCAAAATCATTCCCAACGTTTGTTCCCTGTTTCGCTAACTATAGAAATCATATATGATCAGGGGCTGGAGAGACGGCTCAGCCGTTAAGAGCACTGACTGCTCTTCCAAGGGTCCTGAGTTAATTCCCAACATCCACAAGGTGGCTCACAGCCATCTGTAGTGAGATCTGGCGCCCTCTTCTGGCGTGAAAGTGTACATGCAGACAGAACACTGTATACATAATAAATAAATCTTTAAAATAAAAGGAAAAAAAAGAAGAAAGAAAACATATATATGATCATGAGATCACTGTCCAAAAAACACGTAGGCATATACAGCTATAGGGTTAACTGAAGTTCACTTTTGTATGAGTGTACATATGTGTTTATGGATGTGTGAACATGCATGTAGTGCCTGTCAATATCTGCGAGTATGCTTGTGGGTGTCAGAGGTTGAGTCAGGGCATCTTCCTCAATCATTCTCCACTTCAGCTTTTTTGTTTGTTTGTGTTTTGAGACTAAGTCTCACTGAATCTGGAACTCTCTGGTTCTGCTAGAATAACCGGTCAGCAAGTCCCAGAGATCCCCCATCTCTGCCTCTCATGCAATGGAATGACACGTGTGTCTGGTTATTTACATGGGTGTTAGAGATTAACCCCAAGTCCTGTGTTTCTGCAGCGAACATTCTGCCTGTGTCACCTCCCCTCCCCTAAAGTTATTTGTTACTGTGCTGCTTTCAATATGATGAAACTTGGACTTTCTCTTCTATGCAGGAGCTCAACAGGAAGAAAATTACAACCATAGCGATTGCTTGCCTCCTCCCACCTGACAACCCACCAAGCTTGTCCATTGTATTAGGACAGGAAATGATCACATTCTCTAGTATACTATAGAAGTTGCCTTGCTCTGGAAGCTAAGAAAGGCTTGCCATCAATTGTGTGACCTTGGGAAAGACATAGAAGAGGATCTTGGGTTTATACTTTACTGCATGGCTTTCCTCATTCTATCAGGATTATCTTTCTGGGGCACATTGCTAGGACTTTGAATGGGTTTCTCAATTCAGTCTAATATAGTGATTTAATTCAGATATCACTTGAAAGCTAACTGGAATAAAAACCAAGTAGTAAGTCATCCTTTTATCTGCTAAGAATGATTCTATTTTTAGGGGTTTGATTTGTTGCCCACAGGGATAAATACATTTAGCTAGGGCTGAAGGTGTTACTCAGTGGTAGAGAACTTGGCTAACGTGTGTGAAAGCATGGCTTTGGGCTCCAATTCAGCACTGTTTTAAAAATTAACTAAAATAACACACCAGTCTAAATCAGCAGTTCTCAACTTGTGGGTTGCAGTCCCCAAAGGGACTGGCTGCATATCAGATGCTTACATATGAGTAATAACAGTAGCAAAATTCTCTTTGCAGGGATACCTTGCTCAGCCTATATATAGTGGGAAGCGTCTTGGTCCTGCCTCAGAGCAATGTGCTAGACTTTGTTGACTTCCTGTGGGAAGTCTTGCACTCTCTGAGGAGTGGATGGGGGGTGGGATGGGAGGAAAGCTGCAGGAAGCAGGAGGAGGGGAGAGAGTAGGAACTGAGATTGGTACGTAAAATGAGAAAAGATAGTTTTTAAAAACAAATAAACAAATAAATAAAAATCCATCCTTGAAAGGGCAAAAAGATCTTACAGAGGGGATGGGGGATTATAAATTTCAAATAGAATACATGTAACATGAAAGAAAAAGTAGGGAGACTTCTGAGAAGAAGGAGAATGAGTGGGAGAGGAGAAGGCAGGGGGGTACCAAGAGTAAAATACATGCCAGAAGTCAATATTCTCTTGCTTCTTCTTACTCTTCCTCCCTCCAACTCAGGACTTCTGTGTTGGAGGGAGGGACCCTAACAGGCCGAGAACCAACAAGCATCCCTTCCCCCAATACAAGGCCAATTCAGACACCCTCTCTTAGCTGGGTTCCTTATGGATTCCTGGGGATTTCTCTAGTGTCAGGTTTCTTGCTAGCTCCATAATGGTTCCCTCAATCCAGATATCTCTTTCCTTGCTCTCCTTCTCTGGCTATTCCCTCAAGTTCTCTTCGCCCCTCCCCTCCCCTCTCTTCTTTCCATTCTGCCCTCCCTTCTTCCCTCCCACCTCCATGCTCCAAATTTTCTCAGGAGATCTTGTCTATTTCTCCTTCTCAAGGTCCTCTTAGTGTTCTCCTTGTTATCTAGCTTCTTTGGGGCCATGGACTATATAGGATCATTATCATTTGCTTTACAGTTAGTATCTACTTATGAATGAGTACATACCTTGCTCATCTTTCTGGGTCTGGGTTACCTCACTCAGGATGTTTTTTTTTTTTTCTAGTTCCATCCATCTGTGAGCAAAATTCAAGATGTCATTGTTTTAATGACTGAGTACTATTCCACGGTGTAAATGTACCACATTTTCTTTATCCATTTTTCAGATGAGGGACATTTAGGTTGTTTCTAGGTTCTGGCTTTCATGAATAATGCTGCTATGAACATAGTTGAGCAAATGTCTTTAAAGTGTGATTGAGGGTCCTTTGGGCACATGCCCAAGAGTGGTATTGCTGGGTCTTGGGGTAGGTTGGATCCCAATTTTCTGAGGAACTGCCATACTGATTTCCAAAGTGGTTGTATAAGTTTGCACTCCCACCAACAATGAAGAAGTGCTCCTCTTACTCCACATACTCTCCAGCATAAGCTACCAAAAGTGGTTTTGGTCTTAGACATTCTGACTGGTCTAAGATAGTATCTCAGATTTGTTTTATTTTGCATTTCCCTGATGGCTAAGGATGTTGAACATTTCCTTAAGTGTCTTTCAGTCACTTGAAACTCTTCTGTTGAAAATTCTCTGTTTAGATCTGTACCCCATTTTTAAGTTTGATCTTGTGGTATTTTGATGTCTAGTTTCTTGAGTTCTTTATATATTTTGGATATCAGTCCTCTATCTTATGTGGGGTTGGTGAAGATCTTTTCCAGTTCAATAGACTGCCCTTTGTCTTATTAACTGTGTCCTTTGACTTATAGAAACTTCTCAGTTTCAGGAGGTCCCATTTATTTATTGTTTCTCTCAGTGTCTGTGATACTGGGGTTATATTTAGGAAGTGGTCTGCTGTGCCCATGCATTGAAGGTTACTTCCCACTTTTTCTTTTATCAGGTTCAGTGTGGCTGGATTTATATTAACATCTTTAATCCACTTGGGCTTGAGTTTTGTGCATGGTGATAGATATGGATCTATTTGCATTCTTCTACACGCTGACACCCAGTTATGTCAGCACCATTTGTTCAAGATACTTTCCCCCCATTGTATAACTTTATCTTATCAAAAATCAGATGTTAATATGTGTATGGATTAATATCCAGGTCTTCAATTCAATTCCATTGGTCCATCTGTCTGTTTTATGGCCAATATCAAGTATTTTCATTACTGTAGCTCTGTAATAGAGCTTAATGTCAGGGATCGTGATGCCTCCAGAAGTTCCTTTATTGTATAGGATTATTTTGGCTATCCTGGGTTTTTTCTTTTTCCCTATGAAGTTGAGTATTCTTCTTTCCATGTCTGTGAAGAATTGTGTTTTGATTTAGATGGGGATTGCATTGAATCTGTAGATTGCTTTTGGTAGGATTGCCATTTTTATTATGTTGATTCAACCTATCCAAGAGCATGGGATATCTTTCCATTTTCTGATATCTTCTTCAATTTCTTTCTTCAAAGACTTAAAGTTCTTGCTGAACAGGTCTTTCACTTCTTTGGTTAGTGTTAGCCCAAGATATGTTATGTTATTTGTGGCTACTGTGAAGGGTGATATTTCCCTGATTTCTTTCTCAACTTCTTTATCATTTGTATATAGGAGGGTTGCTAATTTTTTTAGTTGATCTTGTATTATGCCACATTATTGAAAGTATTTATCATCTGTAGGAGTTCCCTGGTAGAATTTTTTGAGGGTCCCTTATGTATACTATCATATCATCTGCAAATAGCAAAAGTTTGACTTCTTCCTTTCCAATTTGTATCCCGTTGATCTCCTTTTGTTGTTTTATTGCTCTGGCCAGAACTTCAAGAACTATGTTGAATAGATATGGAGAGAGTGGACAGTCTTGTCTTGTTCCTGATTTTAGTGAAATTGCTTTGAGTTTCTCTCCATTTAATTTGATGTTGTCTTCAGCTTGCTGCATATTACTTTTATTATGTTTAGATATGTTCCTTGTATCCGTAATATCTCTAAGACCTATATCATGAAGGGCTGTTAGATTTTGTCAAATGCTTTTTCAGCATCTAATGAGATGATCATAAGATTTTTTTTCTTTCTGTTTATTTACATAGTGGATTACATTGATAGTTTTCATATGTTGAACTATCCCTGCATCTCTGGGATGAAGCTGACTTGATCATGGTAGATGAATTTTTTTTGATGTGTTCTTAGATTTGGTTTGCCAGTATTTTATTGTGTATTTTTGCATCTATGTTCATGGGTGATAGTGGTCTCTGTCTTGGTTGAGTCTTTGTGTGGTTTCGGTATCAGGGTAACTGTAGCTTCATAAAGAGTTTGGAAACATTACTTCTGTTTCTATTATGTGGAACAATTTGAGAAGTATAGGTATTTAGCTCTTCTTTGACGTTCTGGTAGAATTCTGTACTGAAACCTGGACTTTTTTTTGTTTGGGAGGCTTTTGATGACAGCTTCTATTTCCTTGCAGGTTATAGGTCTATTCAAATTGTTTATTTGGTCTTGATTTAATTTTGGTATGTGGAACCTATCCATATAATTCTCCACTTCTTTTACATTTTCCAATTTTGTGAAATACAGGTTTTCATAGTATGACCTAATGATTCTCTGGATATCCTCAGTGTTTGTTGTCATGTTGTTCCCCTTTTCATTTCTGATTTTGTTAATTTGGATGTTCTCTCTCTCTGCTTTTTGACTAGTTTGGATAATGGTTTGTCTATCTAGTTGATTTTCTCAAAGAACCTTCTCTTTGTTTCATTGATTATTTGTATTCTTTGTTTCTACTTTATTGATTTCGGCCCTCAGTTTGATTACTTCCTGTCATCTACTCCTCCTAGGTGAGTCTGCTTCTTTTTGTTATAGAGCTTTCAGGTGTGCTGTTAAGTCACTAGAGTGAGATTTCTCCACCTTGTTTTTATGTAGGCACTTAGTGCTATGAGCTTTCCTCTTAGAACTGCTTTCATAATGTCCCATAGGTTTGAGTACTGTGTGTCTTCATTTTTGTTAAATTTTGGGAAGTTTTTAATTTCTTTCTTTATTTCTTCCTTGACCCAGGGGTGATGTAATTGAGCACTGTTCAATTTCTATGAGTTTGTAGGTTTTCTGCTATTAGTGCTGTTGTTGAATTCTAACTTTAAACCATTGTAATCCAATAAGATACAGGAGGTTATTTCAATTTTTTGTATCTGTTGAGGTTTGCTTTGCTACTGAGTATGTGCTCCATTTTAGAGAAGGTTCCATGAGGTCTAAGAAGAAGGTATGTTCTTTTGTGTTTGGGTGAAATGTTCTATAGGTGTCTGTTAAGTCCATTTGTGCCATGACATCTGTTAGTTCTCTTATTTCTCTGTTAAGTTTCTATCTGGTTGATCTGTCCATTGGGGAGAGTGGGGTGTTAAAGTCTCCTATTATTACTGTGTGGGATTTAATGTGGGATTTAAGCTTTAGTAATGTTTCTTTTACATATATGGGTGTTCTTGTATTCGGGGCATAGATGTTCAGGATTGAGACTTCATCTTGATGGATTGTTCCTATAATGAATATGAAGTGTCCTTCTCCATCTCTTCTTATTGATTTTACTTTGAAGTCTATTTTGATAGATATTAGGATAGCTACACCCCCTTGTTTCTTAGGTCCATTTGATTGAAAAATCTTTTCCCACCCCTTTACTCTGAGGTAATGTTTGTCTTTGAGATTGAGGTGTGTTTTTTGTATATGGTAGAAGGATGGATCTTGCTTTCATATCCATTCTCTTAGCCTGTGGCTTTTTATAGGTGAATTGAATCCATTGATATTAAGAGATTTTAATGAACAATGGTTGTTAATTCCTGTTATTTTTTTTTTTGGAGGTAGTGCTTATGTGTTTCCCTTCTTTGGGGTTTGCTGTTGTGATGCTATCTGTTGCCCTTGTTTTTGTAGATTCAGCTAGCTTCCGTGGGTTGGAGTTTTCCTTCTATACTTTCTGTAAGGCTGGGTTTGTGAATAGATATTGTTTAAATCTGATTTTGTCAAGGAATATCTTCTTTTCTCTATCGATAGTGATTGAAAGCTTTGTTGGGTATAGTAGTCTGGGCTTGTATCCATGGTCTCTTAGTGTCTGAAGCACATCTGACCAGAACCTTCTGGCTTCTGGATTTCCATTGAGATATCAAGTATAATTCTGATAGGTCTGTTTTTATATGTTACTTGGACTTTTTCCTTTGCAGCTCTTCATATTCTTTCTTTATTCTGTATGTTTGTGTTTTGATCATTATATGGTGAAGAGACTTTTTTTGGTCCAGTCTATTTGCTGTTCTGTAAGCTTCTTGTGCCTCCATAGGCACATCCTTCTTTAGGTTGGGAAAGTTATTTTCTATGATTTTGTTGAATATACTTTCTGTGACTTTTATCTGGAGTTCTTCTCCTTCTATCCCTATTATTCTTAGATTTGGTCTTTTCATGGTGTCCCAGATTTCCTGATTGTTTTGTGTTAGGAATTTGTTGGATTTAACATTTTCTTTGACCAATGAATTTATTTTTCTCTATTGTATTTTCAATGCCTGAGATTGTCTCTTCCATTTCTTACATTCTGTTGGTTATGCTTGAATTGGTAGTTCCTGTTCACCTACCAAGATTTTCCATTTCCAGAATTCCCTCAGTCTATGTTTCCTTTAGTGCCTCTATTTCAGTTTTCAAGTCTGGAACTGTTTGAACTTTTTTCTTCACCTGTTTTTTTTTTTTTCAAGGTTTTCTTGAGTTTCTTAAAGAGATTTATGATTTCTTCCAATTTTTGGTTTGTCTTTTCCTCCTTTTTTAAGGGAATTTTTCATTTCCTCTTTAAGGGTCTCTATGATCTTCAGAAATTTATATTTATGATCATTTTCTTCTGCTTCTTCTGGGTTAGGATAATCAGGTCTTCCTATAGTATCACCATTGGGTTCTGGTGTTGCCATGTTACTTTTTAAGTTGTTGAATGAGTTCTTATATTAGCACATACCCATCTCTTTCTCCAATTGGTGCCGGTAGTGTCTTTGCCTCTTGGTCAGATCCATGTAGTTGGTGTCTGAGTCTCAGGGATCTTGTCTTGAACTGATTGTTGCAATTGCTGTATGTGTCTCAGGGAGATGCTCGTGATCTCTTCTGTGTAGTCACTGTCTGTGTCTTAGGGAGCTTCTCTTGGACTGATTGTTGCAATTGCTGTCTGTGTCTCAGGAAACTGCTCATGATCTGCTCTGTGTAGTCACTGTCTGTGTCTCAGGGATTTGCTGAGGTCTCTCTTGGTCAGCTCTCTTGGTCTGCTCTATGCAGCTGTAGTCTGTATTTTGGAGTTTTTCTCTTGGTCTGCTCTGTGCAGTCACAGTCTCTTGGTCTACTCTGTTCAGTCACAGTCTGTGCTTCAGAGTTCCTCTGAGGTCGCGGAGGATAAGTGGGTTTGGGGGTGGAGTGGGACTTGTAGCTTTACAGGGCCTGATAGATGGGGGTAGTTGGGGCAATCTACCTGCAGGAAGCTTGCCTGCTGACTGGCTAGTGAAGCTGAGGCAGGTGCAGGAGGGGCCCATGGTTTTCCACTCCCCCACCAAGGGCCTAGAGAGTGGGGTACCCAGCTGGGTGGCTGATCACTAACCTCTTGGTTCATTCTGTGCAGTCACAGTCTGTGCTTCAGAGTTCCTCTGATGTCATGGGGAAATGGGTGGGTTTGGGGACAGAGTGGTACTTGTTGCTTACAGGGTCTGATCAATCTCAAGGATTTTTTTTAACATTTTCCTATGTGATTTTTTTAAACAAATGTGTATCTTGGAATTATTCAGCTATTTAAGATTCTCTCAGTAAATCGAAGCAAATGCAAATAAAAATCATTTGGGGAACAATGCCCAAGAAAGGATATCAGAAAATGTTAAATTTTTCAAAATAACTAATACTGAAAGCTTGTTCCTCTGAGCTTTTTTATTGACAATGTAAATACCTCATGATTTGGAAAACTCTACATCAGCTTACAGGTTTCCATGGCAACAGCTATCACCATTACCAGTCTACCTGAGAGGATCCAAAAGTAAGAGAATTATTTAAAAGTCTTTCACCTGGCCATAACTTCTGAAATGGCAAATGTTTCTTCTTCAAGCTGCCTTCTCCTTCACTGAAGGCCACCCACTCTGTATTTCCCATCCTCAGAGCTACATAGTTCCATTGCTTGACAATGCAGGACATTGCACTTTTTCTACCTTATTACATCTAAAATAGATTATGAAATTCAGGGGAGATGGGGTCTCTCAGCTTTGATTCTCAATGCTTATTCTAATGACGTAGAAGTTGTTTGATTTGTACAGACTTTGGGACTGTTTAACGTTGGTGTGTGATATTTTAAATACTTGAAATCTTATTTAATAATAGAGTTAATACAAATTCAATAAACAGATGAAATCATGAAAGTTTAACAAAGAAAGAAGTTCTCAGACTAAATTAATTGTACTAATAAATATGCATTAAAATACACGTCAGTTGCATTTCAGTAAAATGGCAAAGTATCATGATAAAGAGAAACACCTCCTAACAAAAACAAAAATAAAATTATAGATTTCTATCAGCAATAAACAAATTTCATAAGAGAAATGGATTCACAGCTGCAAAGTTCTGAAGAGAAGACAAGTGTGCTCTCATCCCAGAGTCAGGGACGGTGCGATGGTGAGGCCATTGGGAGTCACACAGACACATGTAAAGGAAGGTCACAGGCCAGGAGTACAGGTCAGTGGTGGGGTATTTACCTAGCGTGTGTCAAACCCTGGCTTCAGCCTTCAGCACAGCAAAAATAAACAGAGCTAAAGAACATTAGATGAACTTTAGAAATAAGTATATTTATAGCATAGAAGTAAGGAGGCACATTTAACAATGAGCAAGGAACCAGGAAACTGTATGGAAAATAAAAATGGATGTTGTTTGTAAACAAAAACAAAATTATGTTTATGCTTGACTACATGGTATATCTAAAATTCTAGGCAAAAAAACTGTAACACGAAAAGGGGCCTGCTTGTTGTTGGGGTTTTTGTCCCACCGGTACCCCACAATTGTTTAGCCCCAAAGAAAATCACACATAGGTCTCCATAAATTGTAAGCTGATTGGCCCATTAGCTCTAGCCTCTCACTGGCTAACTCTCACATCTTAATTAACCTATTTTTCTGATCTATGTTAGCCTTTTTCAGTGAGGCAGATCACATCCTGCTGCTTCAGTGGTCTGGGTAGGAGTGGGAAGAATCAACTTCCTCCTTCCCAGAATTCTCCTGTTCTCATTACATCATTTCTACTTCCTGTCTGGTTTTCCTGCCTATATTTCCTGCCTGGCCAATCAGCATTTATTTATAACATGATTGACAGGATACATACAATTCTCCAGCACCAAAATCCTGATTATGTGACCACACTTTATTGTAGTCTGTGGCCTAAAGATTTCATCTGGTGAAAGACCATAGAACAATATGTAAGCTCAGCCAGGGCTGTTACACAGAGAAACTCTGTTTCAAAAAACAAACAAACAAAAACAAAAGAATATAAGCACAAGAGCCTAATCAGTTGGGTTAAGATTCCATCTTTACCACTTGAAAGGTGGGTGATTTGAGTTTATTTAAACCACTCTAGCCCTCAGTTCCTTATTCTGTAATATAATGGCAATGCTTCATATCCCTTGAAGATAAACTGAATAATGCATGCAAAGCACTTGACACAAGTGTAATTAATGTGTCTTCCTTATTTTATGCTACTGACCTCAACAGAAGATTCTACTTTGAGTAAAACAGCAATAACAGCCCTCCGTGACATGAATAGATCCTGACTGGATCTTAGTGAACACAGAATGGAAGGCAGAAATGTGTAGGACTTGAGCCTTGCTTGCACCACTTCCTAGAACTAAGCAGTATAGAACAGAAAGAACAAATGCATACATCATCTTCTTGAGGGGTATCTAGCCCAGTCATGGGTGTAGACACTTAGACAAATTATAATGCAATATGAAAAGGTTGGCACTAGGAAGAGCACTGAGAGCAATATGGTAAAATATCTGACAGATCCAAGAGTCATTGTTCAAAACCTATACTGTGCCAAACTTAGAATAAAGAGTAAATCTTAGTTTCCCTGCCCTTTCCTGAAGTCCATGGACAGTAGCTACAGAGAGAGAGACCTGGTTATTGTTTTCATTTGGAAATTAATCACAGCATAAAGAGGTATGATTGTGTGTCAAGTTGACAAGGAGTGGACTTGTGATGGCTCCTCTTGGTTGTCAATTGACTACGTCTGGATTAACCAAAACCCAAAACTGGATGGCACACCTGTGAAGGATTTTTGCTTAATTTTAAGTAGAAAGATTTACCTCTAATCTAGAGCGAGGAGGTAGGAAGACACACCTTTAATCCAGATGTTTTGAGCTACTAAAACCAATCTTTAATCTGGGCCACACTATCTGTTGGAAGCCTATATGAGGACATAGAAGAAGGAAACTTTTGCTTTTTGACTACTTGCTCTTACCTTGATAGCAAGTACATTCCTTCACTGGCGTTAGGGCCAACTCTTTAGAATCTCAGAGTACACCGAAGACCAGCTGAGACATCTAGTCTTGTGGACTGAGCAACTTCTGGGTTCTTGGACTTTAGCCAGCTATTCATAGCCTGTCATTGTTGAATTAGCTAGACCATAGACTGTAAGTCATTTTAATACCCCCCAGGTAGATAGATAGATAGATAGATAGATAGATAGATAGATAGATAGATAGATAGATAGATAATACTCATCCTATAAATTCTGTTACTCTAGAGAACCCTGACTAATACATACTTCTTTGGAGAAGCTGATCTAAGACTCAAGTAAATCCCAGAGGAATGCGAATGCATCTCCCACAGACAGTTCTGGAAAATCAGTGAGAATGGGCTGTGAAGCCAGACTGCTTCAGAAAGCATCCTGGTGGTGTGTCTTACTGCCAGAAGAACTGTGGGAAAATCTGTGAACATCTGCAAACCCTCTTCACACGTAAACCTGCATGATAACGATGCTTGTCTTTTATTGATATCATTATTTGGTGAGTTAGCATCTGAAAAAAAGTCCGTGTTATTGGATCCTTTAAATGTAAATTAAATAACAAATTTATCAACCAATGTTATGTCACTGATGGTTGACAGATTAACTCATGGCCACTGATAAGTAGAAGCATTAGAGGCTAATCAGACAGTGGTGGATTATTAGGCCAGGAACTGGATAGTAGATGCAGATAGATATGTGTAATTTGGGTACATAATTCTATTGTCACTCTTTCTGGATACAGCATATCAGAGCTCTAGGCGTGAGATTTAGGGCTGACTTTGCCCTGGCACTATTGCAGCAGCAGTAGCTCGGAGAAACCTTTAAAAGCTGAAAACAAAATCAGAGTCCAAGTCCCAAAAGCAATGGGGAACACTGCTACTTCCCCTCTAAAGAGGGTGTCCTCTTTGCATAGGAATAAGATAGAAGCAAACCAGTCTTCACATGGTGTAATTCCCTGGCTTTATTCTTTCAGACCAGATCACAAAACCTTAAGACTTGGGGGGGGGGGGGTATTAATGAAGTCTCATGAACCCAATAGAAAGAAAAATACAGAGAAAGACAGAGGAAAGAGAAGAAGCATTATTTATCTTCAGAGCATTTCTGTAAATAAATTTCCAACAGAATAGCTGGAAAGCCACGAAAGCTAACAAACTGTGGGAGGTATAAGTTAGACAGCAGAAAGGCAACAAAAGAAAGAAAAAAAGAAAATCAAAAATCATGATTCACACACACAATTACTAGTGTGGGTTGTGCCCACTTCTAGGAAGGTGAAAAAGCAAGTTGAGCCAGCAATCCTTCCTGCCACCATGTTTCCAGTGCTGGAATTCTTCTCTTGGCTTCCCTCAGTGATGGACTGTAAAATGTAAGAATAAACAGTCCATTTCTTCCCCAAATAGCTTTTGGTTATGGTGTTTATCAAAGCAACAGAAAGTAAACTAAGATAAATACAAAATATAGAGAAAAATAATGGAATGATTAATCGGGGGCAGATATCTTGAATAAAGCATGGATACATAGCATAAATTTGTGATGAAAACACGAGAGAAGGGGAAAAAGACAAGGAACAGAGTAAAAATGCCTAACATATATGGAATTGATGCCCCCAAAAATGAAGATAAAAATGACACAAAATATTATCTAGAAAAATCGAGCTGTGTTTTTTCCAACCTGCAAAATACATCAGGCTAAATTTCTACAAAGCCCAATGAATCAATGAAGAATAAAAAATTCATCACAGTTAAACTCATGAGTAGGAAAAATTTTAGAAGGAGCAAGAAAGAAAAAATACAGATTATCTTGAAAAGGCTTCCGTTCTATTGACAATTGGTTTCTCATGACAGAAGTCGGAGGACAGCGAGACATCATCAAAGGGGTAAAAGATGAAGACTGATGTTCTAAAATTCCCCTCAGGAAAACGTGCCCTTCACCAGTGTAGATGAAATCAAATTGCTTGTAGACAAACGAAAAACCGAGTAATCAGTCACCAACATTTCCACTGGAACGGAAATGCAATGGAGATTTTCCAGGCTGAACAACCAAGTAAGCAAACAGAACCCTGGAAGCTCGGATGTATAGAAAACGTAGAGTCAAGCAAGTGGAAAATTTATAGGCAAATATAAATAACTATCAACCATATAAAATAGCAACAGTGAAGTCTTGATATAGAAAATTAAAATACTTAGCAATCACATTAGAGGAATTATGTCCTGTGTCTTCCAGGGAAAGGCAAAAAGCATTGAGTTATGTATGTCATGGACAGTTGCAGTAATCTGTATCACTGTAAGATTACTGAGGGTATGCACCCTTATTAGTTTAATAAATACAAACAAAACTTATTAGTTTAATAAATACAATAAAAACTTCATTGACAAGAGTCAGACTGAAAATAGAGAGGTGAAGTTGAGGAATCTGTTCTCTGTGTATCCAGAAGAAACAGTCCACACACGTTTTGAAGGTTTAATGCAAGGAATATTTAAGTGGGGAGGGGCTGGAGGGATGGCTCAATGGTCAACAGCGCATACTACTCTTCCAGAGGACCTATTCTAATTCCTAGTACCCAGATACCTGCTCACAACCATGTGTAATTCCAGTTCCAAGGGATCTGATGCCCTCCTTGGCCTCCAAGGACACTGCATGCACATGATGTACTTACAGATGTGTAGGCAAGCATTCGTACACATAGAATTAAATAAGTCAGTCATCACTCTCAAGTGGATATTTAAATAGGTAATCAACAAATACCCGTGTAGAGGTAAGGAGAAGTGTTCAGACTGCAGGGTATCCTTCTCTACCTCTGCGTGAGATTAGTCACCCAGAGCAGAATGAACTTGAAAGCTCTCCTTTGTCCCAGCAATGAAATCTACATCTTGTTTTGCGACTCATGGGACAACGAGACGTTTGCTCATAGTTTAATGGCCAAACTCGCTGACGGTTAACCTCATTCATTTACCAAGCCGGGATTGGATGGACACAGTCCTTAGATTCGTCATTATTACTCTGTCTGCAGATGCATAGCTGTTTAGTCAGGTCTTGCCTGGGAGAGGGACACAGCTGGAGGGGCAGTTATATTTCAGTTATAGAGAGTTATATTAAAATACATATTCTAGATTTGGAACTATGTCTGGCATTTAATTGTTGCCCATACTTTAGATATAGAACTGGGGTGTGGAGAGTTAGATGATTTTTTTTTTTTTTTGCAGAGGTACAGAAGTAGGACTTGCAGGCCCAGGTTTTCTTAGTCTGCACTCCATCGGGCATGCCACATCTGCCTCTCCACGGTTCTTCTGCAACAGACAGAAGTTTTCTGCAATTTTGGTCCCCACTGTACGCACAGCTAAATGAAAAACCTATTTCCAACTATACAGGCTGGAAATAGACTTCTGCTATAAATACAACTAGAATGCTGTTTTTAAAATGTCTTGACTGCAGAGTCTGCAGACAGTAGACAAGGTGGGATTTGCTTGCCCTTCACAACTGTGTTATAATGACTTCAAGCAAGAGCTCAGTCTGATAAAATTTTGGAAGCTTAAAGACAAAACTGTCTTTGTATCTTTAAGGACTTTGAACATCTCCCGTATCCCACAGCATGTTGAACTAGTCTCTCAGAACGTAGCAAGGAAGTATTTGAAGATAGCTAAGTGGACCTCAAGCCCACAATCTGGACGTATTTGTCTCCATGGAGTGCGATAACTTGGGTCTGGCAAATACTCTAAAGGCCCATATGTTAGACTACAATTTATATAAATCAAGACTCACATTAACAAACTGTATTTGTGTGCTCTCTTTTGTGATAATCCAAGCTGAGAGCAAATAAATACTCACATAACTGGAGTAACAGGTGTCACCCCACCTATATGGCTTAGTTCATCTGAATGAGTAACTTGAGAGGGGGCCAGGAGTTGAAGGAGAGGCAGCTGATAAGCAGGTGCTAGCCTGCTGTGATGTCATTAGGTGAAGAGTCAAATAACAAACGCTCTACAGGGTGCTTTTGATCTGCTCCAAAGGCCACAAAATACGAAACCCCATCATGTCTTCTCATACCAATTCTTAGTTACCACAACCCCCGTTGCTTTGGTGTTTCCTGTTTCTATAGCTCACATAGGACAGAGGTAAGTTTCGTTTCATATACAAAAGGAGCATCAGCTCAGAGGACTTCTCTTTAGGTTAACTCTTGGATGTGTGGGAAAGAACTCTTTAATCATCTTAAAAACACACAAAATAAAAAACAAAAACCAAATTATCTAGCAGCAATCCTGCCCTAACAGATTATACGCAAGTGCCACTGGGCAAACTGACTCTCCTACCACATGCACAAGCCACAGGCACACGTGATGAAGAGCTCCAAGAAGTGCTGGGGCAGAGATAGATGTGAGTAAAGTCTGTTGTCAACACAAGCTGGCTAGGGCTCTTTGTCATTTCATGGAGTCATGTCAGAATAAACAACTGCCCAGTCAAATCCCAGACAGGAAGACTGACAGAAAGGCAGCGAGACCTGAATTTGTTGACTGATTCATAGGTCATCGGTGACCTGCAAGAAGCATGACCTTTATTCTGTGGTAATGAAGGCAATAAAACTTTAACCCATTTCTTCACTGACAGCTGAATATTGATACCAAGAGTAAACCTTTAGAAGCTTTGTGTGTTAACTTGCGAACAGTACTTCAAATTCCATAATCTTTCTCTGGCTCATGAAGAAGGGTGAGCCACCCCATTTTGAAGATTGGTTATGACTTAGCACAGCCTCCCTGGTATCAGCTCTCTCTAACAGAACACTTAACAATGTACCTGGTTCTGAGCAAGTCTTTATACGTGAAGGTTTCTGATTGCTTTACAAGTAACCTATCCACTCCCTCCCCCAGGGTCTAGCCTGGTACGTGTAGTCCTTACCCTTCATCAAGGCAACTTCTCTTTGCAACAGATGGAGACCACCACAGAAAGCCACAACCAGTCAAAATCTGGGGTTGTAGAGCCCTGTCCCAGTGGATACATTTACAATCCAGAACCAAAAGATAAGAGAACATTTCAGAAGAGGGGAGAAGATTGTGGGAGTCAGAGGACCAGGGAGTTTATTGTGAGATTGTGTTTCCCAGCAATATCAGGAGATGCACACATAAAGTGTCACTAATCCGACTGCCCAAGTGTCAACTGAACAAGGATGGCATCAATAGACAAGCAATGTGGAAGGGAGGAGCCCATGAGGCTTCAACCCTACAGAAAGATGAAGAAGCTCCAAGGAGGTCTGGGAGTGGGAGAGATGCTCTTCCCCAGGGAAGAGCACACCAAATGGCCATCTCATGATACATAATCAGCTCTGAAAATATTCATACAATAACTTTATATGGACTGAACATATATGTGTATATACAAATATATGTGTATATACAAATGCATGAAACAACAGCGAAAGTGTCTGTGAGTTTGAAGGAATGTATGGAGGGATATAAGGGAGATTTTGGAAGGAGAGAGGTGATTAAATTATAGTCCCAAAAATAACAATAAAAAATAATTTATGCCAGATGGTGGTGGCGCACACCTTTAGTCCCAGCACTTGGGAGGCAGAGGCAGGCGGAGGCCTACTTGGTCTATAAAGTCAGTTCCAGGACAGAGAAACCCTGTCTTGAAAAACAACAATAACAACAACTTAAAGAACAGTGTTTATATCTCAAACCATGAAACTCTCACATGTGGTTATGTCCATCTGGTACACATAGCTGTTATTTACTGACTGTGCAAAACACACACCATATTTTGTGGCTCAAAATCTTCATGAAGCAACTCATATTCTTGTATCATCATACTTGTGCCAATTCTTGAAATAAAAGACTATTAAGTAATCTGTTCAGGTTGTGTTTGGGAGCGTTCTTCAAAAAAATAATTTTAGGAGGGACAAGGTGATGGCTCAGTGTATATAGCACTTGGCATGCAAGTGTGAAGACCAGAATTTGCATCCCCAGAACCCACATAAAGCCAGATACAGTAGCATGCAGTAGTCTCAACATGGTACAGTAGCATGCAGTAGTCTCAACATGGTACAGTAGCATGCAGGCAGTCTCAGCATGGTACAGTAGCATGCGGGCAGTCTCAGCATGGTACAGTAGCATGCGGGCAGTCTCAGCATGGTACAGTAGCATGCAGGTTGTATCAGTGTGCCTATGGAGGGATTTGAAGCAGAGACAGGAGAATCCTCAGAAGACAAGGGAATGCCCACTTGTCATTTGCCATAGAGGACAACAGAAGACCCTGCTTCAAAGAGGCTAAACTAAGATTGTCCTCTGACCTTTACAATGCATTAAATCACATGTGGCTGATACTCATGTATGAACACTCACACACATAACACACACATCTACACATCCACACATGCTATAAAAAGAAATGGTTTTGAAAATGAGTAGCCCCAGCCAATCACAGCCATGCCATAACCACTAAAATTACAACTTCAGAGTCTACCTTTTAAGGCACAAACAATTCTTTTTGGAAAGAAAAAAAAAGTGTCAGTGGGTGTCATAGAAACCAAGAACCAACGTCAGCAGGTACTGTGTGAGTACTGAGTGCTGTGTGGGTGGACAGGGAAACAAGGCCTTTCATCGTCTTTGAGATTATGTGTATCTGAGTAGGAGGCTCACCACAGAAAATAGAGCTGACATGTGTTTCTAGAAATTGGAAATTTGGAAGATCATGAGTTTCCTTTACACCTTGAGTTTCCAAACACAGCTTGTAGGCTCTAATTTCTACATTATGGAAGTCCTACCCTTTGTGATGAAAAGACTCTGAGAAATAGTCTTGGAGTCCTCAATGCTACACTTCCAAAGAAAACAATGGAGAACAGGATTGGGGGGAACAATAAATGTTTCATTAAGCTAGATCACTGACTCTCCTGGGATTTATTCTTCAAAGTGTTGGTCGTTCAGAAAAGTACTTAAAGTAAAACCAAAGCTAATGGGTCCCCCTTGAGCAGTCAACTAAAGCCTTCAGTTTAATCAAGGTGACCTGACAGTGCCCTGCTTTTAGAGAAAGAGGGATGATGAGAATATGAAATCAAAGGCTGGAGAGATGGCTCCGGAGTTAAGAGCACTGGTTACTCTTCCAGAGGTCCTGAGTTCAACGTCCAGCAATCACGTGGTGGCTCAGAACCATCTATAATGGGATCTGATTCTCTATTCTGACCTGCTTATGAACATGAAGAAAGCATGTTCATATAAATAAATAAATAAATAAATAAATAAACCTTTTTGAAAAAAAATATAAAATCAACTTAAATATTTTATGAACTTAATTTCTAACTATACTTTCTGGAAGTGAGTACAGATGTTCAGTCACCTACTACAATAGTCCTAGCTATTGGAATTTGGTGTAGTGAATGGCAGGATGCTCGTGATAATGCTATGGTTTGGCTGTCCTTTATCACCACAAAGTTTATGTACAAGATGTTTAATATCCAGTGTGGTCATACAGATATCAGAGCAAACCAGAAGGGGGGACCCGGTGGGAGGAGATAAGTCATGTAGGTACCACTCTTATAAAGAATCAGTAACAACCACCCATTACCGAAGAGTAGTCTAGGATGTTCGTGATTGGATCAGTTCTCTGACCAGGTTGCTTTGAAACATCCATGTGCATGACTGCTGCATAGGGCTGTTTTCGTTTCTGCTTCTCCATTCTTTAGTACCCTTACCACATGCAGGCACTGTGCCAGTTGAACTTTACAGCCACCAACATAGCGAATAAAATTAATTTCTTACCAATTTCCAGGATTTTTATTCTGTGTGTGTGTGTGTGTGTGTGTGTGTGTGTGTATCTGTGTATGTGCATAGGTAAATGTGTTTGGGGGTATAGCCATACATTTGTTTTTTTTTTTCTTGATTGAGCTCTCCATTTTTCTTTGCTTCCCTCTCTTCCTCTCCCCTCCCCTCTTCAGCCTTCCCTCAAGGTTCCCATTACTCAGATCTTGTCTTTTCTACTTTCTACTTCCCATGTAGATGTAAGTCTATCTTAGTGTCTCTGTTGTTGTCCAAGTTCTCTGAGACTGTGATTTGTAGGCTGGTTTTCTTTGTTGTATGTTTAAAAACCACATATGAGCAAGTACATGAGATAATTGTCTTTCTGTGTCTGGGTTACCTCACTCAAAATAATGTTTTCTAGCTCCATCCATTTTCCTGCAAAATTCAAGATGTCATTATTTTTTTCTGCTGTGTAGTACTCCATTATGTAAATGTACCACATTTTCCTTATCCATTTGTCGGTTGAGGGGCATTTAGGTTGTTTCCAGGTTCTGGCTATGACAAACAATGCTGCTATGAACATAGTGGAGCATATGTCCTTGTGGCACGATTGAGCATCCTTTGGATATATACCCAAAAGTGGGATTACTGGGTCTTGAGGAAGGTTGTTTCCTAATTTTCTGCAATATCGCCACACTGACATCCAAAGGGGTTGTACCAGCTTGCATTCCCACAATGCAGAAGTGTTCCCTTTTCCCCACAACCTCTCCAGCATAAGTCATCAGTGTTTTTGATCTTGGCCATTCTTACAAGTGTAAGATGGAATCTCAGAGTTGTTTTGATTTGCATTTCTCTGATGACTAAGGATGCTGAACACTTCCTTAAGTGTCTTTCAGCCATTTTAGATTCCTCTGTTGAGAGTTCTCTGTTTAGGTCTGTACTTCATTTTTTTTATTGGATTATGTGTTCTTTTGGTGACCAATTTCTTGAGTTCTTTGTATATTTTGGAGATGAGATCTCTGTCTGATGTGATCTTTTCCAATTCTGTAGGCTGTTGTTTTGTCTTGTTGTCTCTGTCCTTTGCTTTACAGAAGCTTTTCAGTTTCAGGAGGTCCCATTTATTAATTGTTTCTCTCAGTGTCTGTGCTGCTGGGATTATATTTAAAAAGTTGTCTCCTGTGCCAATGCATTCATGTGTACTTCCCACTTTCTCTTCTATAAGGTTCAGTGTGGCTGGATTTATTTGAGGTCTTTGATCCATTTGGACTTGAGTTTTGTGCATGGTGATAGATATGGGTCCAATTTCATTCTTTTACATGTTGATATCCAGTTATGTCAGCACCACTTGTTAAATATGATTTCTTTTTTCCATTTGATATTTCTTGCTTCTTTGTCAAAAATCAGGTGCTTGAAGCTGTGTAGATTGATAGCCAGGTCTTCTATTCAGTTCCATTGGTCCTCCTGTTCTTATGCCAATACCAGGCTGTTTTCAGTACTGTAGCTCTGTAGTAGAGTTTGAAGTCAGGGATTGTAATACCTCCAGAAAATCTTTTATTGTACAGGATTGTTTTGGTTCTCCTGGGTTTTTTGCTTTTCCATATGAAGTTGAGTGTTGTTCTTTTGAGGTCTTTAAAGAATTTTTCGGGGATTTTGATTGCATTGAATCTATAGATTGCTTTTGGTAAGATTGCCATTTTTACTAATGTTAATTCTGCATACCCAAGAGCATGGGAGATCTTTCCACTTTCTGGTGTCTTCTTCAATTTCTTTCTTCAAAGATTTAAAGTTCTTGTCATACAAGTCTTCCACTTGTTTGGTTAGATTTACTCTGAGATATTTTATGTTATTTGTGGCTATTGTGAAGGGTGTTGATTCTCTGGTTTCTTCCCCAGCCCTTTTATCATCTGTGTACAAGAGACCTAATTTTTTTTAAGTTAATCTTGTATCCTGCTACATTACTGAAAGTGTTTATGAGTTGTAGAAGTTCCTTGGTAGAATTTTTGGGATCGCTTATGTAAAGTATCATATCATTAGCAAACAGTGAGAGTTTGACTTCTTTTCCAATTTGTATCCCCTTGATCTCCTTTTGGTGTCTTATTGCTCTAGCTAGGACCTCAGGAACTATATTGCATAGATGGAGACAGTGGAAAACCTTGTCTTGTTCCTGATTTCAGTGGAATCGCTGGGAGTTTCTCTCCATTTAGTTTGATGTTGGGTGTTGGCTTGCTGTATATTGCCTTAATTATATTTAAGTATGTTCCTTGTATCCCTGCTCTCTCCAAGACCTTTATCATGAAAGATGTTGTATTTTGTCAAAAGCTTTTTTCAGCATCTAATGAGATGATCATGTGGTTTTTATTTTTCAGCTTGTTTATATGGTAGATTGCATTGACAGATTTTTGTATGTTGAACCATCCCTGCATCTCTGGGATGAAGCCAACTTCATCATGGCGGATGATGGTTCTGATGTGTTCTTGGATTTGATTTGCCAGTATTTTATTTAGTACTTTTGCATCAACGTTCATAAGTGATATTAGCCTGTAATTCTCTTTCTTAGTAATGTTTTTTCTGTGGTTTGGGTATCAGAGTAATTGTAGCCTCATAAAAAGAGTTTCTGTTTCTATTGTGTGGAATAATTTGATGAGTATTGGTATTAGTTCTTCTTTGAAAGTCTTGTAGAATTCTGTAGCTGCACATTTGTGCAGAAGTGTACCTACACATGTGTACAAGTGCATGTGGAGGCCAAAGGTCATTCCTCGGTAAAGAACCACCTTGTTTTGTGATATAGTATCTCTCCCTGGAACCTAGAAGTTATCAATTAGGCCAGGATTGCAGTCTACCTCCTAAACTCTAGGATTATAAGTGTGTGCAAACGTACCCATCTTTGTTACATAGATACTGAGGATTACACTTGGGTCCCACTTTACTGACTGAGTTTTAGCCTCAGTTTTAAGTTTGTTTGTTTTTGATAGCAACACAAAAGTAACTAAGGAGTTACCCTAGATCCAGACAAGAATCCTTTATCAGGGAAGTGTGCTGTAATGAAGTCCTTGACAACACCCAAAGTCTTTTGCTAATGCGAGGAAATGCTGGCTCAAGTGATTTTTAGATTAATTAAAATTTGCTCGGGAAAAAAAAAAACAACCAAATCTTCCCTATGTGAAACAGTCTCCCTTTATAGGCTTCCCCCTGCCCCATTTTCTCCTTCTGGAGCTCCAGCAGGCAAAATAAATATTGTCACTCTTACCCATTATTTTTCCTATGAGATCCCAAATTATGTCATACATGACAGTGGGATGTCTACTTTCATTATGAGGCTGATATTAATTACTATTCATTGTTAACTTTAGGCTGATGAATCAAAACAGCTCAGTGATGCCTTCTATAGAAGGCATTCTAATCAGGGCTAAGGGATGTAGTACATTTATAAAAACTGCAATGAAGAAGCAAACATAAAACTCCAGATCTGCTTCATCCCTGCACCTTTCTCTGATGGGAACTGCGACAAAGGATGCTGTGGGCTAGCCTCACTTTTGCTTTGTAACTGCT
Organism: Alexandromys fortis; assembly: GCF_014885135.2. Taxonomy (NCBI): domain Eukaryota; kingdom Metazoa; phylum Chordata; class Mammalia; order Rodentia; family Cricetidae; genus Alexandromys; species Alexandromys fortis. Next base: position 1,683,612 of record NW_026068040.1, on the reverse strand, counting down.
TCTGGCATGGTGCTCAGGGGGCAAGACCCAGTGGGGTACTGGCATTCCCTGTGCAGAATTTCAGGGCCATGGCAAGTTTCCGGCAACTCTGTGTGCCCTGGTACTTGTGCCCCATAGAATGAGAAAAACCAGACTTTGTTCCGGACATAGCAGGAAGAGGCGAGGAGTGGGCAGCCACTCCTGTTGCCACTTCAGACCAATGGTTTCAAATATTATTAGTTACTCACATATGCATAATAGTTCAAATAATTTAACACATCTGTTCATACATTGTAATTTACTTAAATAAAACTGCATATGTATTATACTAAGAATTTTCAAAACGAAAAAAGCAAAACTTATTGCCTTTTCTTGCTGAACATTAATGAATTTCTTGAGCAGTCTCTGGAGTGCCCCACCCCACAATTTAGTTCATCCCTGGTCTAGGTTTGACAGGTACTAGCTGCCCTAGCTTTCTTGTTGAGTTCATGGGTCCTGTGATGGACAGCTGTTTTAACTTTTCCTTAGTTTAATGAGACACATAACATAGGCTGTTTATGAACTATAGAGGTATTTATTTAGCTAACGGCTCTTGGAAGCTCCATCCAACATAAAATAATGTGGCTTCTGATGAAGGCAGAAGAGCATGGCCAGGACACATGCTAGAATTAGGGGGACATGCTTCATGTCACAAAGAGGAAAAAGACTAGTAAAGGGGGGAAGGAAGAGAAAATAAGGAAGCAAGAAGGGAGGGAAGGAGAGCGGGAGAGAGATTGGAGGTCCTCCAGTGTCCTTCAAAGACACACCCCCAAAGACTCAATAAGGATGCCCTTCTAAAAGGTCCTCGCCCAACCCAGTACTACCATTTAGAGGACCAAGGCTTCTCACAGCTTCCAGCGAGGAACAGTCTTCCAAACCAGGCAGCAATCTTATTGTATTTAGGTTTTAGAAACAAGATCAAGGAACAATTGAGAAATGATTGCTATGGTTATTCCACATCTGGAGACACTGTATTCAATTGTGAACAAGAATTTACCAGGTATCAAAGTTGTTAGTCCCACTGTGAAATGAAGCTAAACCCAGTTTGAGAAAAAGCAATAAAATAGATTTAGGTTCTGCAATATAAATTTGAATATATATTTATCAAAAACAATGTTAAAATTGAGTTCAATAAAAGAGTCCAATACATAGAATTTCTTGATTGTTTATTTTAAAAATCACCCTTGTTAACTCCAGAGAGCAATACACGGAAACTGCATATCCTCTGGACTATACACCATCATTTTACTCTCTCAGAATGCTCACTTGATGTTTCAGAAGACAAAAGCAACAAAGACACCTTGTATTAAAACATCAAAATAGCAGTTGTGTTGACTGAATGCTTACGGCAAATGATAAGTGGCAGATGCTTCTAAATTTTGCAATTTTTATTTATAAACCATGTAGTGATTTTTTTAAGATTAAACAAAATTTATTCAGAGAAAAATTTTCAGCCAAAGCATCTTTCACTCCCCTTGGTGAGGGTACAGTCTCTCCTCAAGGGGTTTTCTTTTTCTTTTTTGGGGGGAGGGGGACCTGAAGAGGTCTGAGTATCTTTTAGTTGCTTTTTCTCTAGCCACTGCCTAAGCTTCACTTTCTACAGAACTCCATTTCCTTATCAAGAGTATTTGAGTGCATTCTAAAACCAGTCACTTTTCCTAGCATTTTATCATCATCCCTAATAATAATAATCCACAATAATCATAATAATACACAGCTATACAACATCAAAGTCTACATCCCTTCTCCATCTTATGAATTATACTGAATAATATAATTTGGGATCCCCAAAGGCTAAAACAGTCTCACAGAAATTACCATGGCATCAATGAGAGGTGGATAATCCCAAATGTTCAATAATGTGAATTTGCGGGTGCAAAATGGTTAGCCTGATTATTTGTGTGTTGTTATGCACTGTAATAGGTTGCTTTTACAGACTCTTAAAACTTATTGGGGTATTTAAATACACTTTGAGGGATTCGTTTTGTTTTGTGTTTTTGGACAAGATTTCTCTGTGTTGTCCTGGGTATCCAGGATCTCTCTCTGCAGACCAGGCTGGCCTTGAACTCAGATATCTGCCCACCTCTGCTTCCTAAGTGCTGGGATTAAAGGTGTGTGCCATCACTGGGTTTCCGTTTTCAGTTTTTTAAGGAAATGAATTTGGAAAGGATCATGAGAAGAAAATGAGTGAATTTTACAAAATTCTATTCCAAATATTCAAAGGCAAGAGAATAATGTTTAAGTGAAAACATTTACTAAGAACAAGATAATTGCTAGGGGAATGAGCTCATTTTACAATCTCCATCTACATTTTAACACCACTTGATTTCTTTCACAATTCACAATAGACAGTCCATGATACGCACTGCAAATAGAGGATAATTCCACAGAGGAAACTGAGAGCTTCTTCTCAAGAGCTCTAAGATGTCATAACCAACCACCCAGAAGGCCTGCTAGATTGATGTCTCCCAGGATAAGATCTCCAAATTCTATCATCCACAGGACTGGAAATGCTGGTGAAGGGAAGGAGGCTTCAGTCTCTGGGAGCCTGCATGAGCCCTGCTTAGCTGATTCTGTGAGTCATGTTTTCCTGGTGTCCTTGACCCCTTGGGCTCCCCAATCAACTTCGTAAACAAGTAACTTCCGTTTTTTCTGTGAAAGTTGATGGTCACCTGGAAAGAGGAAAATATCAAGAAGAAGAATTGGAGCTGGGTGGTGATGGCACATGCCTTTAATCCCAGCACTCAGGAGACAGAGACAGGCAGGACTCTGAGTTCAAGGCTAACCTGGGCAATAGAGTGGGTTTCAGGACAGCCAGGGCTATACAGAGAAACTCTGTCTTAAAAAAAAAAAAAAAAAAAAAAACAGAAAAAGAAATGGGAGATGAGGGGTGTAAAATGGCAAATAATAACCTCCAAGTTATCCCAGGGTCTGAACAGACAGTATCTCAAATACCAAAAGATGCCAGCAGTTTGATCTACCAAAGGCTATTGGTTATGACTAAATGGCTATAGATAGTCTGAGAATTTAGAAAGAACTGAAAAGATGCTTAAAATCTAGAGCTAGAAAAATAAATTTTCCAATTAAAACTGAGACGCTGAACACGATGAGACTGAGAGCTACACCTAAGCCTCTAGGATGAGCTGTTGAGCCTTCAATAAGCACCAAAGAGGGAGATGTGATCAGGAGCAAACAGAATGAGTTTATCAAAAACTATCTTTCCCGATAAGCTTCATAATTTTAGGTAAGAGTATAATATATATCATGATCTTAGAAAGTGCTCTGACATGATCTTTTTCTTTGTAGAAGATTTATGAGGGATGATGTTGTAGATGAAGAAGTATCATCAAGTTCAATTATGTGGATTCATAATTAGAGTACTTGATTAATGACATTTCCCAACGTGTTGATTAATGAATTAATGAGAAGGTGTAGTGAATTCTCCAGGATGCCACTGTCTTATTCTGTTTCTTTAATAAATAATTTAGGTAAAGGTGTCACTGACATGATGCCTAAGTCTGCACATGCCCAGTAGCTGCAAGAAGCTAGCATGCTTTGATTTAAACTGTGTCTGGAAAGATCATCGGAAACAAAATCCTACGATCAGATTGAGGGGGAAAAGTGAGGTAAAAGAAGAGCCCAAAGCGAGCAAACTAACAAACAAGAAGCTAGACTGCCGTTCTCAATGTCATTTGTTGCTGGTTATAAATACCTAGGGAGATTCCATCCCAACCTCAACCAATGTGTTTGAGGTCAAACACAGGGCTTTGTATATTCTAGGCAAGCCCTCTATCAACTGTGCTATATATCTAACCCCAAGTTCTTGGAGGAAACCTGAGCATACATGTCTCTTTAAATAATTATCCTGGATTGACCTGTCTTAAATCTGAATTGGATTCTGAAGGGGCATGTTTACCAGGCTTTGTTGATACATGAGGAGGGTTTGAGGAAGTACTTAGGTCACGACTTTTTCATCTTTTCAGTGGGTAGTCCATCCAGAGAGTCATAGTTGAATGGGTTGTTTGGAGGTGGTATACACTGTTATGTATTGTCCCTGGTCGGAAGAAGTAGATCCCCAGGGTTAATGTAAGTAACTTGGGTAACTCATACAGCTTGTTGAGTTTTATTATCTCTCACAAAAATAGTGTAAGTATGGGGAGAACAACAGAATCCAGAATTTATTTGGCAGCAATTTTTAACTAAAAAAAATGGTGTCAAAATAATGTGATCCTGATTAGAGATAGGGTTCAGCAGTAAATAATTGGTGTAGGAGAGTCTTCTTTTTATGTGTTGCTTTCATTGGTTGAATAAAGAAGCTGCCTAGGCCTTTTGATAGGGCAGTCCTTAGATGGGCGTGGTAGACAGAACAGAATTCTGGGAGGAAGAAGGCAGTTTGGCAGACGCCATGGCTCTCCTCTCTGAGATGGACGCTGGTTAGACTCATGCTGGTAAGCCACAGTCAATTGGCGATGCACATTAATGGAGATGTGATAAATGAATATGTAAGAGTTAGCCAACAAGAAGTTGGAACTAATGGGCCAGGCAGTGTTTAAATGAATTTAGTTTCTGTGTAATTATTTTAGGGGCTAAGCTAGCTGGGCAGCAGGATGCAGCCCACCGCTCCTCACTTACAACAAATAATTTGTTCAACTCATCTAGAAGACCTGGGTTTGGTTCCCAGTATCTGCATCAGGCAGCTCACAACCACTACAGCTCACAACCACGAACCTGTAATTCAATACCAGAGGTTCTGATGCCTTCTTCTGGCCTCTGCAGGTACCTGCACTCAGGTGCGCAAACCAAAACACAAGACACGTACACAAATACACATAATTAAGAATAAAAATAAATCTTAAAAATAATGTAGATAATTAAAGAAATATAAATCTTAAGTATTTCCCCCAATATTTCCTATATTAAGACATTGGAATTTTTGTAGATCTGTGAGGAAAAAATACGCTACTAAAGAGATATTTTTTGGAGAAAATTGAGTTTTTAATAACAAAATAAAGTACTTACTTTTTGCCAAGTGTTTTATAATTGTTTCCATTAAACCCCAAATAATTCTATGAAGTAAATACAGCTAATATTATTTTCATTTAGAGATATTGCCCATGAATCCATTTAAGTGTTCTTATCGGGATTTGAATGCAGATCTAAATGATTTAGAGGAGGCCCTTTGTATCACCCTGAACTATAACAAGCTTAAGGTGGCTACAAGAACCGGGCAGAAACACACTACAAAAGCTGAGAATATAGCTAGAACATAGACAAAGCAATTAACTTTATGTTCAAGTTGTCCATGTTAAAATTGGGAAATGGGAGGCGGAGGCAGGGAGGAGGCAGAAATTTTTAATGATAATAAAAAAATAGACCTGTTAAGTAAATTTAACTATTCACCAATGACTCATTTACTTTAAAGACTTTTCTTTGCATTGGAGATCAAACTCATAGCCTGTGCACACTAAGCTAGTCAAGCATTCTCCTTCTTTGCTACATCCCAGACCTAGCAATGCTTTACTCCTATGTCCTACATCACATACTCTCTTCTGGGAGAAGTCCATAAAAGAAAATTAAAGCCACCTTGACACTTAAAGTCTGAATAACTATGGTTTTCAGCAATATGTTTTCACTTTTATTATGTTTGAGTGCATTATTGAAACACAATTAACATCCAATAAGCAATACACTTTTTACAGTATATGCATTGATGAGTTTTGACATCTGTATACACATGGGCAATCACTACCAAATTAAAGTGTAAACACTTCTATCATTCCCAGCTAGCTATCCTGGAGCTATTTAATAATTAGATCCTTTCTCCACCCTCACTCCTAGACAACCACTGAGGTACCTTGTGTCCCTATAGATTAGGGTGCAGTTTCTGCAATTATCTACAATCAATGAGTAGATTCATAGGTGATTTTTCCCTTTCACCTGACTTGCTTCACTAAAGATTATTTTGAGATTCATCTACTGTAGTGCATTCTACCCATGGTTCATCCCTCTTTATTGCAGCAAAGAATCCACTGCATAAACATGATATCATTTATTTATGCATTGCTCTACTGGTGGATATTTGGGTTATTTATAATTTGAGACTATTATTGATAGATTATTATGAATGCCCAATACTGTGGTGATTCAACCAATGGGCCCTCTATAGTATGGAATTCCTTTGACTTCCCTATTGCCTAAAGGATGGCCTCCTATAGTTATTCGTTTAAAAGATTGTTTCTTCACTCTACCTTTACAAGAAAAAGACAGAAAAATTTGCCTTCACAGTGCCTACTTAAAATAATTCTCAGCCTAGTAAGTGATATAAAAGGAGGGTCATCTCACAAGGATGTTAATTAGTCCCACCCTGTGCTAATGTTTTGTAAGTCAGTCGTTGGAAATAATATATAAGCAGTTTGCTAAATCTATAGTTTACTATTATATGGATGACATCTTGCTATCTGATTCAAATGTAGATATTTTAGAAAGAATGTTTGAAGAAGTAAAGAAAGTTTTGCATAATTGAGTATAACAAATTGCTCCTGAAAAAAAAAAATACAAAGAGGAGAGTCTAACAATTGTCTATTGTTTATTTATTGAAGATTAGAACACAAAAAGCACAAATTAGGAGAGATCAGACACAGGAGACATTTCCAATTTATTGCCAATTTATTGTGGGATAAAACCTGATCTAATAATTCATTTAAACAAAACCTTCTATGGTGACAAAGACATTTAATAGTCCCAGAGAATTAAGAGTTGAAGCTAAGAAAGAAATTTTGAAGAGAAATTACAGAAGGTACATGTGGATCATGTGGATCCAAATATTAACTGCATTCTGGTCATATTACTCTCCAAATATTCCACTACAAGAATTTTAATGCAGAGGAAGAATATTATCTTAGAATGAATCTTTTTACTGCATAAACTGAGAAAAAAATTAAACCTTATGTAGAAAAGGTCTCTGAATTTATTATTAAAGGAAAATTGAGACTTTGTCAATTACCAGGAATAGACTCAGCAGAGATTATAGCATCTTTTGCTAATGTTGAAATTAAAAAAAATATGGGAAGACAATGAACCCTGGCAAAGAGTTTGTGCTACTTTTTTGGAAGAGATGAATCACAATTATCCCCAAAGTAATAAAATTTACTGTATAAAGAGAGCTAATTGGATCCTTTCTCACATTGTATGGGACACACCGAGAACTGGAGCCCCTACATTCTATATTGATTTAAATAAATGAGAAAATGTAAGTTATGAATCAGAAGATTTAAGTAAAGTGGAACAAAGCCCTTACAATTCTGTCCAAAAGTCAGAATTATATGCTGTTCTCTTGGCACTAAGGGATTTTAAAGAAACTCTCAGTTTAGTTACTGATCCACAATATGAAGAAAGAGTTATTCTGCATATTAAAACTACAGAATTTATACCAGATGATACAGAATTTACTTCATTATTTATTCAGGTTCAAAATAAAATCAGGAATAGGCTTTGCCACATATGCATAACACACATACAATTCCATACAGGTCTGCCAGGTCCTCTAGCACAAGGTAATGCAGAAATTGATTTATTTTTGATTGGAAATGTGCTGAAGGCCTCAGAATTTCATTAAAAATCATGTCAATAGCAAAGGTTTAAAAAAGAAGTTTTCTACTACATGGCAACAAGCTAAGGACATTATAAGGAGATGTCTTGCTTGTTCTTTATAACCAAACACCTGCAGGGAGTAACTTAAAAAGTTACTGAAAGGAATGAAATCAGGCAGATAGATGTATTCCACTTTGTAGAATTTGAAAAATTAAAGTATGTACACCACACCATTGACACCTATTCAGGTTTCCAATGGTAACTTCCTTGAGCTCAGAAATGGCTGATTTGGTAATCACACATTTACTAGATGTTATGGCCATCATGGGTATACCTGCACAAATAAAAACAGACAATAGTCCAGCGTGTGCCTCTAAGAAAATGAAATAGCTTTTTGCTTATTTTAATATAAAGCATATTATAAGTATACCACACAATTCTACAGATAAAGCAGTTACAGAAAGATCAAATTTTGAACTATAAAGAATATGATAGGGGCTGGAGAGATGGCTCAGTGGTTAAGAGCACTGGCTGCTCTTCCAGAGGTTCTGAGTTCAATTCCCAGCAACCACATGGTGGCTCCCAGCCATCTGTAATGAGATCTGGCATCCTCTTCTGGCATGCGGGCATACATGGAGGCAGAATGTTGTATACATAATAAATAAATAAATAAATTTTTTAAAAAAAGAATATGATAAACAAACATAAAGAGATGAAACATATCCCCAGAAATAGATTGCATAATGCTTAGTTAACCTTGAATTTTCTTAATGCTAATGAGAAAGGAACAATGGCAGCAGAGAGACATTGGATAATAGAAAAAAAACTTCTCAATTAAATCAGTCAGTGTATTTCAATGATGTGTTGACCTCACCATGGAAATCAGGAGATGTTTTATGTTTGGGAAGGGGTTTCACTCTTGTTTCTACAGGAAAAGAAAGTTATAGATACTATCAGAATTAAAAAAGATTTTGTTTGAAAAAGAGAACACTCTTGAGAAGGAAAAATGACAGCTTATCCACAGATGTAACAACCACACAGGTGGTAAGGAACCTCACAAGGGTTCTGGTCTTAGCAGGAAAGTACCCATCTTCAAAAAGTCAAGAGATCTTGGACATCAAGATGCTTAAACAAGAAAAGACAGATATCCAAAAAGAATCACCAAGCAAAGATAAATCTGATTTATGATACGCATATTCTCTGCAGGATAAAATTTCACTTCCTAAACATACATATCACTCTACTTCTCAGTATAATGGTAGTCGTGACTCACTTCAAAATCAAAGCCAGCTTTGGAGTTGGACAGAGGCTATTCTCTAAATCCAAGCATGTTGTTAAAAGAAAAATTCAGCGTTTCTGTGTCATATCAGGATCGACCTGGTATGGGACAGAAGGAAGAAAAAAATTTAGGGACTTTTTTTTTTTTTTTTTAGCAAAACTCTGATTTCAAAAAATTTTGCTTCTCCCCATACCTATTTTTGTCCCTATGGTACCTTTTGTTGAATATATGTCTATATGAATAATGTTTAAGTTTTCTATAATAAACAATAAATTTTCCTGCAGTAATCTATGGAGTTTCCAGGAAGAAGATGGGGCCCCACAACAATGACTCCACCTGGTTTATATGACGTCATTATGCTGATAGCACCACTTTAAGTTTGGTTTTGGGTGACAAATTGCTCAAGATGATTTCAACTTGGCTAGCTGAAATGATGCACCTTCTTACAATGTTCTGGCCAGAACTTCAAATAAGAACTCTAACAAAACCATACCAGTAATCTTGAAATTTAACCATCATTTTAGCTTTTACAGGATCCCATAGAAGTAATATTGATCCATAACAGCTGGAAGTAATTCTAGAAAATGACATCCCCTCTCCACAACGTTTGTCCTCAGGGGTAGGGACAACTAATAGGGTTTCATTATAAGAGTTATAAGAATGGAGGTGGAAATTAAGTAGACTCAGGGATATCTTTTGAAAAAAAAATAAAAGGATTGGATGGAATAATAGGTAGATTAGTGTGAGCTTACACACACTAATAATAATAGTGAGTAGTAGTGAGAATACTTGTGAGCTATTACTTATAGACAATTTACATTAATATAGATCTTGTATAATCGTTCAATCAATAAATATCTTCTTCTGCACTGACCCTAGATAGTGACATGGCTTAATATTGAAAACAGATTATAGCAAACTAATAATTCTTTTTTGAAATTGACACATGCTTATGGCTTTTTTTCATGGTATATAAAACGATGTTACTTGTAATGTTTTTCATAGCCCATATGGGAAAGGAAAGTGTTTGTTTTCTAAAGTGACTTATCTAGACAGTTGCTGATGAGATTTATGTCAAGTTGACACAATCAAGTCATTTGAGAAGAGGGGAGCCTCAAAATTCCCTCACCGGATAGGTCTAATTGGGACAGGTTCCTAATCAGTGATAGATGTGGGAGGACCTAGCTCATTGCAGGAGTGCCACCCCTGGGTAGTATCCTGTGGGTACCTAAGGAAGCAAACTGAGAAAGCCATGCAGAACAAGCCAGTAAGCAGCACTCTGTCTTGGCCCCTGTATCAGCTCCTGCTTCATTTCCTGCCCTGACTTCCTTCCTGATGAAATTTTCAGAGAAATTTTGAAGTTTTTTCAAAGAACTGTGTATGTGTGGTGTGTGTATGAGAGAGAGAGAGAGAGAGAGAATGTGTGTGTAGTGTGTGTGCACGTGCGTGTGTGTGTGTGTGCACATGTATATGTGAGCGTGGGTGCATGTGTGTGTGTGCATGCGTGCATGTGCATGTACGCACACACGTATGCTCGTTGGTGTTTTGCCTGCATGGATGCTTGTGTAAGAGTGTCAGATCCTCTGGAACTGGAGTTACAGACCATGTGGTGCTGGGAATCGAACCCCGGTCCTCTGGAAGAGCAACCAATGTTTTTAACCACTGAACCATCTCTCCAGCCCAAGACATTTTTGAGTATTTTAAGGAGACTTTAGATTTTCAAGTGTTTGAAATTTTAAAGAATGTAGGATTTTTAAAAGTCAGAACGCTTTATATTGTGATACTGATATTGATGTGACCTCTTTGGGGATGAACGAGAAAGGAAAGAATACGGCTGTGTGTGTGTCAGACTGACAGAGGTCAACTGCAGTACGTTTTGGTCACAGCAACAGAAACCCTAACTAAGACACACAGTAAAAGAACAGCTTTACCATCAGCAGGTTTTCCTAGAAAGTGATGGCTTTTACTTAATTTATAAGTAATGATTATGTACTGATATTATTTCATATTGCCTAAAACAATTTCTCTCTCTCCTTCTCTTCCTTCCTTTCTTCTTCTTCCTCCTCCGTCTCCTCCTTCTTTTCTTCTTGTTTGTCTTCTTTTAGAAATAAGGCTTTACTTTGGCTCACAGTTAAAAATACAGTTCATCATGGTGAGAGAAGCTGTAGAAACAGGGTCTTGAGGCAGCTGGTTACATTATGTCTGCAGTCAGAAAGCAGGGAGAGAGAGAGATGGACACTCAATTTCTTTAGTATTTCTTTACATTTACTTTGATTAAACTACTATTTCCCAGCCTTACTTGCTTTAAGTTTTAAAAATTACTGACCTGCGGGTTCATGACTTCTCTAGTACCCCTGGACACTTTTTCTCAAAAGTCAGAATTTATATTTCACAGCGAGAGGAATGTATTTTAATAGTAGCACGAGGCATCATCAACAGGATATCTACATTTAAAGAAAATCCTAGTGTTTGGGGGATCTAGCACTTTCTTCTGCTGCCTTATGCCCCAAACAATGGCAAGTTTGACATTGACTACAATCATAATTGCATTGGCCCCAAAAGTCCTGGAACAACTCCCTTAGCAATTCACATCAGAAATGCATGGTGTTTCTTTTATTGCCAATACCGACATAAAAGTCAGACACAAAACGGGAACGTTAGGCATTCCAATGGAGCACCTCGGGGAGGTGACTAATCTCTCTGCTTTTCACTAATATGCTGCTCATGTATTTCCAACTCTAAGAGAATAATTCCTTCACAGAACAGCAATTACATTTGATTTAGAAGACCACTAAAAATTAACCAAGTACTTCTAGCAGTTGTTTAGTAGAGAATAGATCATCGGAAAAACTAGCTGTTGGGTTGTTCCTCATCAGCTTGAAATAAATCTCGAGATTAGTCTTCCATGCCTTTTCTTCCTTTGGCATCTGCGTTGAAGTCGGTATTGATAAATGATCCATAACAGGCAGCATTTGTGTCTATCTGAGTGTGAAGCTGTCTGCTCCCAAACACAAATCAGAACTGCCCTTTTCCTTCTCTATTAACATATCTGCCTTGACAATCAAACAGACGTCCTCACGCCTTGGAAATGAATGACTAGTTTAACAAATAGAGCTCTCTTTTCTTTAACTCAGCTCACAACAAATGTAGGAATTAATCACAGCCAAACTTACTTGGCAGAAGATTAATTTTGAAATATATTTTGAATTAGTTTTCTCCCAAGGATCTCCTATCCATCATAATTTAGCAATCGATTTAGAGAAAAATATCAAGGAAACAATGTTTCCTAAACTGAATTTCATGGCGTGTTCATTCCTCGAGATGGTAAAAGGCTACAGTTTTAAATTCTGTGCCCAAATCACAAAATGCCCATCAGCTAGCATCTAGGTGCTATTTAACCCTCTTTGGGATACATGTTTGTATATTAAATGTTCTGAAATACTCCATCGGTAAGAAAATAGTTTTCTAAGTTTTAAAAAGAATGTGTATGGGTGGGGGCAACCATGCATGTCACATACGCATACAAAGGTCAGAGGAGTGTGCTCTTACCTTCCACACCTGGGTCACAGGGATGGGGCTCAGCCCAACTCTGCCCACCGAGCCATCTTGTCAGTCCAGTCATTTCAGCTTTGATCACTGCTCTGCCACCACCACCAACACGTATTCCAGGACACAAACGTCAGCATGCCTTTCAAGACACAAATGTGGTTTTAGTTTGGTTTCTCAAGGTTGGACAATGAACCCAGGGCCAAGAGAATCAGTTGTATTCACATTTTATAAAACTTGTTCACTATGGTTCCATTTGAGAAATGAAGCAGTCCCTCAAGATGGACTGTTTTCATTTCTCCTGCCCTATTAGGGATGCTTTTGTGAAAAACTTGCGGCCTTTAATTAGACGTACTTTTACTTTACCTCCCTTGTCTCTAGCTGGGGTATTGGTGAACAATCAAACGGCTGCTGGGGAAGATGAGTACATGAAATTATTTGGAAGTTGGAACTAGGTAGTTAAATAAATTCAGTTCTAACACTTTTCTTAAAATTATTGCTGATATCAAATATCATTATATGTTCATATTCCATACTTCCTCCACACATGTTTAAAATGAGACAATTTTAAAAGTTTCAGGGCTAGCTGGGCATGGCATTGACACCTTTAATTCCAGAATTTGAGAGGCAGAGGCAGGCAGATCTCTATGGGTTTGAGGCCCGCCTGGTCTACAGAGTGAATTCTAGGACAGCCTGGGCTGTTTACACAGAGGAACCCTGTATCAAGAAAACAAAACAAAAACCCCAATAAATCAATCAATAAACAAACAAACAAATAAAGTCCCGGCGTTCTAGATACTACATTACATGTATCTTCTCTTCCTATTTTTAAAACCGTTCTAGTCACACAGTCTGCCTCTCACCAATGCTCTTCCGTCCTCACAGCTTCCATGGTGAAAGTGGATGCTAGAAGAAATTGAAAGTGCTGGGTCTTTCCCCCTACTCACTACATAATAATAATGATAATGACATCAACAATAATACAGTACTAATGACGATAACAGACAGTGGATAAAAAAAACTCTTTAAGAAATTAAGATTCAAGGGAGATTTCTGGTCAGTCCAGAAGTCATTAAGGGTGGTAAAAAAAAATGGACATTGTGGTTGTGAATGATGATCGGAAAGACCAAATAACAAAGGAAGCATTCGTGCTGGTAAGCATTGCTGCTTCCTTATTTTTTGATTGGCCACATCAGTGTGTATTTAAGGAAAGCAGATGAGAACTGCACGGACCTGGGGGGTGGAGAGGGCCCGACTCTGCAATGCTCTGCATTCCTTCCATTACAGTACGGATTCTTTAGTGCAGACGTAGAACACATCCTCTGAAATTAGTTGGGCTCCAGTGCTTCAAAGTTTCCCATCTAAGAGTGCTGTTGCCACCTGGAGGCCTTAGATGTTCTCAGACCAATTCCGACTTGGAAAATGTGCAGTGGGTGATCTCTGTGGCAATCTAAACAATCCATAACCTCGGACCTCACAAGAATAGCATTTGGGTATTTGCCAAAGACAGCATTAACAGCAAGGATAGACTTAGACCATGCAAACAAAGAATCTTCATTTCCTTTGCCTTCTCTTCCTTTGCAGTCTACCCTCTGCCCCACAGGATCTAGAAGCAGAAGGAATGTCTGTATGAATATTGGATTAAATCAGTATCTTGGTTGGCTTCTGTTGCCCTAACACAATACTACAGACTGGGAAAATTTTAAGCCATAGAAGTCTATTTGACTTGTGGTTCAGGAAGGTAGGAATTCCTATACTGTGGCTTCAGCATGTGGTGGGGCTTTGTATCATAACAAGAGACCAGTGAGAATACGTGAGACAGAGGAGAGAGCTGTATAAACTCATCTCTCTGACAGGATCTCACTCCCAGAATGACAGCACTAACCCATTCTTGAGGACAGAGGACATGTGACATAATCATTATTTAAAAATCCCATCCATGGGCTGGGGATGTAGCTCAGGGTAGAGTGCTTATTTAGTATGTCCAAGGCAATGACAGCACACACACACACACAAACACGTGCATGCATGCATACACACACGATGCACAGACAGGGTGGAGGATGGAATATGAGAGGTTCTACATTTTGAATTTATCATAGTGATAATAAATTCCAACAGGGTTTTGAGCAGTACATTTATTTTCTTAAGTTTGTAATCATATTTATGTACAGAAAACTTAGCAGGTACATTTAACCCGGTTTAGTGACAAGTTCTTTGGCCTTTGCCTTTTCTAGCTTGGCAATTCAAGTCACAGATTTAGGACCCAGGACATTGCCTCCCAGTGGCGGCGGATCTCATCATATCTGTCACTCTAACTGGTTCCAATAGCTTCCAGCAGCTGAGCCAGAGCATCCTTGTCTTCCGAGCTAACCTGTGGGAAGGCAGCAGTGGTGTAGGACTTCCTGTGGATGATGCAGTAGAGGACCCCCAACACAGGGCAGGCAGGAAGACCACCAGCCTAATGGGGTCTATGTCATGGGCAATCACCACCAGCTGGGTCTTCTTATTCTCCACCATGGTGGCTACTGTATTGACCCCGCTCAAAGGACTGATAGTCTCTTAGTTGGGACAACCCTTAACAAGCAATTTTCTTCTCAGGATATTTAAACCCCTGCCACTAGATTGGATTTTTGGTTTTGGTTTTGGTATTTTGGTTTTTCAAGACAGTGTTTCCAAGTTCTGGAGCCAGTACTGGAACTCGGTGTGCAGACCAAGCTGGCCTCGAACTCACAAACAGCCATCTGCCTCAGCCTCCCAAGTGCTGAGATTAAAGGTTTGTGCCATCACTGCCTGACTGGATTTTTAACACCTCCAAAAGTCTGGAGATCTATGGTGCCCCCAGGAGGTCATTAAACAGCATTGAAAATATTTTACACATGAGTTTGTAATAATGTAACAGATTATGCTGATACATTACTCTTCAGTTAATGAATTATATGATATTCCCATTGCTATCCCCAGTCATTCATCTTTTAAAGCCCCTCCCAGTCCTGTCATATTTAAACATGTTAAGGTCAATGTTAAGTTCTGTTCTTCCCTTCAAATACGGACTAGAAAGCTGTCTTGATTCTATTCTTATGCTGAGACCCTTTTCTAAATTTTGCCTAATGTATATGTGTTTGTGTGGCTGTTATTTGTGTCTGGATAGTTAGTCACATGTGTGTGCCTAAACATGGAGGCTGGAGGTCGGCATCTGGTTTCCTTCCATGTTTGTTTCTGTCTTAATTTTTTTTTAAAGATTTATTTATTTATATCACTGTTTTTCTCTGCATGTACATCTGCCCAATAGAAGAGGACATCCGACTTCATGGGACTACAATTATAGACAGTTGTGGACCATGTGGTGCTAGCTATTGGACTCAGGACCTTTGGAATAAGCAGCCAGAGCTCTTAATTAATGGTTGAGTCATCTCTGTAGCCCACTGATTCCTAATTCTTAAGACAGAGTCTCCCACTAACCTTGTGCTGTGTGGCAAAACTTTTCCTGGGAGGAACACACACACACACACACACACACACCTACTCACCCCAGACAGGGATCCCTTGGGTGAGAGATTACTTCAGGAGAAGAAAGGACTCAAGGACAGCTGCATCACCAAGGCCCAGCCCAGCAGGAGTGACTCACAGAAGCTGGGAAACCTGGAGCACATTACACAGCCTGCAGGCAGCTTACTGGGTGGGGAGTGTCCCTTTTAACCCCTTCCAGGCATCTCTGTGGTTTCCTCTTCCAGGCTTCTAGTCTAGTCTCAGAGAGGCTTCTTTGAGATTTTTCTCATCTCAGTTTTTTCTCTGCTGCTCATCTGCCTTCCCTCTGAGCAGGATTCTCAGCTTTTATTGCTTACTGTGGAGGGGGAGGGCGTGGGCTGTGCTGCTAACGAATCTGTTCAGTTTCAGGGACTTCTTGAAGCTACTTTGAGTTGCTTGCTTTTCTTCCACTTAAGAGGTTTCCATGGGATTGAATGTTTTGATCTGAGGAAGCTGGTGCACATTTGCAGCTCACAGACTCACTTAGATTGCCTGCTAGTGAGCTCCAGGAATCCTCCTGTCTCTGTTTTCCCAGGGCTGGATTTCAAGCCCAAGCTGCCAAGACCAATCTAGGATATAAGGATTTTCTATGAAATTTATGCTTGCACCACGACGAGTGTTCAGGTTTAATGAGCAGGTCTCGTGTGTCATTGGGTCACCACGCTCCACTGCAGAGCTTGTCACAGTGTAGCTGCGCCAGACGTGTGCCAACCACGCTAAACTGCTCCTTAGTGCTGGAGAATGTCCCGACAGTGTGCACTTCGTCTCCCCCACCTTCTCAGGCCTCCCATCCCAACCTTCTCTTCTGATCACTGTCTAGCAGTGAAACTCTGAGTTTAGCTTAATCTAGGCTTACTTTCTGCAGCTAAGGTTAATTTGACAGAGGGATTTTTGACACATTTCTTTACTGTTCCAAAGAGATATTGCATGTGTGTAATAGATGCGTTCGTTTCCATGCTGGTGACAAAGTGCTTGGGACAAACAACTTCAAAGTAAAGGACTATTTATTTTGGCTCATGGCGATAGAGTTGGAAGACAGAGCACGCCAGCCTTCAAGAGCATCCCCAGTGACACTTCATAGTCCCTACCTGCCACAGCTGTTCCACTTCCAAGAGTGCTAGTCACTACCTTGTACGCTCTCCATAGTCCAGACAAGCTAGAACCTGAGGTTCTCCTACCTAGGACTCCCAAACGACTGAAATCATGGGCCCATGCCACCACATCTGACTCTAATTTAATTTTTTTTTTTTCGAGACAGGGTTTCTCTGTAGCTTTGGAGCCTGTCCTGGCACTAGCTCTTGTAGACCAGGCTGGCCTCGAACTCACAGAGACCCGCCTGCCTCTGCCGAGTGCTGAGATTAAAGGCATGGTGTCCATACTCTAAAGGTCATAATTTTTCTCACAAAGAAACTGAGGCTTGGAGAGGTCAGAATGAATTGCCTAAGACACATAGTTAGTGGCAGGAAACGTCGTCTATATCCATGGTGTCTGGCTATAAATGATGAAGGCTGCTGGGAACTGACTGTAGAGTTGCACACCTAAAGACAAACCATTATCCGGTGTCTTTCTGGATACACACGAAAGGAGGACTATTACCAAATAACTGAAGTTTCCGGTTTTCAGATTTACATGAGAAAAGTAACCTGTTTGTGTTTACTTTAACTATCGTGTAAAAGATACTCATAGATGAAGAAACCTGGAGTTGAAATGGTAAAGTTTGAAGAGCCCAAATAGCAGTAGTTAGACGAAATGAAAGGAGACGCAAGGCAGTAATGCAAGAAAAAAACCAATACCAACCCTACTAACGGGAAAGCGTGGGGGGTCGACAAACTCAGCACGAGGAAATGGAGACCTGCACAGTGAACCCAAATCACTTTTAAACTAATAGTAGTTAATAACTTAAGTACTATTTTGTAAAAGTTCATTCAATACTGTTATTTGATGAATGTACCAAAAAGAAAACAAAATCAGGTAGCATGGCTGGGACTTGAAGTATTTGGATGAGGTGAGTTGTTTAAAGATTTACTGTTGAGTCCAGACAGAAATCCAAGCCTTTCAGTTCTTCCCTGGGCTCTTTGACACGTTGGCTAGTTAGTGAAGCTGAAGCGTTGGCTGTTTCACCTCTGACCTCTGATGGTTGTGTTAGTCATCTATTTATTTATTTATTTACAGCCCTGGCCGTTTCACCTCTGACCTCTGATGGTTGTTTTAATTAATTTATATGCAGCCCTGGCCGGCCCAAGACTCGCTTTGTAGACCAGGCTGGTTTTGTACCTCGCTTGACCCAGGCCCCTCGCTTGAAGCTGCCTCTAGAGCCCAGGGATTAGAGGCGTGCACCGCCTCAATAGTTAGCCTTAGGAAGGTATTCTTATTAGAACCTAGCAGGAGTCAGGAAGCTGGCTCTAAACTGAAGGGAGCGTGTTCAGCGACAAGTGCCGGGGCCCTGATGCCTTTTAGCTAAGAAGGCTGGACTAGGGCCCTGCCCAAACACCAACTGATGCAATGCCCTTGTCGGGAATGACAGCAGAACATGATGGGCGGTGGGGGTTTCAGAGAAATAAATTCTCAAGAGAGGTAGAGAAAGCCGGTGCGAAGGTTTTTAGTTAGCATAACCGCGTTGCCGGCCTGCAAATCCCAGCATTCTCTTCGACCCTGGGAACCAATGAGCAACCTTCAGGCCAAGCAGCCAATCCCGCCCTTTGCCTGTCACCGGCTGAATTGTGGGAATTGTGGTTTTCACGTGGCAATCACACAGCATGGTTGTCAGGGCGCAGGGTCGGCCACGCGTACCGATCTGAAGGAAAGCTTATTTTACAGCGCTCCCGTTGGCCTCCAGGCCAGCTGTAGGCATCGCCACTCACGAGCCTCCCGCGCCTTAAAACACATAAGTCATCTCCTCTCCTCTCAACGTCCTCCGGGGAAGAGCACGCAAGCTACCGCAGGAGCATTCCGGCCTGCTAGCCTCCCGGCCCGTCCTTTAACCGTCGCTCTAAGGTCTCGCGAGACCAGGCCCTAGAGGCGTTATCATTCCCCCTGAAAGGCGGTCCGCGCGGAGACTGGCGTCGGACTCCACCAACGGGAGCGCCTCTCTGAGCGGCGCCTGCGCAGAGCGCTCGGGACCGCCTCGGTGACCTCCGACCCCGCCTCCCGCAGCGCCCCGCGTCGGCCGCCCCCGCCCTCCCCGCGAAGGAGGCGGGCTCTGGCCTCTGGCCCTGGGGAGCGAGACGGCGCGATCGCGAGTGTCTGGCTTCCAAGCGAGGCCCAGCCGCCCGTCCCGCCACCCATGAGCTCGTCGCTCCGCGAGCAGCTCCGTCGTTAGGCCGTCCCCGCCAGTCTCTCATCCTGCCCCCGCCCCCCGGGACCGGCACCCCCCAGCCCCGTCTGCCCGGGCTCCGCACGTCGTGTCGAAGCGCCATCCCCGGTCCGCGTCGCGCTGCGACCCTGGAAGCGGGCGCCGCCGCCAACGAGAGGAGGAGCCCCGGCCGCGGGCCCCAGCAGCCACCGAGCCAGCAGGCGGCATCGAGGCCGGCAACATGGCGAGCGCTTCGTACCACATTTCCAACCTGCTGGAAAAAATGACATCCAGCGACAAGGACTTTAGGTGAGACTGAAATCCGACCCTCACGCCGCCTCGGGGAGGTGGGGGGGGACAGCCGCCGCCCGGGCCTCGCTGCAGGCCCGGCCCCACCCCTCGGTCCGGCGGGTCTCCAGCCACCCCCTCCCCCATCTTTCCTCCAGGCCGTTGTCCGCTGTGGCCCCCGGGTCCCTTCGGCGTCCCGGCGTCCCTATCGCATCCTTTGTCCACCCCTAGGGACACGATGCTAGCGTCCCAGGTAACGCCCTGGGCCGAAGGCACCCTCTCCGGTGGGGAAGGAGTCTTTCCCGGGCGGGAGGCGAGCGGCCAGGCCTAGTCCCCGGCTCTCCGGAGACACCAGGCCGTCCTGCCGCCGGGGACAAGCTGCTGCTCACCAGCCACGCAGCAGCCGCCTGCTTTTCCCGCGGATGGGAATGGGTGCAATGATCAACTTTTTTCGAGGCTTCCGCTGATTGGATTATATACTTTTTTTTCTTCGGGTATTCTTGTTTGAGAAAGGTGGGAAGAAGAGGGAGGGGAGCCGGAGGAAGGGGGAACAAAACTTGGCCTGCAGGATTTTTCCCGCCAGCATCGCTGTCACTTTCCCAGGTCAGGTGAAACCCCATTCAGGATCTCCTGGTTTCAGTCTCATACAAAATCAAGGCCAGAGGGCTGAATTGCCGAGACTCTTGCCAGGCAAACGAGTCTTCTTGGAAAGAGGGGCTGGTGAGCCGTGAAGCTTAATCATGGAGTTGAGTTCTGGGAGACCTGGACTATGGGTTCTTCTTTCCGGTGCACTTGAAGGTGTCACAGTTTTAGGGACTAGCTTAGTCTGTTTTTTTTCCACGCTACACTGATTGTTCCAGCCTTCCTGATTACTATCCCTTCACAAATAAACAAGCAAGAAAACAAAAAAACTATTACATTGATACGTGACTTTTGTCTGCAATGGTTTGGGAGGTATAGTTTTATGGATATTTAAAAAGAACAAATAGTCTTTGGTTGAAACGAGCCTAGGAGCTTGGGTTTTACTGTGTGAGCTGAAGATTTTCCAAATCCTATCAGGGACAATTTTCCAATCAGTGAAAGGAGAACCCTGGGGAAAGTAATGCCTTTGTTCCTAGATAAAGTCATTAAAGTGGTCAGTGACATACCAGGTCGTTTCTGTGACCCAAAACCACTAATACCTTAATTTTTTTTTCCTTTTCTACTTTGAGATCTAAGTCTTAAATTTCCATTTGAAAAAATAAAGGTTTCCCGAAGATTTCAATGTTGTGATGTAGGGAAAAGAGAGAGCGACTTGTTGAAGCATTTTGAATTTTTAGATTTGTTTGTTTCTAGGACCCATATTGAAGATTGAAGGTCTTGTTGTTGGACTATTTAGGATCAGAATGACTTTGGTTACTTCTGGATCTTTGCTTACTCACAGTTGAAGTCTTGAGATTTGAATAAATGAATGAAACACACATGCAAACCCAATTCTGAGGTGTGTGTGTGTGGTGTGTGTGTGGTTCCCTCCTTATGTCCTGTAGGCACTTCCTATAGAAGTACTGAGTTTCACTCTGAATTCTTGCTAGGATCATATAATTTTGTTCATTTGCAGGCTCATGGATGAATATATTTTGAAAGACTGCAGAGCTTGCGACTATTGATTGATTTCCTGTAAAAGAATGTGTACACACTTGGATTTTTCTTTTGTTTTGAAAACAAACTGCCATGAAAGAAAAAAAGCTCCGATTTTCTGCATTTAGATTGGAGTGAATCAAAACAATGACAAAAGTATTAGCCATAGTTCTAGAATTTGATAGATGTTTTCTTTAATAACAACAGCGTTCTTTAATTCAGCAATATTACAGTTTTTGTTTTTTTTTTTTACTCTTTTTTGGGGGGTAGGTGGGTTTGAGACTAGGTTTCTCTGCAGTAGCCCTGGCTGTCCTGGACCTTGCTCTATAGACGCTGACCTAGAACTCATAGAAATCCACCTGCCTCTGCTTCCCAGTGATAGGATTAAAGACTTGTGCCACCATCACCCAGCTCTTAACTCTTTTTTCCTTTTTAAACTAAATTTTAGCCATTTTCTTAACATATCTTCGGGGCTGAAGCTCTCTATACAGTAGTATCGAGCATTTTTGAAAGTTAACACATTGAGCTCAAGTCTTTTTTGGAGAGTTTTTTTATATTTTCGTTATGTAAACACATAGCTTTTTAAGGTCATGCTTGGTTCTCATTAGAAGTTTAGTTGTTTTGGTAAGTACCAAGATTTGTGACTAAATCTTTTTAAATACTTAATTGGCAGAAGATTTGAAGGCAGGCTAAGCAGCATTATGTAATGCCCGCCTTGTAGAAAGCTCCCTGGCAGCCTTGAGCTCCAGGACAGCTATAGGGTTTGGCCCAACAGAATTGTGAGGTGAAATTTTTTGAGGTTTTATATATATAACTGTTGTGCCACTCTCTAGGATGAAGTTAGTGACAATGTCGTATCACAATGTCAAAAGCTTAGACATGCTCATAAGGAAGGAAGACAATGTTTCTAGAAGGAAGAAAAAATTCTGTTCTCATGGTTTACCAGGTCTGGGTTCTAGTCCCATGAGATTCTTAACTATAAATTGTGAGGTCTTGGGAAATCCATCTGACTTGAGATTGAGTTTTCACTTCAAAAGCCTTCAGTGTGTGTGGTTACAAACTCTCAAGGATGGCTCTTTTCAGACAGCAGTGCAGTGCATTGAGGCAGAAAGGGTAAACAGCGTAAGCATAAACTGTAGGATGTTTTTAAAGATCCATTTGTGCAATTTAAATTGTAGGCTCATCTCATTATTTATTTATTTTAAAATCTCCTATGTCTTTAATTTCAGTGTTTTGAAAGTTGGTACTCGTGTTACGGATAAAGCAAGCATAAGAGGTGAAAAACGAACTTGGATGCTAATGAGAGGGGACATTTGTGTGTCCCAGTGTCTAGGATGGGTAGTGCCTTCACCTACTTTGATTTGGGGAAAGATTATTTTTAAAATGATTGCTAATTCAAGTAACCCTTTAGAAGAAAAATGGAAAGACATCACTCATTTCCAGTGTTCCTTAGAGCAGTTCTCACTACTTCTTGCGCGCCCCCCCCAAAAAAAAAACTCACGTAAGTGTGCTCAGACACCCCTCCCCCAAAAGATCTTTATATCAATAGTTACTTGGGTTCATAGACCTTTAGAGGTGTGTTCAAAACCAAAGAGCAGATAGAGTAGCAGTCAGCAGATTCTATAGATAACAAGGAAAGCTTTAGGGGAGATGAACGCTGAGTCTTCCTTTATGAATATTAATAGTAGATATTTGGTGGTTGTGATAACTTAGAAGCATTATCCACTTGATTTTATTTGTTCTTGTCTCTGGTAAAGTGGATAATAACAACCTCTATTTTGGAACTGGGATTGATTGAATGATTTGCTGGAAGTCAGCTAGTAAAGCTGGAATTTCTCTTTATTCATGAGTGCCTGGTTATGTATTCTTGGGATTTTAAATTATGGGCATTCTGATTCAGGTTTTAAATTTCAGTTGCTTCTAAAACTAGGTTCATGGAATGTTTTGTTCTGGAAGATGGCTTAATTCCTTTAGCAGAGCTTTGAGAAGTGGGCTCCACTGTTTATCCCTGGTAAATCTGCTTTTTGGATGGTTAAAACTTTACTGTAGAGGTATGTAATCTCTGCATTATGTAGGTGTCTGGTAAGGAGTGACAGAGGATTAAAGCAAGGAAATGTCATGTCTGTGGTGATCTTACTGAGGTCTTGCTTGATAGAGAAAAGTATGAAAACACATGGCAAAAAAAAAAACCTTGGGGGAAAGGGAGAAGATGATTTTGTCCTATAACTGGACAGTCATTGATTCCACGGAGTCCTTAAGAATAAGGACCTGATTTTTTAAAATAACTATGTTATTTTACTTTGTGTGTATGAATGTTTTGCCCACATGTATGTATATGCACCATGTATGTGCCTGGGACTCTTGGGTCAGAAGAGGACACTGGATCCCAGGAACTGGAGTTCTGGATGTTTGTGAGCCATTATGTTAAGTGCTGGGGAGTGCACCCAAGTTCTAAGAGCAACAAGTACTCTTTAACCTTGGAGCTGTCTCTTCAGGGGTCTGGTCTTAACTTTTCTACTCTTATTCAGTTCATTGGACAGCTGGCTTCCACGAGAACTTGTAGTACTTGAATTGCATGGAAGGAAAAAGGCATGCAAGCATTTTGAGAGATCTCAAGAAACCATTGTAAAACAATTCCATGCTGCTTGATACAATCTTGAAATAATTTATGATGTTGATAGTTTGTTACAAAGTTTATTTTTGCTTTGAATATTAGCGGATGCTTTCCTTTGGAAACTTCGTTAGTAAAAATCTAAGCCTATAAAAAAATCACAATGGAAAGGGAGTTAGAGAGTTTGTTGACTTTGAGCTGCAAGTGTGAGTTCGCACATTGACATAGAAAGAAGCATAAGCATCACCATCTTCATTGCCTTTTCTTGAGCAGCTTTAAAAAGACCTTTGTGGTGATTAAAAGGTGACTTGAGATACTTTGTACTGGCAGATGGTGGTTACAGCTTGCTTGATATCCCTGAGTGCCAATATGGGCAGACAGAGCAGCAGCGGTGAGAGTTGAGTACTGAAAAGGGAGAAGGAGAAGTGTGATAGAAGGAACTTGTCTGTGTGGATAGATGGTCCCAGGCTTACTCATAGCTCTAGGAGATGCATCAGGAAAAGGTGGTTTGTGCAGAAAATATTTGAGCGATAATTGCTGAATGGTGCATTCTGGCCAAGTCACCTAGATTTCTGCTGTAGTCAAAAGTCAAGTTGTGTTTATGTGTGAGGGGAGGTGGGGAAAGTTACTCATTGTACAACACAACATGCCACTTTCTAGCGTCATTTCGGCTCCTCTGTGCCGAATTTACCTGAAATAAATAAATTTTCTCCCCAGGAAGCTCTCAGCAAGAGTCAGGTGTGTAGGGTCTGGATTCCAACTGTCTTGTAACTTACTATCTGAAGAGCTTCGCCTGAGTTCTTGATGCCGCTGCCTCCACCACTACCCTGCCCCCAAATACTTGCTGACTGTGTAAGGCATCTTGCCTGCAGATTGGGTCCATCTTAGAATTGCATAGTGGGCTGAATTTAGCAGTGAGGATTTTATCTCCCTCTTCCATATTAAATCTCCTTTGTCCCCAGTTTAGCTTATTAAATTAATGTTTGCTGGAAATTGCCAAGTAGAACAGCACCTGGATGCAACTCTTTTCCAGCCTTCTAGTAAAAACCTCAGACTTCTCAGTCTCCTGGTCTTAGTCCCTTCCGATGACTCAGTCACTCTGTCAATTAGAAATTCCCCTAAAAATCATCTCTGGTTCTTTTTTTTACTTTCTTTTTGATTCTGATTGGCCACAAGAAAAACTCCAAAGCCCTTAGCTGGTATCTCAGCTTATTAGAGCCACTCTCCCTAACATCCCTAACAGTCTTCCCCATGTAATAGATTTTAGTGCGTGTCTTCTGTGTTGCACTTAAGCACTGTTAGCACACTTGGATTTTTCTTAAGTGATATCCCAGATGTCATTTGGTATCTCCAAAAGCTAAGGCTGTTGGAAGGAACCTGTTTGGGGCGTGTTTAGAAGGGTGTAAGGAAGCAGTTTTGCTTAAATTGGATCCTGTCAGGAAGTCGTGATTGTGTTCCAATCATCTTTTGGGGAGAATATACCTAAACAGTGGAAACGTTGGGTCACTAGCAGGTGTTCACTCCTTTAACAAGAAGGGGGATAAATGATAGTTTTTGTTCTTATAGCCTCTCTACTGGATGTTCGTGTTTCAATTAAGCTCAAGGAAATAATATGCTTTAGATGGGAGCATTTCATCGGATTGTAGTAACTGAGATTAGTTTCCTTCCTTCCTTCCTTCCTTCCTTCCTTCCTTCCTTCCTTCCTTCCTTCCTTCCTTCCTTCCTTCCTTCCTTCCTTCCTTCCTCTGTAGGCCAGTCTGGCCTTGAACTCAAATAGAAAGATCCACTTGCCTCTGCCTCCTGAGTGCTGGAGTTAATAGCGTGGACTACTGCGTTTTGTTTGTTTTTTAATTTTTTCAGCCCCTACTTCTGGACAGTAGCAAAATTGAACTATAGAACATTAATCTGTGATGTTCATGTTCTCATATCTGTTCACTTCTGTTGCTTAAGATTAGAGGCATACCCAGTCAGTACAGTTTGTAGTTAAGATTAGAGGCATACCCAGTCAGTACAGTTTGTAGTTAAGATTAGAGGCATACCCAGTCAGTACAGTTTGTTGTTAAACCAGGATGACTTGTTTGTCGTGGTGGGGTGAGATGAGTGCTTTAGCCTCTTGATTTTAAAAAAAAAAAATTTTTTTTTTGCTTAATATTTTTTAAAACAATCTTTTCTCATTTTACATACCGATCCCAGTTCCACTCCCTCCCCCCTCCCCCCATGCATTCCTCAGAGAAGGTAAGGTTTCCCATGGAGAGTCAATGGAGTCTGGCAAGTCACTTTGAGACAGGACCAAGGCCTCCTCCCTACATCAGGGCTGAGCAAGGTATCCCTCCATAGAGAATGAACTCCAAAAAGCGAGTTCAGACATGGAGCCTCTGATGTTAACAGTGGCTGCTCCATAACATTGAGGCTCAGCTTCTCACTTAGGTGCCCCCCAGCCTTTGTTCTTCCTCACTGACATTGGGGGCCTGGATAATCAGTCCTAGCTCTGTCCCTGTCTGTAATCCCTGTCTTTTTCTTTACTCTCTGTTCCTGTATGTAAGATT
This sequence comes from Alexandromys fortis, assembly GCF_014885135.2. Taxonomy (NCBI): domain Eukaryota; kingdom Metazoa; phylum Chordata; class Mammalia; order Rodentia; family Cricetidae; genus Alexandromys; species Alexandromys fortis. Next base: position 1,657,297 of record NW_026068040.1, on the reverse strand, counting down.
CTAAAATGCTGTTAATTTTACCCCTTAAATTCAAGTACAAGGAGTTGGCCCTTATTGTTTGTAGCAATTTTTTTTCTGGAAAATTCTCTCAAATCTGAATTAGCAGTATTGAACCCCGAATCATTGATTGCTTTTAAGGAGATTATGAAGTTTGATTCCTGTGATTCCCCTAACTCCTGCATTTTTATTAGTTGATATGTTAATTTGTTTTATGTCTACTTGCATTTAAAAGCACTTTATTTAATATGGTCGATTAGGCATGAGTGAAGCTTATTTAACACGTGTTTTTTCCGGAAGGCACGCCGCAGCCTTTTGTGTATGGGAATGCTAGACAGTTCTTCAGACTATGCATGGGGCCACGTTAGGCAGCAAAACCATCAGCAGAAAGTATAAATGTGGACCACAGAGTGCTAAATAACCCTGCCAAGGATTAGTTCCCTGTGGTATGACGTTGGAACCAGGAGGCAGAGCCCCACTGCAATAAAGAGTGTGTGTTGGAGGACTCGAATTTGTTATCACCTTGGAGCTGTCGGCAAGTGGTTTCAAAGGGGAAGATTTGAGTTGGGCTTACTCATTTTTTAACAAGTCAGTTGACTGGTATAGGCCTTGAGTAATAATGACTGTGTGCCCTTGCCCATTTGTTAGTCACTTAGTCTGCGTTGTTTTTCTTATGCTTTGGTGGTTCTCCTAACGTGCCTCTAGTCCAGCCAACCAATGAGTGACTTTCTGAATGAAGTGTTGTAATGGTTCCGTGGAAGGGAAGTCTAGTCATTTCTCAGCCCAACTCTGCCCCTTGTGTATTTGGTAGCTTCCTGGTGGTCCTAATCTAAGTCCGAAGTCTGGTATGGTCTCCTGGAATCATTCATCCCCAGCCCCTGCTTTCCTGGCACCAGCTGTTTCCCCTTCCCAGAATAATTGTGTCTTCTCATTGTACCTCACTTTTCCCTGATATGGAGCCCCTGTTCCTGTTTGCCGGGCTTCTTATCAGGGCATTGTGCGTTAACATGTTAGCATCTAGGGATGGGGGTGTCCTGTAGAGGCTAGAATAAGGAGTCATCCTATGGAAGTAGAGTTAACAGTTGTGAGCTAGGACCCAAACTCTGCTCCTTAGGATTCTTAACTACTTAACCATCTTTCCATCTGCAGTTTTCCTTGATGAGATTTTGCTTTGTAGTGTTTATCTCAGGTCATAATTTTCCAAGTACTTCATATACGAAGCCTTAAAAGTAGTCCCTTTACTGGATTGTAATGTAAATTCTGAAACAACGGGATATAGATCTGCTTCAACTAGTCCTTGTAACCTTAGCAGTTTGTAGAATGCATGGTATGTTGATTTCTCAGGACATGATTAGTGAATACCTGGGACCATTTTCCAGCTTCACTTTAGTCTGCATTTCCATTTTCTGTGGTTAAATTTTTCCCCACTTGGTTTCTGTGCTTCAGCTACACTAAACATCTAGGCAGTCCTTTATTCTGAGCTGCTCTGTGGTTCCCTCCACCACCCTTACCAGTCCCAGGACAGACAGCTTTCCCATGGTCTCAGCTAGCAGGCACTTTGCCTGACACTTTGTCGGACGGGATTGTTTGGATGGTCTCAGTAAGTATTGTTCTGTTCTGTTAAGACAGGAGCTGGAGAACCTTTGTCTAGCCTCAAAGTCTTTTAGCTGAGTCTGACCTTCTGCCTGCACCTCTCAAGTACTGGAATTATAGGTGTGCACACCATGCCAGGGTGCCTTTTAGTATTAGAAATTTGTAATAAATATATAAATGACAATTTTAAAAGAGATGACTATATTTGCAACTTTAGATGGAGCTAATAAATTTTTGGAAAAAAATTGGAAGAATGAGATTTGCCTATTTATGTCTGTCCCATTAGATGAGAAAGAACAGACTAAGTGTGTGTGTTGTCTCGGCCTTAGAACTTTGAACAGTAGAATATGCTGAAGAGGCTTCTAAACTACCTTTTCAACTTGCTTGAGGGCAGCATTCAAACTGGCTGAGAAGCTTTCTTCCTTCTGAGAGTATTAATTATACAGGTTTTTATATGGGACTCGAAAGAAACTTCGGAATTGTCTGTTTCAGCCTCACCACTGAGAGGTTATTTTGGGATTATGGAACTTTCATCCAATTTTTCTGATGTTGAAAAATACTGTGGATAATTTTGCTGGTACTCATTTCAGCCTTAAAGTTTATTTAGTTAATTACTGGGGTTTTGGATATCAATATGCTTCTTTATTACATGCTTTTGATGTCAAAGTAGAGGCTGGTTGATCCTTTGCTTGTGTTTAGCTTAGTCTTGCTTTTCGGTGGTGGCACACGCCTTTAATCCCAGCACTCTGGAGGCAGAGGCAGGCGGATCTCTGTGAGTTCGAGTCCAGCCTGGTCTACAAGAGCTAGTGCTAGGACAGGAACCAAAGCTACAGAGAAACCCTGTCTCAAAGAACTAAAAAAAAAAAAAAAAAAAAAAACAAAACGTGCCCGTTCTTGTACCAGAACTATCAAACACCTTGTTACTGGGATTGTTTATTTTATTGCTTTTTAGCTTAAATTGATTATTGTTACTGGACCTGACAACTGGCATTACATAAACGTTGAGGGATTGTAAACGCTGGAGTATTTAATGTGCTTTTTTCAGTGCTTTGTGTGGTGGTTGGAATAAGGATGGCCCCCATTGGGGTGCCGTACTTGAATGCCTAGTCACCAGGGAGCAGAACTGTTTGAAAGGATCGTGAGGATTAGGCCTTGTTTGCTGTGTCACCCTGGGTAGCTTTGAGGCTGCAAAAGCCCATTCCAGTCCCAGTCTCCCTTTTCTCCTGTGGATCAGGGTCAAGCTCTCAGTTACTGCTTCAGTGCCACCATGCTTTCTTCGTGATAAGGGACTCACCCCCTGAAACTGTACACCAGCCCCAGTTAAGTCCTTTTTTTCATAAGTGCTACCTTGGTCATGGTATCTCTTCATAGGAATGGAACAGTGACTAAGACATTTGATACCTTCATTAATATATTTCCCCATTTCAGAATATTAATCAAAACTTTGTTTTTATTATTGTTTTAGTTTATAATAGGAGGATCATCAAAAAGTGCCGAATTTATTTCCTATTGCTCAATGTGAACAAAAGTTTTTCTTTAGCAGTTTTATGGAACTTGATAAAAATTGAATTATGTGTTTTTATGCAGTTTAAAACTGACATTGATGTTAAATGGTTATTGATTCCTAATTATTGGAATTATCCTTGAAATTACCTTATACTAGTCATGTATTAAATTAAATTGTAATGCAAGCCATCACCACTTAGCTTATTAACCACATTGCTAGATTACTGCTATAGTGGTTTAGTTATTAGAGTTGTGTTTTTCAGTTTAAACTTAGATTTTGGCATTTCTGTGTGAAAAAGTTTTTCTTTTCAGCTGGGTCTTGTTCAAATAAGAGGGAAAAGACTACTAAGTATTTGTTATTTCAGTTGAACTATTTTAATGGTTGAGAGCCAGGAATTAGGGAAATGTTCATTTGGCTTTTAACAGCTCTTAATGCTTTATTTGCATGGGATCAACCCATATCCAATGACATTAATTTTAAACAATTTCCTCTTAACCTTTATGGGGGAAGGAAATCTAACACTTTTATACTTCCCTTTACTGAATATTCATCCTGTTTATTAAATCTGAGATCAAGGGGCTGGAGAGATGGCTCAGAGGTTAAGAGCACTGACTGCTCTTCCGGAGGTCCTGAGTTCAATTCCCAGTAACCACATGGTGGCTCACAACCATCTGTAATGAGATCTGGTGCCCTCTTCTGGCCTGCAGGCATACATGGAGGCTGAACACTGTATACATAATAAATAAATTAATATTTAAAAAAAATCTGAGATCAAGTGATAGATCTGGCCTTTTTTTTTTTCCCCCAGTCTGTTTGATTTTAAACCTTCTTTTGTCTGTGGTTCAAAGTTTCTGTATATTTTTGATTTTTATGTGTATGAGTGTTTGCCTCATGGGATGAGGAGTTTTTAGACAGGGTTTCTCTGTGTAGCCCTGGCTTTCCTGGAACTCAACTCTGTAGACTAGGCTGGCTTTGAACTCATAGAGATCTACCTGCCTCTGCTTTCCAAGTGCTAGCATTAAAGGTGTATACCACCACTGCCTGACAAAATTGTTTTGGTTAAGAATTTTTTCCATTTATACTAGGTTTATGGCTACGAATGATTTGATGACAGAGCTGCAGAAGGATTCCATCAAGCTGGACGATGACAGCGAGAGGAAGGTGGTGAAGATGATCCTGAAGCTGCTGGAAGATAAGAATGGGGAAGTGCAGAATCTAGCTGTCAAGTGGTGAGTTGTGTCTGCTTGCTCACTTGAAAACTGGTACTTAAGTCTGATGCTGTCTTCCTTTTCTAGAAAGTTTCTTTTTAGAATTTTTAGGTTGCTGGTAACTGTTGTGATTGCATGTGATTAATTCAGGATAATTTCATTATAGACTCTTAACTCGTTAGTGTAGACTTTCATGGGATTGATTATACAACTTTCATGGGAAGTGCATAGAGAGAAATCAAGAAACACTGCTTTTTTGTGTGGCCATTGCCTATTTTTGTTTCGTTTTGATTTGTTGGTCTGCATTTGAAAGTTCTACTCTAGTTGAGGTGAAAAACAAAACTTAAATCTTAGAAAGTTACAGCACTGAAGACTGCATGTGCATGCCTGATGTCACAGGAGGCAGACTAGCGAGGGTTAGTTAGAGAGCTCCTTTCTCACAAAAGGGAGGGGGGAGACAAAGAAGCGAGGAGAAGTAAAAGACAGACAGTTATAACCAGAATGAGGTTGATGTGATCGTGTGATTACAAGAATCTGCTTGATTGAAATTGCAGAGATTCCAGTTGTCTTTTAGTGTGCCTCCAATAAGCACTTCTTACTAGTTAGGATCTTGGCAGTTGTATTTATTATTCTTAGAGGATAGAATTTGAGTTCTCAGTAAATTATTTTTGAATCAATTTAAGCCTTGAATGTAAGGCTGAAGCAAGGGGGTCTCCAGACTCAAGGCCTACTGTTAATAAGGCCTGGCTCGGAATAAGAAAGTGGAATGAGAGCTAGAAGAAGGACTCAGTGGGTGAGGGTCTGCTGAGCATGTGTGGGGGTTTGCTGAGATGTGTGATAGCCTCCCTTCTTCCTCAGTGCCACGAACGATAAACAAGTTAGTAAGTCAGCTTGATTTGTGGGTGCTAAATCTTAGACACTAATGGATAAAAGAAGGCAGTTTCATCTATGAAATTCTGTGTCATTGTGTACATCGGTCAGTATCAGTTTACAGCTTTGTCCCATTACTGCCTTACTGGATTTATATAAATCTTTCAAGTTAGTTTTCACCTCGTCATTTAGATTCCTGTCTATAAGAAAATCCTGTAAAAGATTAGAATTTCTATCATTGGTTGACATAGGAATTTCTAGAAAGACTTGGAGTGCAGGTTTACTTAACCCTGAGACCTTTACAAGTTTAAAATAAAACAGGTCTGTACCAAGTGCTTTATCCTTGGCGGTGTGGCTCAGCAGGTAAAGGCACTTGCTGCCAAGTCTGAAGATTTGCATGTAATCTCCAGATCCCACATAGTAGAAAGGGAAAAGGAATTCCCACCATTTATCCCCCGACTTTCTTACATGTACTCCTCTGAACATAATGACAGTATTTAAAGTGGTATGAAACATGCAAATATTTGTATAGGAATCTTTTGATCTTTTTATTTTGTTTTTAGAAACAGGGTTTCACTGTGTATCTCTAGCTGTTCTGGAACTCTCTCTGTAGACCATGCTGGCCTCAAACTGGGGATCCGCCTGCCTCTGCCTCCTGAGTGCTGGGAATCTTTGGCTCTTTTAATGATCTCTTTTGTGTTTGCATTTATAATTAAAGAGATTGGGGGCTAAAGATACAACTTGGTTTTAGAGTTCTTGCTTAGCATATGTGAGTTACTAGTTGATCCTTAGCACCGTTAACAAAATGGGGAGGAAACTTTCTATTATATTCCAAAAGGACTTAGGATACAAGCAGATAAGATAGGACTGCTCAGTTAGCTTTTCTAGTTCAGTGATAAATCGCTAGCCAAAGGCAACTTAAGAAGGATTTTATTTCATGTTATAGGTTATAGTCCACCATGGGGCAAAGCCAAAACAGGAACTCAAGCAAGGCAGGAGTCTGAAGTCTGACGCAGAAACTGCAGACAAAACCACTTCGCTGGGTTTCTCTCGGGGTTACATTCAGCTGCTTTTCTTACTCAGCCCAGGCCACCGTGGGCTGGGCCCTTGGAATCAATTGACAATCAAGAAAATACCCTGATGTACCTACCCACTGGCTAGTATGATGAAGGCAGTTCTTCCGTTGAGGTTCCTTCCTTATTCTGTCCAGTTCACAAGATCAGCCATCTTTGCAAGGATAAAAATCATGGTCATGACTAAATAATAAGAACTGATTCTCGAGGGAAAGTGGCTTATACATAAATGACTAAATTCTTGTGAAGAAATCAAAAAATTATCAAAGAATTTGATTGCCACTTCCCAAAAAAAGGTTGAAAAATCTTCCACAAATCCCTGTGAAACCTGAAAGAGTAGATAGTTCTAGTACCATTATGAAGTGCAGAACACATCTGAGAACACGGCAGACTTAAACCAATTATTCTAATCACTAGTAAAACAGGCTGACTAAAGGTAACACTAAAAAGGGAAACCAGAGGTCAGACTGCACTTAAATATTTAAACTAAAACGTGTTACTATCGTAAGGGCGATACCCCCTCGAATGTGAGAATGAGCAGTAGAATATTGTATGCTTACTTAGGTTCTACTGGTGTTAACTGGTCAGAAGGAAAAACATGTATCTTGTTAATTGGGAAGACATTGTTAGGATTCCACATTGGCTTGTGGCTACTTAGAATTACATATGAAAACATGCCTTCCCTTAAGCAGCATCAGACTCACTGTCAGTAATGTGAAAATAGACCACAGAGGCCTTATTCCCTCTTGACAGAATTCGCTGTCTGTTTCAGTAAGACATTTACAAGTCCAGGAATTGATGGGTTCTTCTTGTTCAGAGGATCTAGCTGGGGAGCTCAGCTATTTCTATATCCCTGACTGGAAGATTCAGTCCTTCTCTATTTGTGGAAGTTGTCCTTTTCGGCCAAGCCCTAGAAGCCTTGCTAGCCAGATTAGGCAAATCAGCCCTGGCTGGTTTGGGTCAGTGGGGTGACCCTTACATCTGATAGGTTCTTAACGTTGAAAGTCAAAATAGTTCCTTGCTCGTGTTCTCTCTCCTTCTGCTCCTGATTTGGACCTTGAGATTTCAGTCCGGTGCTCCAATGTGGGTCTCTGTCTCTGTCTCCTTTCATCGCCTGATGAAGGTTAATAATCAGGAGGATGTCTATGTGTTTTTCTTTGGGTTCTCCTTATTTAGCTTCTCTAAGATCACAAATTATAGGCTCAATGTCCTTTATTTATGGCTAGAAACCAAATATGAGTGAGTACATCCCATGTTCCTCTTTTTGGGTCTGGCTTACCTCACTCAGGATAGTGTTTTCTATTTCCATCCATTTGCCTGCAAAATTCAAGAAGTCCTGCTCTTTGGGCTGACGAGGGAGGGGGACTTGGTTGGGTGAGGGGGAGGGAAATGGGAGGCGGCGGTGGGGATGAGACAGTAATCTTAAATAAATAAATAAATAAAATATAAAAAAAGAAATTATCTCCAATAAACCAAACCTAAGGAAAAAGAAAGAAAATCAAAACAGCTCATATAATGAGTACAAGGTACACTCACAGACTAATCCTGTGCTTTCTTCTGAGGGAATGAACCACTATAACACAAGGAAAAGAGTGTCTTTAGAAGAATCTAAAAAAAAAGTATTCAGAAAAGAATTCAGTGAGGTAGCAAGATGTATACTCTACACAGTGAGTGGCTTTTCTGTTCTTATAAAGCCAGCTTTATGAAAAAAAAAAAACTGTTTATAGTCTGGAAGAAGATAACCTGCTTATTCCAGTGTCCAAAGGACAGTAAGTGTTAAGGTGGTGACCTTGAACAGAGCCTGTTAGGACTTACAGAAGGTTACATTCTGTTTCCCAAACCTAAGGAGGAGAAGGACCTAAATGATAGTGTTGTTGGAGGTGCTATATCCTGTGTCAGCCATGTGGGATGGGGCTGGGAGAGAGGCGGGCAGGTGAATTCTTTTCTTGCACTTGTCAGTTTCAGCCATTCCAATTTCCAGTTGATGTTGACGGTATTAATTTATATTAAGCACTGTTGCAGTTTTTTCTTTTTTCCATATAATGAATTAGTTTATTTCCTACTATCCTTTCAAGACAACATTTTATATGAATACGAATGTGTTAGAAGGAGCTGGAGAAATTGTTTAATCATTAACAACACTGGCTTCTCTTTCAAAGGGCACAGGTTCGATTCCTAGCACCTACATGGTGGTGCATAACCTTCTCTAACTCCAGTTCTAGGGGCTCCGACATCTTCTGCCCTCCGTGGTACATGCATGCAGGCCAAGCACCCATACACAGTGTAATAGAATATTAACGGGGCCACTGTTTACCTCCCTGAACATAAAATGTCTGTGTTGAAATTGGGGTGCTAAATGTCGGCATTCTGAGTCACGTGATCAGTTCATGTAGGTAGATTTTTCATCAATCCTCAGCTCACAGATAATAAGACGGAAACTTACTATTAACTATGAATTCTCAGCTTATAGCTTAGGCTTGTTTCTACGAAGTTCTTTTAACTTAAATTAACCCCTATCTTTTACATTTTTTAAAATATTTATTTATTCATTTATTATGTATACAATATTCTGTCTGTATGTATGCCTGCAGGCCAGAAGAGGGCACCAGATCTCATTACAGATAGTTGTGAGCCACCATGTGGTTGCTGGAAATTGAACTCAGGACCTTTGGAAGAGCAGGCAATGCTCTTAACCACTGAGCCATCTCTCCAGCCCCCTCTTCTACATTTTTTTACGTGACTCGGTTACCTTTATAAAACCCACGCTGCTTGCTCAGTGTCCATGGTGTCTTCTCAACTCCCTCTTCTTCCCAGCATTCTCTGTCTAGAAGTCCCTGCTGTACTTCCTGCCTAGCTCTTGGCTGTGTACCTTTTAATGAAACCAGTCACAGTGATGTATCTTCAACAGTGTAAAGGAATATCCCACAAGTCCATTGAGTCTGATTCCCCCTGATGCTTTTGGAAAGCCTACATTCATTCTGCAGTGTTTCTTTCTTTGATCCATGTCCATACCTCAGAATACCAGGAACAGGTAAAAATAAATAAATCTTAAAAAAAAAAAAAAAAGAAGAAAGGAAAAAGAATATAGGTGTTAGAATGGGTTCAAAGTCTAGCTTCACTTCTGATTCTGGAACTGACTGCTGAAGTTGAAGGTTTAGCATTCTCGGTTCTCTCTGTGGGAGTGTGGGCCGTATTTGGAAACTTAATGAGACTCTTTATGAGGTGAATTTTTATGGTGGGAAATAGGGAGTTATTGGTTTTATTTTGATACATTTATGAAAGAAATGTTAATTGATAACAAAGAAAAGACATCACTTGTGTGGTTAGAAGATGTCCAAGTGGAGTGTCCTTTGGAAAGTAAAGTTATGGGTTATTTTACACTGCAAGAAGAAAGGGGAAAAAAGAAGGCTCTTAATCACAGAGGTAGCAAAGCTTCCTTGTCCTTAGGAAGCAAGGTGGAAAAGAAGTAGCACAAGACATGGAAGTCATAAATGAGGCACATGTTCTGGCCAGTAGTAGAATTGTTCACTACATATTCCTACATCTGTGAATTGCTTCCTGGGTATGCCTGTACGGGACCAGATAATAGTCTCTAACACCCGTGCACCTCTTGTAGCTGGTCTTCATGGTCATTTTAGTATCATTTGTTCGGGGTTTCTCAAGTGTTTTTCAAAAAATAGTAAGTGTAAAGGGGTTATTTTATTTTACAATATAGAATACACTAATTAGAAAGGAAAGCCGTCATATCAAACTTGGACAGGCCAAGCCAACCAGAGCGCCAGGAGAAGTCATGAGAATCCAAGACCCAAGAGTTTACCCATTCAGGCGTCCCATAAAAGAACGAAACTGAAAGTTGTAGTATATATGCAACAGACCTGCTTCAGTCTCTGAGTTTATGATCTTTGTCTCATTCTAGGAGCTGTTTCGTCTTAAGTTTGCATACCATTTGGCCAGAGTGTGGCTTTTTATTCTTTTTTTTTTTAATTTTAAAACAATCTTATGTACCAATCCCAATTCCCTATCCCTCCCGTCCTAAAATATATTTTTATATCAATCCATTTATGCATTTATTTTGTAAATATCTTTTAATTTGGTCTTTGGTTGTTAATTTTAATTCTTGAGTTTATTTTGATTTAACTTATAAAGTATCTGTTTTGTGGCTATTGTTCAGGTCCTAAGAAATATTTGATTTGGTTTACAAAGATTTTCTCCCATTTGCAGTTTTTGTTTTTATTCTTAGTTCTGTGATCTGTGTGGAACTGATTTTGTGGAAAGTATAAGGTTGGAGCTGTTCACTTCTTCCCATATGGTTGGGCAGCTGTTGCAAGCTCTGTGTGTTGAAAGGACCTTCATTTCCTCCACTGAATTGAATTTAGAATTTACCTGGCATTTTTGAAAAAAAAAAAATGAATGGAGTACAAAAGTGTGTGTTTTAGTCTCTGTGCTCTGTCGGCCCATCAGTCCTTACAGCAGTGTTGTCTTGTTAGATTGTCATTGTTCGGGAACTTTCCACCCTGGTCCTGCTAAAATTTTAGACCAGATGAGTCTAAATTGAGTGGGGGAGCTATTATGTCCACAAAGCAGCATCTTCCTGCCCATTCTCACTGTTGGCCAATACGCCTCTACTTTCCAGATGACAGTGATACTGTGTCCCTATGATACCTCCTGAGGGCAAAGCTTTTCCTTTGGTGCTGTGGTGTATAGGAAGTCTGGGTTAACCTAATTCACTTTGGCTAGCTTAATTTTTTCCCCTTTCTTGAGACTATATTGTTTCTTTAAAAGCCCTTATTATTTTAATCACTGTCAATTTCTGTGTTTAAAATAATTATGCCGAAGCTGGAGGAATGTTTGAAAAGAGCCCACGTGCAATTATGAGCCAGTTTCTCATATCTGTTAGTTACATGAATTTGTGTTAAATCTTTGGAGTTTTGTACCTAACAGTCACTTCAGTGGTGAATCTGTTGAAATCCTCATTATTAAGTAGGGCTATTTGTTGTGGGAGACTGCTTGGCCACTTGTTCATTTCCCGGCTGCCCAGATTCCTGAAATAACCACACAGAAACTATTAATTAAATCACGACTTTGCCCATTAGCTCTAGCTTCTTATTGGCTACCTTTTCCATTTTAATTTAAACCATTTCTATTAATCTGTGTATTGCCACGAGGCTTACCGGGTAAAGTTGTGGCTTCTCCTCACTCTGCCTTTTTCCTCCCAGCATTCATTTTAGTTTTCCCAGCCTAGCTCTGTTCTCCCCAGCTATAGGTCCAAAGCAGTTTCTTTATTCATTAATGGTAATCACAGCTTACAGAGGGGACTCCCACATCACCTCCCCTTTTCTGTTTAAATAAAGAGTATTTTAATTTTAACATAGTAAAATTACATATAACAAAACAGTTATCAAGCAAGAATTATAGTTACAGTATTTATATCTATTTTATCTTTTATTGTGACTAAGGAAAACTATATCCTTCAACTCCATCAGAGACTCCATAAAGATACAATATTACCTAAGTGTAGGCCCATATTTTTGTATGGCGCGAGAGCCAATAGCCCTGTTTGAGCTGATGTAACTCTGTAGACAAGCTGTCTCTGCCTAACAATAGCCAGGATGTACTGCTCCTAGTTTCTTTTGTTATAAATGTAGATTACCTGAGAAGAGGTGTTGGCTGAAGCTGAGGACTTTAAGAGTTAAGAGGTTCGGTGCTTCCTCCTTTTGTAACTAAGAGGATGTCTTATAGAAATGCTAATTCATGGCCTACCTGACTGCTAGCATACAGGTAAATGCGATGTGCCTTGAGCCCATGCACCTTGTTGCCTAGGAGACAGCCTAATGTGTTTTCCCGCTCAATTGATGTGATGGTATATAAGGTCTTTGGAGAATAAACGAGAGATCTTTGGAGAGAGATCTTGCCCTTCCATGATGACCATGTAAGCTGCGTTGGTTTATTCCTCGCGACTCCGGTCCAGTAGAGTTAGGGAATCTGCTGGACCCACAAGGGCTTCAACACCTAAGTAAACAGGAAGTGAATTGTAAACCACTTCCAAAACTCTAGAATTGACAGAGACATCTTGCTACTTGTACAGTCACCCAGAGTTCTGTAATGTTGGAGCATTCATCTTCAGCCTACAGGCCCATAGTATTGACAGACTTTTTCATGAAGCAGAAAATCTCAAAGACAGTTCTACCTATATTGGCAGACTTTTTCAGGAAGCAGGAACCCCAAAAGACTGTCTCACCTTTAGGCAAATTCAGCAGTCATTTCTCTGTGGGTCCTGCATGTTCAGTTCATATAATATACCATCAAGCAGTCCAGGCAAGAACAGTTTCTTGTCCAAATGGCTAACCAACACCATAAGGAGCCTTTTTGATGCCCATCTTTCTCTTGAAGTAGATTGGTGCTGCCAGGAGCAGATGTGTCTCATTGTCATGATAAGTCCTAAATTCTTAAAAACATTTTAAATACCATATTCTATAGTCTTTGAAAGATTCAAAGAATACCTATCTATCTGAAATACATCTCTGTAATCTAGAAAATCTAACTAACATGACTACAGGATTGACTATTATAGATGATTATCTATTAACCTATTATTCTTAACTATACATTGCATTTTTAAATGAGCTATACAAACACAATACCTTAATCAAGAACAGAAATATACATACAACAAAATTGCCTTAAATTTGTATCGATAGAGCAAGAGCCATACTAATGGAAAGTATCCATCTCTATAGCAAGCCCCTCTTTAAATGTAAAGAAACATTTACAAACAATATTTGGGAATATGGGCGTAGTTCTCTCCAAACTGCTTCTTGCTGTTTATTGAGCGAAGTAATTTTTTGAGGGATGTTCAAGGCGACCTTTATGGGGTTTAGTCCATCAGACCACGTAAATCTTGAATTAACCCACAGGTTCTCATCTTCTGTGGAAAACAAAAGCAGAACCTCTTTCCCAAAGCAGCATATCCTTAGACTCAAATTCTGAAGTCAAGATACTTTTGTGTTGGTTTAATTTAGCAGCCCATACAAAGAAATGTGTCTTTATACATAAATCCTTCACAGTCAAAAAATTCAAAGAAAGCACAATAATATTCATAATCCAGACTCTGTGTATTTTCCATCTTTACATGACTTATTTTTTTAGTCTACTATTGTTTAATACTTAATATCTATGACTGTCTATACTCTTATATTATACTTACTGTCTCTTTACCCTTTTTCTCTCTCCAAAGCCTATGTATATTTTTTTTAAACACTGTGTCTCGTTTAGAGGTCTTTTATGTCTGAATTTCTTTTTTTTTTTTTTTTTTTTTGATTTTTCGAGACAGGGTTTCTCCGTAGCTTTTTGGTTCCTGTCCTGGAACTAGCTCTTGTAGTCCAGGCTGGCCTTGAACTCACAGAGATCCACCTGCCTCTGCCTCCCGAGTGCTCCACCGCCCGGCCTGAATTTGTCTTATTTTGCCTCTGCAATTCTTTTCTGTCCAAGAGTGCTTCTTAATGTTGAACAGCAATTAAGGCTGCTTTGTCTCTTTGCTCCACCCAGTTCAGCATGGTGGGGCAGAGGTCTGTTTAGCAGACCCATGCTCACAGTCCCATTTTTATGCATACAGTGCATCTGTGTTGCCATTAAGCAAGTTGTAGGAGTCTGCTCACAAATCCCATTTAAATGCTCCATAACCAGACCCCCAGAAAGAGTTAAAGAGTTTGTGCTGACTGTGCGGTCCAGGACTCCAGGGCTGTTTTTCTGTTACTTCTGAATCAGTAAGACCTCTGTTAAAGGAGCTGTGGCACACCACCAGCAAGCAAAGCCCATTTTTTAATGGCTAAATTTTGTTTTTTAGTGTCTAGAATTCCTTTCCAAGCCCTCTAAGGTTTTATGTGAATTTAGTCGGCCACATTGGAGTGCCAGTTTGTAATAGGAAGCCTCTTGTTTGTTTTCCTGGCACCCAGACTCCTGAAATAATCACACAGAAACTATATTATTTAAATCACTGCTTAGCCCATTAGCTCTAGCTTCTTATTGGCTAACTCTTAAATATTAATTTAACCCATCTCCTTTAATCTGTGCATCACCACAAGGCCATGGCCTACCAGCAAAGTTTCAGTATGTCTGTGTCCATTGGCAGCTCCATGGCTTCACCTCACTCTGTGTTCCTTCTCCCAGCATTCAGTTTAGTTTTCCTCACCGAGCTCTGTTCTGCCCTGCTGTAGGTCCAAAGCAGTTTCTTTATTCATTAATGGTAATCACAACATACAGAGGGGAATCCCACATCAACTATTGGCTGTAGATCTTCTCTGGTGTTTGGTTTGAGTAATCAATCTATTGATTGAGAGGGATCTTAAGATTTCTGTTTTGTTGTTTCTTTTTAGTAATACCAATTTTCTTTGCATGCATTTTAAAAGTGCATGTTGTTAAAGATGAAACTCTTGATATGTGTTTAAGCATTAAGGAAGTCTTCATTCAAACTCAGCAGTTAGTTGTGATAAGTGCAAGATTGTTGGAGTAAGGAGAGAGATTAGATTCGCCTGATTAAAGGACAAGTGGGAATTATACCCAAAAGGAGATGGGGAAATTAGGAAATGGAAAATAACCCAGGAAGAGACATGAGTAAGGGGATTCTATTTTTTTTTTTGCATTTTTTATTTATTTATTAAAGATTTCTGTCTCTTCCCCACTGCCACCTCCCCTTCCCTTCCCCCTCCCCCAATCAAGTCCCCCTCCCTCGTCAGCCCAAAGATCAATCAGGGTTCTCTGCCCTGTGGGAAGTCCAAGGACCACCCTCCTCCATCCAGGTCTAGTAAGGTGAGCATCCAAACTGCCTAGGCTCCCACAAAGCCAATACGTGCAGTAGGATCAAAAACCCATTGCCATTGTTCTTGAGGTCTCAGTAGTCCTCCTTGTCCGCTATGTTCAGTGAGACCGTTTTTTTATCCCGGGCTTTTTTCAGACCCAGGCCAGCTGGCCTTGGTGAGTTCCCGATAGAACATCCACATTGTCTCAGTGTGTGGGTGCACCTCTCTCGGTCCTGAGTTCCTTGCTCGTGCTCTCTCTAGTAAGGGGATTCTTAACTCACTGCTTGCTTTGCATGTTTATCCAACAAAGATGGAAACAGAATCATCTTTATCAGTGATTAGGCATACACGTGTTTAATTGCTATTTAACACCTAATATTTGACTGTTTCATAGCATAGGAGTCTTTATTAATGTTTTGTAAATGTTGATATAGTTAGATTTGTAGAAGTTGCTTTTCTTTTTTCTGCTTGATTTTCACCCACCCCACTCCTTTAGATTACTTAAAGATCTGGGTACCTTCTGAAAGTCCACTGAAAGGTTCAGACTGTCACTGAATGCCATTGAGGACTTGTTTTTTCCTTGGATTTTGATGTTTTCATCAGTACAAACAATTATCCAGAGACCACATGACATGTGCTTCCATAACAAATTGAATGTAAAACTACACATAGAAATTAATTTTTTAATTTCAAACATTAAGAAATTTACAGAGTAGTACTCTACTATTTTTTTAGGATATAATTTGTTATATATGTTTGTAGTGTATGTGCACATTTGTGTGTGTGTGCGCGCGCATATACTTAAGGAAAGCTCTTCACTAGTCAAGCCATCTCTCCAGCTTCCATTTCATTATTTTTTTCAGTATGCATTCCATTTATTTTAGTTTCTGGTCTTACTTCTCCATTAGAAATGGTTGTCTTTTTTTCTTTTCCTTGTTTATATTTTAACATCCTTTTCCCACTAAGTCTCATGACTTTGGTGAGCCTTGTATTTGATTAGGGTTGTTTACCAAAGTGAGAGTTTTGAAATAGTTTTTCTTTCTGTTTATCTCTTGAGAGCCTACTACCAAAAAACATTGGACTTTAAGTCTGCCAATAATATTGAATGTGAAAGTTTTTGGAAACTGTAAATTTCATTGTTATATGAATTTCTTACCTCATGAGCTTTATATTAAATCCTCTATTTTAGGGCTTATGTCTTCTTTATCAGGAATCTTGTCTAGCAGTCATTTCTTGATGAATATTCATATACCAAACATGCCTGCTATATACTCCAGAACATACAGAAAGGACTTCTAGCCTCATTGGGGGGGCGGGGATTCAACCAGCAAGAGTAATAGAAACACAACTATATAAAAGAGATGTGCAGCGTGCTTTGAGAGCATATAATAGGACTGGTGGTTTTCATTGTGTTTTTAGAATTTAGACAGGAAATTAAAAGAAACTAGAACAATAACAAGAAAGAGTCAAAGTTAGCAATGTAGCATCATATGGGACTTTTCTTGCACCTGAAGCTTGTTGGGAGCAGATCCCTAACTATTAACACTTTTGTTTGCTTGTGTTTGTGTGCTTGAAGGGTTAGCATGCAGGACGGAAATCTTCTTCATTTTCTTGTTATTCTGCTGGAAATCAGTGGGGGAAACAAGAGTTCTATCAGTCAGTTCCCCTTCATCTTTATTTATGTGTCATTTATGATACGGACATCCATGGTTAAAACTGACATTTACTAGGCAAGATTTCTATTTGTGCTTACTTTTTCTGTTCTGTTTTTATCTAGTTGCTAAAAGAACTTCCTTCTTTCTGTTGCAGTCTTGGCCCTTTAGTGAGTAAAGTCAAAGAATACCAAGTAGAGACGATTGTAGACACCCTCTGCACAAACATGCTTTCTGATAAGGAGCAGCTTCGGGATATTTCCAGTATTGGCCTTAAAACAGTAATTGGGGAACTTCCTCCAGCTTCCAGTGGTAAGCAAGAATGTTTTTTCTTATTTTCTTTCTACATGGAGATATACCTTCCCTGCATTCCAAGGGAAAGAGCTAATTTGAAGCCTTACTTTTCTTAAACACAAATGTAACCTTTGAGTAAGTGGAATTGAAATGTATAGACTCAGTTCTGTATTTATGTTAAAGCAGGTGGTGTGTGTGTCTGTCGACATGCACATGAGCAACATCTCCATTTGGTGTGAAGTAACCACGTTGGAGCTTAAACGTGTTGCTTTTTTTCTTTTTAGAAACTGTTTAAATTACAGTCCAAATGCATCAGAACATAAATGGCAGTTGCTAGAAAGAATTCAAGAGCAGCAAACCCTTGATACATTTCAATCTAGACATTTGTTTGCCACAAGCACTACAGGCTTCTAGTCAGGATTCAATAATTGCCCAGCAAAATGTGAATAGTGATAGTTGTTATATTTCCTGTACCCCTTGACAGTTAAGATTTTTGATTATTGGTTAGGTGTAATAAGCTATTATTTTTATGTGCTTTTTTTTCCTTAGCAAGGTTCTCTTAAGTGTCTTGAACAAGGTTAGTCTGTTGAATATTTGGTAACCAGTACAGATATCAGATAGATTTGACATATTTGAATTTTTTTATTTACTCCCCCTATAGGCTCTGCACTAGCTGCTAATGTATGTAAGAAGATTACTGGTCGCCTCACCAGTGCAATAGCAAAGCAGGAAGATGTCTCTGTCCAGCTGGAGGCCTTGGATATTATGGCAGATATGCTGAGCAGGTAAATGTGCCCACTATTTATTTGTATCATGTGTTATAACTGTAATAAAACTTGGCCTAGATTTCGGTGGTTGGGGGTAAAGGAAATGTAGGCTAATATGCGTCACAGATGTTTCATGATTCTGAAAAATCTTAAGTTTGTGATTGCACATTTTTAGCAGTTTGTTATTATTGTGTTCTTGTTCAGTAGTCTGCTGACAGGAGATGCTTTAGTGGAAGTCACAAGTCTGCAGTTGAACAACTGTGTTTATACGGCATGTCTGTGCGACGGGGGTTGGGGGTGGGTTTTATTCACTTGTTGCTTTCCTACTTTTTGTGGCAGGCACGCTTAGGAATAAATAAGGCACTTCTAAGAAAATGAACTTTATAGGGCATTTCAGTTTCAGTGTATCCTTGTTTCTAACAATTATTAGTTATTCATTATTTGTGACTAGTATTATGGTTAATTTGGTTTAATATAAAAATAGTTGAGGGTTTTGATAGAGAAAATTGTGCGTTTATTAAATAATGTAATGAGGGGCTGTGATTGCCCTGTCACACAGAGCTCTCATGCTTTTATCTAGGAGGTAAGAAGGGAAATGGCCGAAAAGCCAAGGGAGCCCAGACTAAGTGGGACTGTGCTCAGTGAAGTTTTGTGTGGGTGGATGTGAGGAATAGGCGGCACTCGAGTGATGAGCTGCAAAGGTGTGGAATATGTGGATGAGGATGGCGAAGACAAAGGCAGCTGGAGTCCTGCCAGCTGGGCAGGAATGTATGCTTAATTGTTAAGCAGGGATAACCCAGACAGTCTTTTTGTCCCCTGTATGATTCGCAGACTGGCACTTTTGGCACATGAGAGTAGATATACTTTGGTTTATATATATAATGTATAATTTAGCTGTCTGCATGTTGAGAGATTGGGAAACACAATATTGGGAGCAAATGAACCAATAAAACTGAGCATGAGGTAGACAGAGAAAAGAAGGGAGAAAATGAAGAGACATCTGGGTTTTTGGTGTCGTGAGTACTCAAAAAAACCACAACTAAGTAGATAAAATACTTTGAAGGAGGGACACAGAGAAAAGAAGGGAGAAAATGAAGAGACATCTGGGTTTTTGGTGTCGTGAGTAGATAAAATACTTTGAAGGAGGGACGTGACAAGATCATTGTGCCTTTTGTTTTGTTTGGTGTTTTGCCAACAATTGGTTAGCCAGTTTATATAGTAGGTAACAGGCCTCACAGGAGTTGTTTGGTGAAACATCTCCATATACATTTAGCTTGGGGTTTTCAGATGCATCAATAGTGGCAGTGAAAATTTAGCTTTTCTTTTACTCTGAGTTTCAATTTGTCTCAACCTAATTTGTACCCCAAATACATACATTGAGTTCAGAGTCTAGACATATTAGTAGTGCTCTGGCATGTTGAATTGATTTTTCTTTCTGTTTCTCTCTCTCTCTCTCTCTCTCTCTCTTTTTTTTTTTTTTTAAGGCAAGGAGGACTTCTTGTAAATTTCCATCCTTCAATTCTGAGCTGTCTGCTCCCCCAGCTGACGAGTCCTAGACTTGCAGTGCGCAAAAGAACCATCATTGCTCTTGGCCATCTAGTAATGAGCTGTGGGAATATAGTCTTTGTAGACCTTATTGAACATCTGTTGTCAGAGTTGTCCAAAAATGACTCCATGTCAACAACAAGGACCTATATCCAATGTATTGCTGCTATTAGTAGGCAGGCTGGCCATAGAATAGGTAAGACCTTTTTAAAGTTTCAAAGTTGTTTTGGTTTTTTTTCCCCCACATGTTTGTATGTTGTTTGTGCATAGTATGTGTGTGACTCAATGTTCATGTGAGGTCAGAGATCAACTCTTCAGTCAGTTCTCTGCGTCCACATGTACATGGGGATCAAAGCCAGCCCCAGCCTGTGCAGGAGGCACCTTTACCCTCTGAGCCTGCTTGCTGGCTGGCCCCCTAAAATTGTTCTTTTTTTTTAACCCTAAGATTTTTTTTAATTAATTTATTTATTATATATACAATATTCTGTCTGTGTGTATGCCGGCAGGCCAGAAGAGGGCCCCAGACCCCATTACAGATGGTTGTGAGCCACCATGTGGTTGCTGGGAATTGACCTTTGGAAGAGCAGGCAATGCTCTTAACCTCTGAGCCATCTCTCCCGACCGCCCCCCTAAAATTGTTTTTTAAATTTTTTTAAAGTGTTTGGTTTTAAAAAACAATATGCTTTTCTTAGGTGAATACCTTGAGAAGATAATTCCTTTGGTGGTAAAATTTTGTAATGTAGATGATGATGAATTAAGAGAATACTGCATTCAAGCTTTTGAATCATTTGTGAGAAGGTAAGTCTTTGTATTTAAAAAAGTTTTCTCAAGATTGAAATAGTCATTTTAAGATTAGGTAAATAAAGAGAAATAGCATAGGATTTTATATGTAATTCTTCATAAATAGTAATTGATTGCGAATAGAATATTTGTAGCAAATGTCATCTTACTATTATAAAATCTAGTATTTTTGTTTACTTTGAAAATACTTATTGTTATAACTTAAAAGATGCATACAGTATTCACTTACTTATACCAGGAGAAAGGCCACGTAATATAGTCTGTTTCCAGAATAACAGGGTGGAATTTCCAAAGAGAAATATAGTAGGTTGCACTTCTTTTCAACCTTTATGTTTCAGACAGTATTGGGTAAAAATTGTGTGAGAACAGTATTAGCTGAATGTTTGTCTTTGACTAATATAGTTTGTTTGGATGTCTTGGTTCTAACTAGTTTTGTCTAGACTTTGCCCTTTTGCCTCATGGTTTAGGGAGCACTTTTATAGTGCTGCCAGTTTAAAAGTAATTTATTATTACTGTTGTCTTTTGATGTTTTAATCTGTGTGGGTGTTTGGGCTGTGTGTGTGCCTGCACCCTGTACACACCTGGCACTCATGGAAACCAGAAGGAAGTATCGGATCCCCTGGCACTGGAATTCACAGGCAGGTGTGAGCCTCCGTGTGAATGCTAGGATTGAATCAAGGTTCTTTGCAAGAGCCACCAGGGCTCCTGACCACTAAATTGTCTCCAACCTCCATACCATATTTTGAAAATAAGTAGTGGTGAGATTCATTTTATTAAGAACCATGAATTGCTCCTTTAATTTTGACTCTGTGAGCATATGTATATTTTTTATTGATAATTAGTGTACAGGGAAAGAAGACCGTGATGCTAAGTGAATATTCACTAACAATTTTACAAGTCCATTGATAAGTATCTCTATACTGCTCTGCCTTGAACCATTTATATATGTATATATATGATATTTGTGTGGGGTCACACATCCTAAAACTGAATATCATTTGAAAGGGAAATCTTTTCAAACATGAAGCTCATGGAACAAAAATTAAGTGGTCAGAAACTATTTTGCTGGTACTGCTAATAACTGAACAGGGAGAAAAGAATGGTGTGTGTGTGTTTTAAAACAGCTCTTGTCTTTATATTCAGATGTCCTAAGGAAGTTTATCCTCATGTTTCTACCATTATAAACATTTGTCTAAAATATCTTACCTATGATCCAAATTACAATTATGATGATGAAGATGAAGATGAAAATGCTATGGATGCTGATGGTGGAGATGATGATGATCAAGGTATTTCTAATTACATAGAAGGAATCTGTGTGTTACCTCAAAAGAAGCCAGTATCCCAAATGGAACATTGGTTCATAACTGCAAATTGTACCATAGTGTTGTGGTGCTCAAGCCTCAAGTCTTAAGCATAGTGGTGGATAACCACTCTATTCTTTATAAACCCAGTTCAGTGTGTTTACACTACTTTTTTTTTTTCTTGAAACAGGGTTTCCCTTTGTAGCCCTGGCTGTCCCGGAACTCCCTCTGTACACCAGGCTGGCCTTGAACTCAGATCCACCTGCTCTGCCTCCTGAGTGATTTTAAAGGCAATTTATACTTTTTAAAAAACAAAAACAAAGCTTTTGTGCACGATAAGTAATTGTTTTTGAGAAATGAATCTAAATATATACATATTCGGGTAGTTTGGTTGGTATTGAAAAATTGTAAATATTGTTTGAGATCTTGTTTAATGTTCATAAACAATGTAAACATTTCTGATTGAGTTTTGGCTGGTTTTGGTAGTGCTTCAGGGACAGCGATTGCTGGTGTTTGTTTGGAAGAATTATAATAGAGATGTTTAAATAAATTACCAAGTCCATGGGTTAGTAGGTTTTCTGTTTTTTTTTTGTTTTTTGTTTTTTTTTTTTTTTTTGTTTTTCGATACAGGGTTTCTCTGTGGTTTTGGAGCCTGTCCTGGAACTAGCTCTTGTAGACCAGGCTGGTCTCGAACTCACAGAGATCCGCTTGCCTCTGCCTCCCAAGTGCTGGGATTAAAGGCGTGCGCCACCACCGCCCGGCTGGTTTTCTGTTAACTTTTATAGTAATTTTTAGTTATATTTTGTGAACTTATGCGATAAATTTCTTAGAAAAATCTGTGATTTAACCCATCTAAAAAACAAGTACAACTTCCCCAACTCCATCTCCTCCTCCAGCAGGTACTGACCCATCTTCTCTACAGCAGCTCTCCTCAACCAGGGCTGTTAAGTTCTTTTCTTCCTCTTCTGTCTTGAATGCAGTTCCAGCTATGGACAAAATTGCTATGCCCCGAAAATGTTTATTCCTTACTCTCTTAGCTAACATCCAGTGACTAGGATATCACACCTCTCTCTGTCTTTTGGTTCTTAATCATCTCTAACCACTAAATAGGGATGTGCTTGAGCTAAATCTTTTACTTAATCTGTAACACTCTTAGTTTTCCTTTGGATCTTCCCTCGTCTTCTGAGTTTAATATCAGTATTAATTAGCTCAACTCTACACCTTTCCTGCAAATCTGGTTTTGTACATAACGGTTTAATTGATGTTACCGATTGTTTAACTAAAATATCTATCCTATCCCTGCCTCTTCAGCCTCAGCTTCTTCTTTAATCTCTTCCATCTTAGAATGACTCCTTTCTACCTCGCACCCCAGAGCTTTCCCTCATTTGATACTACTTTATACCCCTTTAGCATTTTTATTTTAGCAATAATCATTTTTGTGCATATTGTAATTGATTACCACTCACCTATTAGAATGCAGTATTCCTGAAGACTAGAAAATTTAACCTTGATTGCTTTGCTTTTAGTGTGGTGATTAGTAGTGTAGTCACTTGATCAATATGTTATATTAATGAGGAGGAACTTCAGGAGTAAAATATATGTTCCGGGTTTTGAGTTGGTATTTATCATGCTAAATAATCCAAGTCCTTCTGCTACTTTAAAATGAGATGGGCTAAATATAAGAAATACTACTCAGCCACAGCATTTCAGTTTCTGTGATTAAGACATTTATTAACTTTCTATTAAACATGTATTTCTAGGATGCAGTTTTCCTGATGTGTTGTAGAAGAATTTGGTTTATTTTCTGTTAAATAGATTAAGTCTTACCTTGGTGCTACCTTGTAATTTTTAAATAGGTATTGTTAAATGAATCTAATGCCTTTTATTTTAGCACTATTTGGTTGAGTTTTCTTATGAAGGATAGATGTCCACAATCTCTTAGGTCATGTCTTTGTTCCAGTAGCGCAGAGAAGGCTCAGGGAGGAGCTCTGTGAGACCGCAGCAGTAGCCGCCTTCTTGCTGAAAGCCGGTCATAGCTGTCCTCTTTACTGATCTATAGCCAAACCTGGGCCACAGTTCATCTGATAAATGCCCATTGATTGTTTTTTTTTTTCTTCTACTGAGTCTTGAATTTGGTTCAAAGACTGAGAAATTTATGAGTTTCTAAGCATTTGCTGTATTAATGAAAGGGCTGTAAACTAAGTTTGTCATCTTCATAACAGGACGGGGCGTGGTTGTAATGAGTTCAGATTGCAATCTACTCTGTCTAAGCCACCTGTTGCTTATACGTTAAAGAAGCTACATTAACTAATTGTCTTCATTGAAAACACCAGTTCACGTTCTGTGTTAAAACATGTACTTTCTCTACCATTGCCACTTCCCTCTAGGGAGTGACGATGAATACAGTGACGATGACGACATGAGCTGGAAAGTGAGACGCGCAGCTGCTAAGTGCCTAGATGCCGTGGTTAGCACACGGCATGAAATGCTTCCAGAATTCTACAAGACCGTCTCTCCTGCACTGATATCCAGATTTAAAGAGCGTGAAGAGAATGTAAAGGCAGATGTTTTTCATGCGTACCTTTCTCTTTTGAAGCAAACTCGTCCTGTGCAGAGTTGGCTGTGTGACCCTGATGCAATGGAACAGGGAGAAACCCCCTTAACAATGCTTCAGAGTCAGGTCAGTGTGTGCGTGTGCTAACCTGTTCTCAAGGGGAAAAGGAGTGCCCGGACCACTGAGAGAAGCACAGAGTTAATGGGTGCGGTGCTCATACTTGGAAATCATTGGTTGTCATTTAAATAGACCTTAAGATTCAGGAAATTATCTCTGATATTAAAGGAGAAATCAAAGCTGTGAGATCATATAGCCAGCTTCACTTGTAATTTTTGTGACCTTAGACAAGTTAGTCATTTTTATTAAGCCTTGCTTTTAGTCCTTTGTAATAGGGTTTACTTAGAAATAGCTACCAGGGTTGTTAGGGATTAAATGGCCAGTGTAGTGCTAGTGTCTGGTTTGCTGCCTAGTGACTCTCACCACCACCACTCTAGTTACTGAATATTTGTCCATACGGGCCTTTTCCTGTCTATGTGTAATTTATAGCAGCTCTAGGCCTTTTCCTGTCTATATGTAATTTACAGCAGCTCTAGGCATTTTTGTGTTTTTGTTGCTGGGTTTTTTGTGTTTTTTTAGATGGTCCCATGCTATGGCCCAAGCTCAGAGTCCTTTTGCCAGTGCCCCTAAGTGCTAAGATTGCAGGCATGATCTGCCATGCCTTGTATTTCCATCTGTATTTCATAGATCACAAAGCAGTTGTTGAAAGATCAAACCAGAAGAGAATAAATACTGTTTCTCTGCCCTTCCCCCCTTTCTAAGACAGGGTCTCACTATACAGCCCTGGCTCCCCTGGAACTCACTCTGTAGACTAGGCTGGCCTTAGAGAGATGTATCCACATGCTTTTGCCTCTCAAGGACTGGGATTAAAGGCTTATGCTACCATTGTCTGGCCGTCTACCCTATCTTTAAGTAATGCAAATACATTTTGAGCTGAACTTGTTAATAGAAGTGAACTTGGAGATTAACTATGAGAGAGGATATTTTGAAATAGAGGATAAATTAGATAGACAGACAGATAATAGGAGAACCATAAGGAATTCTGAGAATCTCTATTGTTTTTATTTCTTGATCAGTTTTATTTATGTGCTTTCTCTATGTTAGGGAGAGGGTGTTTTATTCTCTCTACTTAGTTACTGTGTGAATTTGAGGAGCCGAAAAGGAAATCCCTGTCTATAGCCAGTAAAGAACACACCAAAGTTCGCTAAACATTAGAAAGTTTTGATCAGATGTCTCTGAATTTTACCTCTACTGTTTGTTCCTTTGAGGTATGAAGTCTTTTGTAATAGCAAACTAAAAAAGAAAAAAGGATATCAATTTGATGGTATTTTTCTATTTTTTAAATTATATGCTTCAGTTTTTGGTTGGAAATGATTCTGGTCATTGAAGACTTGTTGCTTGTTAGGCTTTTCTCCACTTTCTTGATGTTACTGAGCAAGTATAGTTACAGTACAGTATGTCCAGGATATGAATTACCTAAACTTGGCTCCTGTATAATAGTGCCTGTCTTAGCAGTGTTGGGGAACTGTATTGGAAACACGATAGAAAAGATAGATTCTTTTGCTCATTTCCTGTAAGTCATATTAAGTATATGGAGGCACTGGAGAGATGGCCCAGAGGTTAAGAGCACTAGCTATTCTTCCAGAGGTCCTGAGTTCAATTCCCGGCAACCACATGGTGGCTCACAACAGTCTACAGTGAGATCTGGTCCCCTCTTCTGGCATGCAGGCAGAACATTGTATCTTATAATAAATAAATTTTAAAAATTAACTGGGTGGTGGTGGTGCATGTCTTTAATCCCAACACTTAGTTCAAGGTCAGCCTGCTCTACAGAGATTGTTTCAGGACAGCCAGTGCTACACATAGAAAAACCCTGTCTTGAAAAAACCAAAAAACAACAACAAAAACGTATATGGAAGCAGTGCCTTTGGATCAGCTAGCTAATGAATGTGTGATGATTGCAGGTTCCCAACATCGTTAAAGCTCTGCACAAACAGATGAAAGAAAAAAGTGTAAAGACCCGACAATGTTGTTTTAACATGTTAACTGAACTGGTAAATGTATTACCTGGGGCACTAACACAACACATTCCTGTACTTGTACCAGGTATGTAAGGAACAATCTCTTTGGATACTTATTAAGCACTTTTATTTTAGCACTTAAAGTTTATGAAAATTTGTACCTACAACTTTTTAATCTGAAGTTATCCCCCTGTAAGTAAGGGGGATTTAATATTTTCTATAGATTGTAAAGCACCTGCCATTTTAGAGATTATATGCAGCTGGAAATTTTAAGTCTTTCTGAAAACTACATAGAAACGATTAGATATTTTTCTTGGCTTTTTTCAGGAATTATTTTCTCGCTGAATGATAAAGCCAGCTCATCGAATTTGAAGATTGATGCCTTGTCGTGCCTGTACGTGATCCTCTGTAACCACTCTCCTCAAGTCTTCCACCCTCACGTTCAGGCGTTGGTCCCTCCAGTGGTGGCTTGTGTTGGAGACCCATTTTACAAGATCACGTCAGAAGCTCTTCTCGTCACTCAGCAGCTGGTCAAAGTCATCCGGCCTCTAGAGCAGCCTTCCTCGTTCGATGCAACTCCTTACATCAAAGATCTGTTTACCTGTACAATTAAGAGGTTAAAAGCAGCTGATATTGATCAGGAAGTCAAGGAAAGGGCTATTTCCTGTATGGGACAAATTATTTGCAACCTTGGAGACAATTTGGGTCCTGACTTATCAAATACACTTCAGATATTCTTGGAGAGACTCAAGAATGAAATTACCCGGTTAACTACAGTGAAAGCTTTGACACTGATTGCTGGGTCACCGTTGAAGATAGATTTGAGGCCTGTCCTGGGAGAAGGAGTGCCTATCCTTGCTTCATTTCTCAGGAAAAATCAGAGAGCTTTGAAACTGGGTACCCTTTCTGCCCTAGATATTCTAATTAAAAACTATAGCGACAGCTTGACTGCTGCCATGATTGACGCGGTACTGGATGAGCTCCCTCCTCTCATCAGCGAGAGTGATATGCATGTTTCACAGATGGCGATCAGCTTTCTTACCACCCTTGCAAAAGTCTACCCCTCCTCCCTTTCAAAGATAAGTGGCTCCATTCTCAACGAACTGATTGGTCTTGTGAGATCACCTCTCCTGCAGGGAGGAGCTCTCAGTGCCATGCTGGACTTTTTCCAAGCTCTGGTTGTCACTGGAACAAACAACCTGGGCTACATGGATTTGTTGCGCATGCTGACTGGTCCAGTTTACTCTCAGAGCACAGCTCTCACTCATAAGCAGTCTTATTACTCCATTGCCAAATGTGTAGCTGCCCTTACCAGAGCGTGCCCTAAGGAGGGACCTGCTGTGGTAGGTCAGTTTATTCAAGATGTCAAGAACTCAAGGTCCACAGATTCCATTCGTCTCTTAGCACTCCTTTCTCTTGGAGAAGTTGGACATCATATTGACTTAAGTGGGCAGTTGGAATTAAAATCTGTAATATTAGAGGCTTTCTCATCTCCTAGTGAAGAAGTTAAATCAGCTGCATCGTACGCACTAGGCAGCATTAGTGTAGGCAACCTTCCTGAGTATCTGCCGTTCGTACTACAGGAAATAACCAGTCAGCCCAAAAGGCAGTATCTTCTACTTCATTCCTTGAAGGAGATCATCAGCTCTGCATCGGTGGCAGGCCTTAAGCCGTATGTTGAGAACATCTGGGCCTTGCTGCTAAAGCACTGTGAGTGTGCAGAGGAAGGTACCAGAAACGTTGTCGCTGAATGTCTAGGGAAGCTCACTCTTATAGATCCTGAAACGCTCCTCCCGCGGCTGAAAGGGTATTTGATATCAGGTGGGTGTCTAGGCCTATCTAGCTGTTCTCACCTCCAAGTTTGTTGACTTATTGGTGAACAATGCCAGTTGAGGAACTAAAACCATCTGCTTTTTGTTTTAATGTCTTAAAGTCACATATGTGATGAAAATGGGTTGTGTGCATGGTATGTGGTGTAATGTGAAGTGATATTCAAAGGGACTTTGTTTCTGAGAAGGATAAAGCCTGATTGGATAATTTCTTAACTAGTGTAATCTAGTTCTTTATGCTGACTACATTTTATTGTTATTTGGAATTAGAATATAGAGAAGACAGCTCTTGAATTTAATATGAAGACCTTGGTAGTACTTATTCTATTAAAATTGCAGAAATTACCGAGTTTAAATATAAGAAATTAGAAGAGATTTTGATTTATCAGTGTTTACCTAGTTAGAAAAATAAGTGATAATGCTATTTAGTCTTAAAATATTGTTACTTAAAAATTTCATGAACTGTAGATTTATCTAGTCCCTTCATGGATTTAACAGTTCCTTTTGTGAGGGCTAGGTCCTCTGTTGCTTGCTCCTTCATAGCAGACAAGTTTTCTTCTAAAATCCAGTAAGATTGTTCCTTTAAGGTAGGAAACTCTTGATTTATTATCTTGAGAGGGAGAAGACAGCCTTTGGGGACAATGATGGGTTTTTTCATGGACATTAGTGGAGTGCATGCTGATGGACTTCAATTTGTTTTTTATTAGGGTCATCATATGCTCGGAGCTCAGTGGTTACAGCTGTGAAGTTTACTATTTCTGATCATCCTCAGCCTATTGATCCACTATTGAAGAACTGTATAGGTAAGTGGAGACAACAGGTACTGCTGAGCTGCTTGGGAAAGTGCAGTGTTTCACTGGGTGCCGTTGCTTCAGTAGCCTTATTACTAGGGAAGTGAAACGCACCAAGGTAATGGTTTCATTATAAAGATCATTCATAATATATAGTTTTACAAGTTTAGCAGTTATATAGGCATTTCTTTATCAGAACTACCAATTGCTTATAATGGAAGTCGTCAAATATGGCAGCCTATAGTTATATTCCTTGATCACCACATTTTGGTGATGGCCTAAAATGGCTGTAATGAATAAAGCAAATAGATGCCGTAGAGGAACAGCCAGTCCTTTTAACCACTGGGCCAGCTCTCCAGCCCTGTATAAAGGAATCTTACTGGTGGTGTTAGAGCCTCAATTTCTGATGATTTCTTGAGGATCCATAGAGAAGTTCCCATATAAGATGACGCAAACCTAAGAACAAAAAGGCGAAAGCTTGGGTGGTCTGATTCCCAGAAGTATCGAGAGGAAAACCCAGGAAACACTAGAGCCATCCCTATTTTTGTTAAGATAGTTTCTGGAATTAGACTTTTTTAGCTTTCCTATGTTTTAATGTTTTCATCATTGGTTATGCTAATGCTAATAGTAATTCAAACTCCTCAGGGTATAATTTGATGTTTTCTGAAGGACAGGTGACAGTGGCACAAGGAATGGCTAAGTCGATTTCTCGGTGTGCAGGAAAGGGGGTCAGTTTAGAGTTAGGTGATAGAGATACAAATGAGTAGTCTTGCAAGACCTAGAAGATACCTGTTCCCTCCCTTTAGAAGTATGTATTCAGACATTTGCATTGTGAACTATAGGATGCGGGGAAGATGCTGCCAGATGCAGGACCTACAGTCTGTGGTCCCCCTCACTTATCAGTTTGCTCCACTAGAAATTGATCGTGCAGTTTCGCATCACCTTGACTTGGTTTCTCTATGCTGATGATAGAGTTGGGATTGTATAGAGGAAGTTATTATCTGCTGGACACTGACAATGCTGCGTGCTTTCGCTCTGCTCAGGGTCCTAAAAGCATTATCTCCATATATTATCTTAAAGTACCTGCCCAGAGCTTCACAGTTTATATGGGAAATGATCTGAAGCACCATATGTGTGATCTCAAGGAAGTTTTCATCTTAATTTCTTTCTGCACATTTTCATAATAGCAGACTTTAAAATCTGTGTAAGTAGTACCTGGATATTTGGCATTTATCCTGGTAGGTCACACTCTTGTGCTTTTGTTAATTCCTGTAATTCCCAGTGAAGACAGATGGTGTTAGGAGGTGCAGTTCTCTGTCCCTTGATGATCTGTATTTCTGCTGAGTCTGGTTAGCTTACTTTCTTGCTGCTTCTAGTAAAGTGTAAAGAATTTTAAGGTTATGTTTGCTGGCTACTGGCTCCATTGCTTCTGAATAACTCATCTGTTTATAAAGTATTTATAAAAGGTAGTAAATGATGGATCTTAGGTGCTGTTTTATATGTCCTCTGCTTTTTAGGTGCCAAATGTAAGTTATCAATGGAAAATGTACACACATTCATCAATGATGGTTTGTTTTCATACTGCTGAAATAAATTTAATGGCTCTCTTAATCTTATATCTGCTTCTCTGTGGCCCTCATTGAAGAAATAGCAGTGAGACCCACAATAGCTAAGGCAGTTTAGAAAAAATAATGTGTAAATTATGTTCTAAGCTTACCACAAATATGTTGTTTCTCTTAACAATTTTTCAGGTGATTTTCTAAAAACTTTGGAAGACCCAGATTTGAATGTAAGAAGAGTGGCCTTGGTCACATTCAATTCTGCAGCCCACAACAAACCGTCGCTGATAAGGGACCTTCTGGACTCTGTCCTTCCTCATCTTTACAATGAGACAAAAGTTAGAAAGGAACTCATAAGAGAGGTGAGTGAGCTAGATCCCATCTGTTAACCTACATGTGTCTTTAATTGTCACCTGCTTGCATGTTCCTTCTTGTTGTTGCAGGTAGAAATGGGTCCATTTAAACACACGGTTGATGATGGTCTGGACATCAGAAAAGCAGCTTTTGAGTGTATGTACACACTTCTGGACAGCTGTCTTGATAGACTGGATATCTTTGAATTTCTAAATCATGTTGAAGATGGTTTGAAGGACCATTATGATATTAAGGTAAGATGTTTGTGAATATCTGTGGAAGGATTTATTTAATCGACTTTGATGTAACAACTTTTGTGTGTATAATTTACTTAGAAGTGAGAAAAATTAAGCCATGTATCACAACATATAGACAGCAGTTGCAGCGTGTTTGAAGGAGTTACACTGCCTTTGAGGGTTAGGTCTTCTGTGGCTCGTCGTCCTATTTATCCTATGTGTCGTCTGTTTCTTTTTCAGTGTCAGTAAATGAGTGATTTAAAAGCAATCAAGTAAATGAACATATTCTTTTCGTAATACTCTTAGCAGGGACCTTTGGCCTGGTAGAGCAAAGGTGGCTACTGAGCCATGGTACCCGAATTTCAGCTTTTATGATACAATCATAGGCCTTTATAGTCCAAGGAAGAAAGAATATTGTAATATAGATTTTTCAGGTTTTAAGTGATCATCTGCCCTCCCAAACTCTACTGAGAAAGTAGAAATTTCTATAAAGTTTTGCATCCAGTTGAACACGTATCTAATTCAGTGAATTTTACTTACATTGCATGTGAATGAGTTTGCTGCCTTCTGCAGATGCGGTAACCCTCGCTAAGGAGTGGGTGTTTTCACCCAGGTGATTGAGCTGTGCAGTCAAAACTGAGAGCAGCTGGGCTGGAGAGGTGGCTCAGAGGTTAAGAGCATTGCCTGCTCTTCCAAAGGTCCTGAGTTCAATTCTCGGCAACCACATGGTGGCTCACAACCATCTGTAATGGGGTCTGGTGCCTTCTTCTGGCCTGCAGGCATACACACAGACAGAATATTGTATACATAATAAATAAATAAATAAATAAATAAATAAATAAATAAATAAATAAGCTGAGAGCAGCTTTCTAGTTTTGTATTGTAGGACATATGGAAGCTGCATTTCCCTTGCATTCACCTCAGATAAAGTGTGCTATGAATCTCATTCTGAGTGGCAGACTAAACTACAATGATGCTTTAATTTGCATATAGTTTTCTATTTAAAAAGTGTGTCAGAAGATGTCATTAGAAAAATTGAATCTTTTTTTATTCCTTATAGATGCTAACATTTTTAATGTTGGTGCGACTCTCTACCCTTTGTCCAAGTGCAGTACTACAAAGGTTGGACCGACTGGTTGAGCCCCTGCGTGCTACGTGCACAACTAAGGTAATCGTTGCCCTTAAGGCATCAACGTAGGCTACATTTGGCATAGGAATTATGGGGTGTGGAAAAGAATTGTGTTAAGATAAAAAATGTTAAAATTTTGTGACCGTAAATTTTTTAAAATTCTTAATATATGCAATTTACATAGTGTGGATGTGTATTCTGAGGCAGAATCCTGTGTTTTAGTTAGGATGGCTTCCAACTCTGCAATTTATCTCAGGCTCCCAAATGCTGGGATTACAGGCATAGGCCTACTGTTTTGTTTCATAAAATTAATTTTAAAACAAATAAACAAAAAAGTCAGGTGGTGGTGGTACACACGCCTTTAATCCGAACAGTCAGAATGCAGAGGCGGATAGATGTCTGTGAGTTTGCGGCCAGCCTGGACTAGTGAGTTCTACGACACCCACGACTACATAGAGAAACCCTGTCTCCGAAAAAGAAGATAAGAGCTTTTCTTTTTTATCTTTATTTTTTTTTTTAAGGAAAAGTTTTTATCTTTTCTTTTTCTGATGCTTTAAAAACTACAGATTCCTAGCTTATTATTTTTTCTCACTTTTCAAATTTAATTTTGTTCTTTTTCTGTTTCATGAAACCCTTTGAGGAACACTGGTGTTTCTTCAAGGGTCTGATAGAATTCAGAAGTTCATCTCTTCGGTCTTAGGGTTGTCTTTCTTGGGAAATTCTTTATTACTGCTTCAACCTCATTGCATTTTAATTTGCTTTCTATTGGTATAATAGACTGTGACCAAAGCAACTTGGGAAGGAAAGGGCTTATTTCATGTTATAGCTTGTTGACTACCAGACAGGGAATGTAGGGCAGGAATTGGTGCAGAGGCCAAGAAGTGCTGCTTACTGACGGCATCTCTTGACTTACTCAGTTTGCTTTATTTACTCCAGGACCCTGCTCGGGGACAGCACCACCCACGGTGGGCTGGGCCCTTCTAAGTGTCAGTTAAGAAAATGCACGCGCAGGCTACCTATATATAGTACAGTCTGATGGACAGTTTACTCAGTAGACCTTCTCTGTTCTCTTAACACCAGATTGTGTCCAGTTGACAAAAGCTAATCCCCACAGTTCTGCATGTCTTCTTGGTTCAGGTTTCTTTTATTTGGGGGGGTGGGTGGGGGTGGTTTTGAGAAAGGATTTCTCTGTGTACCCTTGGCTGTTCTGGAACTTGTTTTGTAGACCAAGCTAGCCTCACACTCACAGAGATCTGCCTGCTTCTGCCTCCCACATGCTGGGATTAAAAATATGTACCACCACTGCCTGGCTTGGTTCAGTTTTATAGGTCAAATATATCCATAACTTAGAATTTTCCTTTTATTTGTATATATTTTTTACAGTATTCCTTAATGCTCTTTTTGGATTTCAGTGCTGTTTAATATTTCTTATTCCGTATCAACTCAAGTTGATTTTATTATAGACTATAAAGACAAATAATATACACAGATCAATAAATGTAATGTTGCACATAAATAAAAAGAAAAACAAATACATAACTACTTCAGTAGATGCAGGAAAAAGTCTTTTTATAAAACTAAGCATCCCTTTGTGATGAAAGTCCTGTAGAACTGGAAACCAAAGGGTCATTCTGCATCGAATAAGGCAGCGTGCAGCAGCCTGATAGCATTACACTTACTGGGAAAACACACAGCATCTCCTTCTAAATAAAATCGAAGACACGATTCTCCACACCTAACACTCTTACTCAATATAATTCCTAAAATCTTAGAGTAATAAGGCAAAAGGGGGGGGGGAACAGGAACAAAAAGTAATTAGTCTCCTTATCTCTGTTTCATAGTAATGTGGTTTTATACTTGAAAGATCTAGACCATTAGCAAAGTAGAGTGATTCTGCAGTGGCTTTTATATGCCTCAGTGCAAACTAGAGAAATCAGGATAACATACAAATCCCTCAATTGCCAAAGTCCTTCTGAGCAAAACATCAACGTTGGAAGCATCACAGTGTGCTACTTACACGTTCATACAGACCCACAGTAGCAAAAGCAGTGTGGTATTGGCACGGGATCCGACACAAAGATAGAAGAAGCCTGCGCAGCTACAGTCATCTGGGCTTTGTTTTTGTTTGCTTGGTTGATTTTGATAATTTGTCCCCTCCCCTTTTTTTCTTCTGAAACTTGACAGAATTGGAGAGGGAAAAAAAAGCAGCCCTCTAAATACTGAAGCAAGGAAACTGGGTGTCCACACAAGGAAGCCGAAATTAGATCCCTCACTCGCTTTTGTTTGTTTGGGATTTTGATGATTGGTTGGTTGGCTGGTTTTTTGTTTTGTCTTTTTGTTTTTGTTTGGTGACAGAGTTTCTTTTTTTTTTTTTTTTTTTTTTTTTTCGAGACAGGGTTTCTCTGTGGTTTTGGAGCCTGTCCTGGAACTAGCTCTTGTAGACCAGGCTGGTCTCGAACTCACAGAGATCCGCCTGCCTCTGCCTCCCAAGTGCTGGGATTAAAGGCATGAGCCACCACCGCCCGGCTTGAATAGAACTCTTAAAGTCAAAAACTAACACATAGGACTACATGAAATTAAAAGGCTTCATTGCGCACAGCAAACAAAACAATGGGGTGAAGAGATAGCATGTAGAACAGGAGGAAACCTTTGCCTGTTGTTCACGAGATGTGGGCTTGGTACCCAGAATATGAACAAACCAACAAAGCAGATAATTTCATAAATAAATGAGTAATGAACTGGACAGGTACTTTACAGATGAATTTTTACAAGTGATCAATAAGTAATAAAAACGTCATTAAGGTAATACAAATCAAAACTGTATTGAGATTTCCATCTCACGTTCTCAAAATCAAACAACGAGAAGAAACTAGTAAGGATGCAAGGAAAAAGGAATTCTGGTAGTGCTGATAGCTATGTAAGTACGTTTAGCTGCTGTGGAAATCAGTCTTGCTGATTTTCAAGAACAATTAAAGTGACATGAACTTCCATGACCTATAGTACAAATACATACATACCATGTTTATTGTAACACTGTTCACAGTAGCCAACTATGGAATCAGTGTAGGTGCTGATGAGATAAATGGATTTTAAAGTGTGGTACGTAGTATGTATGTGCTATACGGATACAAGCAAACACACACACAGTGCAGAATAGCAGTATTGTATGTATTTTTTGAGACAGGGTTTTTCTTTGTAGACCTAACTGTCCTAGAACTAGTTTTGTAGACCAGGCTAGCCTTGAACTCATAGAGATCTACCTGCTTCTACCCCTTAACCAAGTGCTGGAATTAAAGCATGCACCACCACTGCCCAGCCAGTTATATGCATTTCTAGGGAAATGAGTAGACCTTGAGGTAATCATGGTTTACAAAATAAGCTAGACACAGAAGAATGTTTTTCTTTTTTGTATGTGAATTTAGGCAAAACACAAAACAGAAAAAAATACAAAAAAAAGATACAAAAGTAAAAAGTGGACTGAAGTTATATTAGTGTGGGATAAGATACGATTAGGCTTCAAAAAATGAAGCATTTAGGTGTTACTAGAGAGGGATTCATAACTGACACATAATGAAATGAATCTTGGAGAATGAGGACTTTGAACCTTGAAGATGAAACAAGTTTAGTGTTTTAATAAAAATAAAGGCATACATGGAAATGTTATTTGGTGTTCAAAGGAAATGAATATTAAGTATTTGTTTTCTTGGTAGGGCCAAACTTGTTCTCTCTTTCTATAGGGCCGAATTTTTCAGTCTTTTTTTATTAGGGCTTGTGTCCCTACTAGGAGAGAGGTAGTGCCTCGAGATTTGTTGCGGACTGTACTGAAGTGCAGTGTGCCTTCTGGACTATGAGGGCGTGGCTTTACCTATGGACCAGGAGTTCCTGTCTGCATACATTTTGTTAATGTTATGGCATGTGATTTGATTTTACTTTGTATTGCAGGTAAAGGCAAACTCTGTCAAGCAGGAGTTTGAAAAGCAAGACGAGTTAAAACGATCCGCTATGAGGGCAGTGGCAGCGTTGCTAACCATTCCAGAGGCAGAGAAGAGCCCACTCATGAGTGAATTCCAGTCACAGATCAGCTCTAACCCTGAGCTGGCAGCCATCTTTGAAAGTATCCAAAAAGATTCTTCATCCACTAATTTGGAGTCAATGGACACTAGTTAGATGTGTGTTACTCGTGGGGACCATTACATTTGACCGCACAATGCACTGAGTTGACAAGTTGACCATTGACACGGAAGAGAAGTGTCTAGAAGCTTCGGGATGTTCCATTTGTTTTCCTCCATGGAGAGTTTGTTCAGCTTTCTTCCATTTTTGTTTTTATAGCATTTACTTCAGAAATCTGTATTTCCATAATCCAGAGGTTGTAAAACCACTAATGTTTTTAGTGGTTAGGGCAACATTTGAAATGGGAACTAAAGTTAGGATTTATGAAATGTGGAGATGGGGTCCAGTATCTCTTTGCCCTGTAATGTGTAGGATTAAAATGTTAAAATTTTGTGACCATGGGTTTCTTGTTTTATAAATTCTCTCATTTAAAATCAGTTCTCAACACAAAAACCATGTTTGTTTTCTTGTATATCCTCTTTCAGCAACGTAAGTTGGTTTTTAACTGGCAGATAAGAATGTCCATTTAAGATGTTATATTTCAGAGATTGGCATCTTAGCAAAGATAAAGTATTACTCTTAAGTATAAGGCTTAACAATATCCCCTTGTGCACACTGATCTTGCATGAACAGGTTTACAAATACCTATTATCTGTAACACTGCATGTACAGATTATTCACAGTGCCAGTTCACATAAGCATCAATGCAGTGTTGAGACACGTTTGCTTCTGAGCCGTCACCTGCTGAGAGGGGAGTTAACCGCCAGTGTGAACTTACAGATGTGTTCCACAAATCAAGTCACAGCAATTTGCAACCCTATCCTTTTTGAAATTATCTTACACATTTAAGTACTTAGTTTTTCTTAGTTCCATGTTGGTGTGTGTGTTTCTACCGAGCAGTTCTCAAAGCCAGACTGTCGCTCCTTTTGGGTTCTGCCTTTGTTACTGAAGGATAAAAACCTCACCTGCGCTTTCAAGTTTCGTTTTTAGGAAATTCTGAAGCTGCCCATTACTCATTTTGTTAGATGGAGCTTTCTCGTAGTTGAGTTACAGCCCCCACCTCCCCAGCCTGTCTCTTGTCATAAGCTCCGCATTGTCTTTGGTAAGTGTTGGCTGTTTGCTGGGGGGGGCGAAGCTTTTGCAGTTTTTTCTGTTGTAGTTGCAGTCTTATCTAACATTCCCTCTATAGCCGCCTCCTCCAGATCGTGGTGCTCTTGTTGACAGTGAGAGCTATTCTGAAATAAAGACATCTCTTCATGCCGTGCAGATGATGTTTACATGCCTTGAGGGGGGGCAGTTTCTAGATGGGGCGATCAGTGTCAATCAGCCTGAAAACTGCACTGGGAGATGTAAAGCTGTGAATTCAAACACTTTCCCAGTTATTGGACCCATGTACTATAACCGGTGAATAAGAGAACAACTTGGCACTCTGAATGCCAGCTGCTGCAGAAGGCATTGGTACGATTTCCATTATACATTGGTTTGGAACATTATATGAAGTTGGTGGGTGCCCTGTCAAAATAGAGTAGGTAACAATTTTATATCTTAACTTGCATAAAACTCATTTAGTAGGTTATACATTATGCATTACTATGTATAGATGAGGATGTAGTTAAGATTTAGGTTATTGCTTTCATCAGGCTCTAGGTCTGGACATTTTGACAGTCATGTGTTCTGTGACTGTCTTAATTACCTAAAGTTAAGCCCATATACTTTCGTTATTTTTTTCCCCTTGGTTTGTCTTGAATTCAAGGTACATGTTATGTTTTTGTCTGTTTTGAGTCTTGCAAGTCAACTAATTTCCTACGTTGATAAATTCTTTTCTGAAGAAAATACCGCTGTAATGGCTATTTTATATATAGTGTCACAGTTCCCATCCATACAGAGCAGAGGAATCAGGAATGCTCAGGGTTGAAGTGCTGAGCCACACTAACGTAGTGATGTGCTCGAGATCTGAGGTGGAAGTGGAAGGGAATGGAGTCCAGATGCGAGGGAAGGGCTCTGCCTGACCTCTGTCAGGGAGGATCCTAGACCTCGGTAGTGTGAGAGTAAGCTGTTGGCAATTTTTATGAATATATTGCAGTTAGTTTAAATCTATTTGGAATTTTTTAAAAGAAAGCTCAGTATGCATTGAGTTTTGGGTTTAGACTGTCTTAAAAGTCTAGGAAGGAAGAAGTCTTAACAAGAGTTATTTATAAGTTTAGTAGGACTGACTGCTACTATTTAATCATATTTTATTAGTGATATCTAAAGCAGTTAGAATTCTTAAAAGATTGGAATATGATAGCTTTGTTCAATATTTGTATATTTACATAAATTAACCATAACTGAGCAACCAAATGAGTCCACACAGTCCTTGCATAAACAGTAACAGTACAAGGGCATACACAGTTAACTTCTATAGGGTGTTTTAATACTTTTGTATCTAGGTCATCCTCGTACAAGAAGTCATGATTAAAGTTGAACATGTTGACATCCATAAAATTCTTAGCTGCTGAAGCTTTCTTTAATCTGGTCTTGAGTCTTCAGAGCCACTTTGGCTTACGTGAGCAAGTGTATAGTGACGCTTTATAACCGAAGGTGTGGTTTCTGCCTCACTTTTAACTGAGAAGCAGGGTGGTGGAAGCACATGCCTTTAATCCCAGTACTTGGGATGCAGAGGCAGGTGGATCTCTGAGTTTGAGGTCATCCTGGTTTACAGAGTGAGTTCTAGGACAGCCAAGGATGCCTAGAGAGACCCTGTCTTGAAAAACAGAAACCAAAAAAAAAAGAGAGAGAGAGAGAAGAAAACTTAAAGTTGTCAAAATTTGATTTTAGATGTGAAAGCTTTCAAGAAAAATTCGAATTGTTGATTTTCCTGAATTTCATTTTCACTAAGTTACAGTCTTTAATTAAACTCTGGAGTGAAAATTTGATGTTTGGTTGAAAAATGGAACACAATAGAAGTGTGCCAGCAGCTACCCAGAGCTCACCAGGTAAAGCTGCTTTCTTAGGAAAAACACAAAGGGAAATTATTTATTTTTCCCTTTTCAGTACAAAAGTAACTTGTTTTCCTGGTAATAATAATAATGATTATGGGAAGACCTATATTATAGTTTAGGACTTCAGTTCGGGTTTCAGTAGTATGGTTTTGTTCTATGTTGGAAAACTAGCATGGTATCTCAAAGGACATTTAGTTTCCTTGGGCATTTTACCAACCAACTAAAAATGACCAAGAGGTGATGTATGGGCTTGTTTTCTCCTAGACCTACAGTATCAATGAGACAGAATCTGAAAGATTTTATTTAATAGATTAAAGTTCTATGTTGGATCCTTCAAACCTTTAATAACAGGTCTCTGGGGTGGTTTTGGAATGTTTGTTTTGCTCAGGTCTTCAAGAGAGAGAGTAGGAAGAAAACTTTTTTGAAACAAAAACCTTTACAAATGAGGAATGTTGGGGTTAGCATATTTAGCCACTTGGGAATAGTTGATGCTCATGAGTGACATGGGAATGCTCACACATGGCTGAAAAGCTATAGAGTTGTGCTCTATTGATACCATGGCAGCCCCGTGTTTACTAACTTGTAATAAGCTATTACTCTGAAAGGTTACTTTGCTTGTTTCACAGATTTTTTTTTTCACATTTAAACAAAACTGCAACTGCTTGCTTAGGTGAGGACAGCTTAATGTGTATGTACCTGTATGCCTAGTGTGAGACATGTAATTGCTTGCAATCATCGCCATATGTAAACTAAGAAAGGCTTTCCTAAGAGATTTGGAAATAAACTCCTGGTTCCTTATTCTAGAAATAAAATCCATGTTTTCCTTCAGACTTTATACTGCAGTAGACCAGAAATATTACTTTAGATAAAGATTTTGGTTGTTGACCCTGTTAAGAGTTTACATTTGTTGAGTGTGTGTTGTAAGATAACTCTATCCTGGCTGCTGCCTTCTGGAGGCCAGCAGAGATTGCTCCAGGTCCCCGGATGAGGGGACACTGCATTCTCAGTTGAGATCCATTCTTTTTGAAAAAGAATTTTCTCATCTCTAGCCACTCTATCCAACATCAGTTAAAAAGGTGTCTCTCTGAAAAAAGGTAAACTTCTCATCTTTGCTAAGAGTTCTTTATGTATCAAGTTTTCATCTTACTATACAGTTAGGTGTTGCTTATAATCAACTGATTGTGCCATTTAGCATGGTTTAGCTTTCTCTTACACACAACAGTGTCCAATGTTATAAATCATCGGTCTTTAGGATCATGTAATTTCCTCCGGATATAACATGGCATATTTAACAGAAATATGATTATCAAGGGCTGGTAATGTAAAGTGTTTGAAACAGTTGAAATTGGTGTGCAGCGTGTAAGCTCTGGTGACCAAAGGGTCTAATGCACTTGAGTTCTTAATGACACCCAAGCCCAAGAAATAGCTTTTCTTTTTGTTTTTTGTTTGTTTTGTTTTTCAAGACAGGGTTTCTCTGTAGCTTTAGAGCCTGTCCTGGAACTAGCTCTTGTAGACCAGGCCTCGAACTTGCAGAGGTACACCTGCCTCTACCTCCTGAGTGCTGGGATTAAGCCACCATTGCCCAGCCAAGAAAGAGATTTAAAATCAAAAACCTTTTCATAAGTTTGCTCATTAATTTGCTTCCTAGTCAATATGGGTAACTTCCTGTTTGTGCCAAATTGGTATTTTTTTTTCATGCTTCCAAAGCATATATGACAACAGTCAAGTCAGATTGACTATAACAGGTTTTTGCTATTTTTCTAGAATTAGCTCAGGATCAGAGAGTGATTTAGTATGAATCTTGATATTCCTTGCAATTTTTGAAGACTAAAGATGGTAGGGCAAAATGGCTGAAGAACTGCCACAAATTATCTTTGAAATAAGACCACCGAATGAGGAGTTTTGAGACTCAATTTGCTTGGAAGAAATATCATCAGCAATGATGATAATTACTTTTTTTGCACAGTAACGAAATATTAATGAGGTTAATTTATTCAGGAGTTTGACAGCAGAATGGTAACTGGGCTTGGGAACCTCGAATACTTTTTTGCATAGAGGATTTCTGGGTTGAAATCTACATTTAGGGATGCCAGATGGCTCCCTGGGTAAAGGCCTGCTGACCTGAGTTTGATTCTTGGGATGGGTCCACGTGTTGGAAAGAGAAATAGTTCCTGCTCGCTGTCTTCTGCCACATGCATACTGTGTGCATGGACACACCCCCATAAAATAAATGTAACATTATAAAAATAAAATCTATACTTAAAACATTAAACACTTTGTTTTCCAACATCAGATCTCTACAAAGTAAGAAGTCAGACGAGCTTACAAGGCTGC
This sequence comes from Alexandromys fortis, assembly GCF_014885135.2. Lineage (NCBI taxonomy): Eukaryota > Metazoa > Chordata > Mammalia > Rodentia > Cricetidae > Alexandromys > Alexandromys fortis. The sequence goes on along the minus strand of NW_026068040.1, from coordinate 1,615,936 downwards.
CCAGAAGAGCACTGCCTCTGAGAAATATGCTGTGGGGGCTCTTACACAGCCTGCGTGCACACTGACAATCACAGGGGAGCAGGCAACACTGAAAATATATTAATAAGGGCCTGTTCCGAAAGAAAACGCCCTTGCTGCTGCCCCTGTGGACCATCAGGTGAATGGCTCAGCCACAAAAAGGTGCTAGTAGATAGATGGTAATGGGGCAAGTATAAAACTGGGTGTTGTTTAGGGCAGAGAAGCTCTCTTCTGGAGCTAGGGATACACAAGAGAACTCTCTTGCAGGTAGCAGGACATTGGCAAAAGCATAGAGGCATGTCTGCATGGCAGGTTAAAGAACAGTGTGGCTAGTTTAAATGGGGGTGTAGTGAAAGTGGGATGGGCAGGGGTTAAAGACCTTGAGTTTGCAGGGACTTGGCAAACCAGGAAAAGGATGCCAAGCTAGTCATTTGTATTTGCAAGATGAGTTGTGGTTTAGAAAATGGACTAGAAAGAATGCAAGGCATTGCTGAGAAGGCAGGACATTGCTGGAGAAATGTAGGACAGCATAAACTAAACCAGTATAGTTTGGACTTTAGAACAAGCATGCTTTCTTCTAGGAACGCTGGTGTTGACAGTGTTTAAGGGGGAGGGATCTGTTCCCAGCCCACTTGGGACCCAGGATAACCAAAAACGCCATTTTGAGCCATGCTGGTTTCTGCAGTAGAGGGAAGTGAGAAATGAATCACATACTTTCTACTTTGACTTGAAATGACACAGCACGTCTGACCACATTTTACTAGGCGAGCACATCATGCTGACATCCAATAGCTCATTCGCAAGGTTGGTTAAAAACAGATGGCAGTTGAGTGAGGGAGAAGGGTTAGATCAGTTGTACACACTAGTAGAGTGTCAAGTGCCCCTCACAAATCCCTTTCAGCCAATCACCTGCCGCTAACAGCTCATGCTTTGCCTCGTTCCCCCTCCCTCTACCTCTCCATCACTATAGACTAAGCCGCCCTCTCCCCTTTCCAAGGAAACCACACCAGTTTCATTACTGTGTAAACAGAATGACTGTCTCCCTGAGAGGACCTACACTTTACATGTTTTCTAGCATGCTTAGGTACCTTCATTTTACATTTCATACCCATGACTCTTGTATTAATCTCTGTCTACAAGAGTAGACAAAGATTGCTCATTCGTTTCCCGGACACCCAAACCTGAATAATAACACAAAAACAGTATTAATTACAACACTGGCCAATAGCTTGGGCATATTTCTAGATAATTCTTACATCTTAAATTAACTTGTTAATCTGTGTATTGCCATGAGGCTGTGGTCTACCGGTAATGTTCTGACTGGCGGTTGGTGTCTTTTTCCTTTGGCAGCTACATGGCATCTCCCTGACTCTGCCTACTTTCTATATCTCTTCAGATTTCCCACCTGACTTTACTAAGTCACTGGCCAAAACTTCTTTAATAACCAATGGTAATAAAACATTCATAGCATACAGAGAAGAATCCCACATCAAATCTTTACCTTATTTCTTTTTTCCTAATTTTGTAAATTTTCTATCATAAATTGACAAATTAGTATGGAATATATTAATGCTTCACAAAGTGTGTGTGTGTGTGTGTGTGTGTGTACCAAAGTGATTAAAGCTAGCACATCTAACACATCAAATGTGTTTTTGGAGGGAAGTTTTGTCTTAACAAGTTTGAAAGGTAACTACAGTCATGTACTGTAGATCTCAAACACTTCTAACTGAAACCACCCACTGTTTCAACTGATCACTACTAGCCATATTGAACTTTTCCATCTGATTATTTGAACTGTTTAAACTCCAAGATCTTTCTTGTAGTGGTTTTGATGAAAGTTGCCATGATGTTTTATATCAACAGGAGAGAGTTAACTAGTACATTCTTCTAGCCATCAAGTTCTGTGAGCCTCAGTCAGTGAAACATCACAGAGGCCTGCAGTCCATTTCCTCTTCCTGCCTCGCTTCTTCCTGATGTTTTAGATAACTTATTTGTGCAATTCCTGTTCTCTTCCTGGATTCCCTTAAGTGTGGCTGCTTCCCTTAAGTGTTACTACTTAACCCTTGCTCCATACTCAGCCAAACCCAGTAACCTCATCACTTTACCAATGCAGTTACAGCCTTAATTCTGTTGCTGTGGGGAGTAGAGAAAGCCCTGAGCGAAGCTGATGACGTCCTGAATGGATGTATTATTGACAAGGACCCCAATGCCTAACACCCACGGGAACTGGCAAAGCCTCCCTCAGGTCAGGGTCAGGGAAGTGGCACATATTGGTGATGTGTACAAAAGTTTTAACTGCAGTTTCTTCCTCCTGAATGACTAACCTGAGACCGCTTCATAATAGAGACCTCTCACCAAGACTTGCTAACCCAACCTATGCAGTTTAATAAAATATGCACTGAGTTTCCACTTATGAGTGGGTGGCACTGGTTCCTGCTCGAGAATTGACTAAATAGTTCTGGATCTATAATACCAGTTCTGCCTTCCACAGTCAAATCTACCATAAGAGTAAAGGAACTGAAAGATGGGTAGGAGCACTATGATTGGTAAATCCATTCCTAGCCTATAATCAGGTTTGTTCATGGAACAACAATGGCAAGGACTTTCTGCTGCTGGAATGTAGCATCTGTTCGTGCTCTTTGTTCTGTTGTAAACTCATAAATGCTGCTGGTTTCTCAGACACATTTCCATTCTTACAGTTCATGTGTTAATTTTAAAATGTACTTTAGTTTTATGTGTCTAGGTGTTTTGTTTGCATATATGTGTACCATATGCTGCCTGGTACCCACAGAGCCAGAAGTGAATGTTAGATTCTCTGGACTGGAATTAAGGACTATTGTTTAGTTGGGTACTCTCTACAAGAGCAGCAAGAGCTCTCAACCTTTGAGCCTTCTTTTCAATCCATGTGTTGTTACTTTCTTAATCTATTCTACAGGAACAGAACCAATAGAATCAATATATATTGAAAAGTATTTTAGGTAGGCTTAATTGATATGGTCTAGGTAGTTTAACAATGACTGTCTTCACACTAGACAGGATGAAAACATAGGAGCTGCTCTGTCCGTGAGGATGGATTCCTCAACAGTATCAATGTGGTGGTGAAGGTCCAGAAGATTCCTAGAGTCACTGATCTTTGGTCTGTATTGTAAAGTCAAAATCCGCTTTCTAATGCGAGCAAAGGATTGAAACAGTGGCAGTGGCAGAAACAGATGAACTTGCCAACAAGACGGGAAGTAAAACAGGCAAAAGGCAAAAGCGTTTCCCTTGGTCCTTCTTATGTCTTAAGTGTGGAAACCAGACCAACTTTTAGGAGTTTTAAGAGTTTTAGGAGCCAACTCTTGGAGGCTCTGATGAAACTACACTGGGCCTCCAGGGGAGTGCTGCCCTTGCTTAAGGTAGGGCCTCCTATTTCAGTTAACCTAATTGTGAAAATCTGGCCAGGCAGTTGTGCTCATGCCTTTAATCCCAGCACTCAAGAAGCAGAAGCAGGTGGATCTCTATAAGTTCGAGGTCAGCATGGCCTACAAAGTGAGTTCCAAGACAGGCTCCAAAGATACACAGAGAAACCCTGTCTCAATCAAATGAAAGAAGGAAGAAAGGAAGGAAGGAAGGAGGGAGGGAGGGAGGGAGGGAGGGAGGGAGGGAGGGAAGAAGGAAAAGAAAGAGAAAGAAAGAAAGAAAGAAAGAAAGAAAGAAAGAAAGAAAGAAAGAAAGAGGAAAGAAAGAAGGAAGAATCTTCTCATGGGTACACCCTCTTAATCAAGTTCAGATCCAATCAGTTGACAACCAAATTTAACCGTCACAGAGTTATGTAGCAATTTGTGCTTCTACGCAATGACTAAGACTTTGGGAATTCTGTCTACTCTGAGTTCCATGGCTTCCAAGACCTGAAGAAAGACTCCAGCTTTTCGGGAGATGGGAAAACATGATCCTGGACAAAGAATGAGAAACAGTACTCCTTGTTATGATTCTAGCCAAGCAGCATGGCTGGCACTTCTGGGTTCCAGGGCCACACATGTGCAGACAAGCCCTCAGGATACCTAGCCACCTCGGGGACCTTAAAAGGTCCTGCATGACCCACGTGAAGCATGGTTGCATCACCTATGTATGGCACAGCTACATGAGCCCTATGCGCATGTGTGAGCTCCATCATCTGCATACGGCATGTGCTAGGCAGAATTTACAAGCTGGATGCACCATCTTCAGCCCTCTCTCTGCATACTGACTTTACCAGGCCTGTACACGTCTCCTCTAATAAACTCCTAAGAAGGTTTGTTGCGTGTTTCATATTTTCTTCTCACCAGGTAATATCTTTGGTGCCATGAGACTCAGTAGGCCCCCTGGCCCCTCTCCTAGGGTCGGGATCCGGAACCGGGTATTTTTCTCACAACCACATGTTCCATCTGCCTGAGTGCAACCTCTACACACACCACCAGCTTCAGTTGGTGGATTTCCCCATTCTTGTCAGCTTAACCATTTCTCCAAACCCGAGAAATTGACTGTTGAGCTCCAGGAAATCTTCTGGTGTTCCTAGAAACAGGTAGAAAGCCCCCAACCATAGCCTTCATGGCTACAATTGAGCCCTTTGCTGACATTCATATCTGGTTGCTTCCCACAGCTAAAACCATATCGGACAACCCAGGGTAGTCCACACATGCTAGCACTGCACACACCAAGAAGTGTGTTCACCTTGGACCCCAGGGTCCTTGGATTTTTCTCTTTTTCTTTTCTTTTGGACCACTACTCAGTGGTCCCACTGTGACAGACCACTCAGAGTGGCCTCTAGCTTCTCTGGCTTCTGAGTCACCCAAACCAGAGCCATTCAGGCTACAAGACCCCACCTGTAGAGAAGAGACATCTTCTATAGGCTTTGTGGTGTTGCTGTTTTACACAGCACCTATAGAGAGGAGGCGTTCTCCCATAAGCCTTGTGATGTCACTCTTCTCGTGGGTTCATGGTTTTAGTTATGAGCAACAAGCCCTCAAAGACCATCAATCCAACCTCCCCCTTGGGATGCCTTTTAGAGGCCCTAAAACCCCGGGACTTAATGACTTACAGACTTACACTTGTCCATCTTTGTTCAAAAAAATGGCCTCGTTACCATTTAGGTAACCATCTAAAGTGGCGGCCTAATGGCACCTTTGATTCCAATATTCTGTGGGACCTTTCTTACTACTGTCAGCACACAGGCAGATGGAAGGAGTTTCCCTATATCCAAGCCTTTTTCTATCTAAGTTCTAAGTCTAGGCCCTCTGTCCTTGCAAACTGTTCACCTGCTCACATGCTCCTGGCTATGCCATCTGAGATGGAAGAACCCTCCACTTCTGCTCTGGACCCAGCTAATGAACCCCCACCTTTCCCACCTCAGCAGACAGATACATCTGCTTCTTCACCTCCCGCCAGCTCACTGCCTGCCTAGCCACCTCTCTCTGCTCACACCTGTGCCATGCAGGCTGCGCTGCCCTCTTCAGCTCTCTCTTCCTGCTGGATCATTCCTCCTCTCTGGTGCCAGGCTGCAGCAGCCACCCAGCTCTAGCACCCACCTTTACCCCTCCTCTCACATGCTCACGTGCTGCTACGGAACCCAACCCTGATCAAGCCAAGCAGGCTACAGTTCTCTCATTGTGAGAGGTGGCCGGCATAGACGGATCGGTTAGGGTACACGTTCCCTTCTCCCTCTCAGAACTCTTCTATATAAGCCGGGCGGTGGTGGCACACACCTTTAATCCCAGCACTCGGGAGGCAGAGGCAGGCGGATCTCTGTGAGTTCCAGACCAGCCTGGTCTACAAGAGCTAGTTCCAGGACAGGCTCCAAAACCACAGAGAAACCCTGTCTCGAAAAACAAAAACAAAAACAAAAAAAACCAAAAAACTCTTATGTATAGAACAAAAACTGGGGTCCTATAAGTCTAAAATTCCAATACATTAACCAGTCTTATAGTCTCACCTTTCATGATATCTATATGATCCTATCTAATAACTTACTTCCTGAAGAGTGCAGCTGAGTTTGGGAGCAGGCCAGACTACACGTAGATGAGATTCACTAAACTCATGTAACCCACCCTCCAGGGGCAGAGGCAATCCCCCAGCGGGAACCACACTGGGATTATAATACCCCAGGTGGAATTTTAGCTTGGAACCAGTTTTTGACTTGCCTTCTGCCAGGTCTCTGTAAGGCTGCCCTCAAGCCAGTAAACTATAATAAGCTCTCAGAGGTTATTCAGGATACGAAGGAAAATCTTCCACATTTTGGAATGCCTCACTAAAGCTCTATTACAATATACTAACTTAGATCCAGAAACCACAGAAGGTAAACAGTTATTCAAGACTCATTTTTTTTTCAGTGCTACCCCGACATTAAGGCTAAACTTAAACGTTTGGAGAAAGGCCCCTTGACCCCATAGGCAGAAGTCCTAGAGTTGGCTTTTAAGGTGTACCATGCAAGGAATGACAAAGCCCATAAACATCACTGTCATATGTGAGCCATAGCTCCCCAACTGGCCGAGGTGACAGACTGCCTGATCCGTACTGTCCATGCTACTCCCTTGCCCCTGGGGCTCGAGAACTACCAGGCCTGTGTTTCAAATGTGGTAAAACTGGTCAGTGGGCCCAAGCATGCCCTAATCCTCATATTGGTCCCACGAGACCTTGTCGAAAATGCCATAGGGAAAGACATTGGGCAGTTATTAGTCCTCATGCACATCATGGCACAGAGACATCAAACCCAGAAAATTCCCAAGTTGACCTTTTAGGTTTGGCCATGGATGAGTGAGGCTGCCCAGCCTCTTCTGACTCGAACACAACCATCATCTGTAACAGGGAGCCATGGGTAAACATCACAGTATCAGGACAGCCCATCTTCTTTCTCTTAGACACTGGAGCCACATACTAGGTACTGAGGGAACTCTAGGGGCCTACCTCTCCTTCTAGTTTCCCTATTGTTGGGGTCAGAGGACAGCCTTATCTACCTCAGCAGATCCCACCACTTAACTGTGCTTTTAGGGGTATTTATCTCACTCATTCATTTTTAGTCATGCCAATCTGCCCGGTACTTCTTATGGGAAGAGATTTTTTTTTTTTTTTAGCAAAAGTAGGAGCTTCAGTTTTGTTTGCTCCTTCCATTCACCTTATCCCAGATTCACCAGCAGCTCCCCTCCTCCTCCTTATAGCCTCTCAACCTCCCAGCTCCAATGCGTCTTTTTCCTCTACCAGCCTTTCAGGTGGACCCCAAGTCTGGGACACCCAAAACGCCTCTGTTGTTAAACACCATTCCCATATCATTATCCAATTATAAGATTGTTGAAATAGGAGCGGCAGGGCTGCGTCCCCGGCACCCGGCCGCCCACATGGCTAGTTTATACCCAGAAATAATTACACGGAAACTGTATTCTTTCAAACACTGCCTGGCCCGGCTAGGTCCAATTTCTTATTGGCTAGCTCTTACATATTGTTCTAACCCATTTCTAATATTCTGTGTAGCCCATGAGCTGGCTTACCAGAGAGGATCTTAACCTGCGTCTGTCTGGAGTGGGAGCATCATGGCGACTC
>NW_026068040.1:1572340-1606343 GCF_014885135.2 Alexandromys fortis | reverse complement strand
GAAATAATTACACGGAAACTGTATTCTTTCAAACACTGCCTGGCCCGGCTAGGTCCAGTTTCTTATTGGCTAGCTCTTACATATTGTTCTAACCCATTTCTAATATTCTGTGTAGCCCATGAGCTGGCTTACCAGAGAGGATCTTAACCTGCGTCTGTCTGGAGTGGGAGCATCATGGCGACTCCTCACTCAGCTTCTTTTTTCCAGCATTCTCTTCTGTATACTCCGCCTACCTAATTTTCTATCCAATAAAATGGGCCAAGGCAGTTTCTTTATTAATAAGAAATCACTCCCACATCATAAGATCCTACTAAGCACATTACCCAAGCTCAGTACCCCCTCTCTCTCCAGAACCTTAGGGGACTTAAGTCTATTATCTCTTACCTTCTAAGTAAAAAGCTATTTCGCACCATCTCTTCTCCTTTCTCCCTTTAACACTTTTATACTTGCTGTTAAAAAAATCTAATGGAACCTATCACCTGGTTCAAGACCTCTAGCACATTAACTCCACTGTGGTCCCTCTTCATCCTGTAGTGCCTAACCCTTACACACTTCTTTCCACTAACCCTCCAGGAACCTCCCACTTCTCAGTACTAGACCTCAAGGATGCTTTTTTCTCTATTCCTCTCAGATCTCAATCTCAAAATACCTTTGCCTTCACCTGGCCTAACCCTGACCCTCACCTCTCCACACAGCTCATCTGGACTGTCCTTCCCCAGGGATTCCAGAACAGCCCACACCTATTTGGTCAGACTTTAGTTTCTGACCTATTCTCACTGTCTCTCCCTAAATCTAAACTCATACAATATATAGATGATATTTTATTTTTAGTCCATCCCTAGAGATTAGCAAAACTGATATCTTTGCTCTTTTAAATTTCTTGTCCAAAAAGCGCTATAGAGTCTCACCTTCTAATGTCATTTACCTGAAATTAACTATTACCCCAACCCAAAAAGCTATTACTGTAGACAGGAAAAAAGCTGATTCAGTCCTTTGCAGTTTCTTCTTCAAAAGAAGAGGTTTTATCATTCCTAGAAATAGCTGGCTTCCTATGTTCCTGGATCTCCTCTTTTTCTCTCCTCACCTACCCCTTATATGAGGCAGCTCTCAGCTCTCTGCATGAGCCTCTTCCCTAAACCCTTTCAGAGACTCCAGCAAGCCCTCATCCAGGCTCCCACTCTTTATCTCCCAGATTTAACTCGTCCTTTCTCACTCTATGTAACAGAGGAGGAGGGATATACTCTTGGGGTTCTAGGACATCAGCTGGGACCTTGATTTGCACCTGAAGTGTACCTGTCAAAGAAGCTGGACCTCACCACTCAGGGCTGGGCACCCTGCATATGTGCTTTTGCAGCTGCTGAGCTTCTTATTTGTGAGTCAAATAAACTAACCTTTGGGTCACCCACCACAATCAGTCCCACCTCTTAACTTACAAAGGCTTACAAACCTTACCTCCTTCCCAAGTTCTTTCCCTCCAGGTGGCACTAGTAGAAGATGCCACACTCACTTTCCAATGCTGCCCACCCCTTAATATCTCAGATCTCCTACCTCAACCTAACATTAATTATTTCCCATCTCAATCCTTCATAGAAACCTTAGAGGATCTACTTCCTCACCCCTCACATATACAGGAGGGCAAACTGTCCCAGACCACTTATACCTGGTACACACTCCTTTTTATGTGAGGGGACCTGTAGAGCAGGCTATGCCACAGTGTCAGATTCTGGGGTGGTGGAGGCACAGGTACTCCCTGCCCATACAACAAATCAGCAGGCTGAATTCTTACCTGTGCCTTCCAGTTAGCAAAAGGGACAATCTTTAAATGTTTACACAGACTCTAAATATGCCTTTCATATCCTTCTGTCCCACTCAGCTATCTGAAAGGATTGTGGGCTTCTTACAATGAAAGGAGGATCCATAACTAACTAAAGTTACATTATGGACTTGTTAAAAGCCTCCCATCTCCCCAAAACTATAGGAATTATTCACTGTTGGTCTCATCAGACTGACAGCTCCATTATTTTCAAGAACAGCAGCATTCCAGAGCCCAAACCTACCTCAATCACCTCAGGGGCTTTATACAGTACAGCCCACATTTTCACAGACACCCCCTAACACCCAGAAAATTCTATCCTACCTACATCACCTCTTTCATCCTAGTAGCAAAGCTGTTTCATTTTGTCAATGCTCACCTCCAACCCACCTCTGAGGATTTAGAGTTCTTAAAATCTATCACTGCCTCTTGTAAAATCTGTCAAAAGTCAGATCCCAAGACCAAATATCATAGCTTCCCTTTTTTTACTCAGCAGGCTAGGGGTTCCCCTCCAGGAACTGACTGGCAGCTTGAGTTTACTCATATGCCCACAGTCAGATGAGTTAAATATCTCCTGGTTTTGGTGGACACCATGTTTTGGTGGATTGAAGCATTTCCCACCACTAACAAGAGGGCCCAGTTTCCAGTGTTCTTCTCCAAGAAATTATCCCCAGATCTGGAATTCCAACCTCTCCTCAGTCGTATAATGGCCCAGAGTTTACCTCCCAGACCTCTCAAATTTTATCTAAGGCTCTTAGCATTTTCATATCCCATACCATCCTCAGTCTTCAGGGAAGGTAGAACAAACTAACTGCTCCTTAAAAAATGTTCTTGTTAAGATGTCACAGGAACTTCACCTTGACTGGGTAAAACTTTTGCCCCTGGGTCTTCTTAGGCTTAGGGCTCTCCCCCAAAGCCCTTTCCATCTCATCCTTTGAACGCATGTATGGGCAGCCAGTTTTAACTACTGGCCTCTCCCCTAAAACCTTTCCCCTTCCTGATCACCTGCTTACTCTGCTGTTATCCCATCTTCGTTTCTGTCACGAGCCATTTCCCCCCTGAAAATCATTACAGGAACCATCACCCTGGGGAGTCTGCAGAGAACCCCACACCCATAATTATGTTCTATTGAGAACCTGCCCCACACCCAATTAAGCTGTTGATGGAGAGCTATCTGTTAGCGGAACCCTCCTCACATTCCAGCTATCCAGGGAACTAGGTGTGGCAACTTGTGACTTCTTGGCCTACCTGTCTGAATGTAACCTCTTGGCTTACGTGACCTGGAACATGCGGCAAGAGTCCAGTTTCCCTACCCTTCAGGGGCTATATAAGTAGCAACCATGATCCTAATAAACGGAGGCTTTTACAAATCTGCTTGGCCTCCTTCTTCTGTCCTAGCTCATTCCCTTCCAGGTAGCGCCCCTCCGAGACCCTGGAATAACTGATTGCAGGGTGGGTTACAAACCCCTAGACTGAGTAACCCAGCCAACGCAACTGACACGTTTCCTATTGTGGGATTTTACCAACTACTCATTACCTCAACCATGTGCCAATCCATGCCCACCACCAATTAAACTAGAAGATCAGGTACTTTTCTCCCTCCCACAAGACAACACCCCTTACCCCTAAATAGTAGGTCCCCTTTAAAGTAATTATTGCAACTCCCACAGCTGCCAAGCTCTAGGGATTCCCTCATTGGATCCACCTGTTGCATCTTAACCCTTTTACTCTTCCAGCTCAAGATACTTCCTCAAATATTCAAACAGGGCCCTGCTTCCTTAAGTTCCAGAGGCCACCAAAGATCAGTCACTTTTTCTCCAGTTGCAGAAAAATAAAAGTCTCATCACCTTACTCAACTCTCCTGTGCCAAAAAACTCCATATACTCTCTCTTCTTTCTCTTTCTCTTATCTGCTTTACCAACTTCTCTATATCTCCAGTGTCATACTTAAATTTCCAGTTAACCAATCAGCTGCTATTACAGGGACCATTATTAAATGTAGAGCCAGAGGTACAAAGATTACCAAAAGCCCAGGGAGTAAGAAACAATAACAAGTTTGGGGACATTCACTGCCCCAGACTCCAAAAAATTCACAAAGCAGATTTTAACATAAGAGGTTTGTCACTGACTGCAGCAGTGTCTCCAGGATGTTGAGATAATTCCATGATGCTAAAGAGAACGAGTGCCTTAAGATTTGCTTCAGGTAAAACATTGAGGGGTCTAACAATTTCCCTTTCTAATAATTCCCCTTCTTTTCTTCCCTCCTCCCCGCCATCTTCTATTCCAACACCATATACTATTGTAATCATAAGCTTTTAATATGTCTAAAATTTATTTCTTTTCAAACATTTTTTGATAAGCTCCAGGGAGCCAATTGGACGTATCTAAATGGACCAGACTTGCCCAGAATAAGTATCATTTAATTCTTCCCTTATCATTCCTGGTCTTGACAATCTCTGGGAAACTCCCTCCTCTACCCTCTCAAAATCCCCTCCATCTTCCATCTTGGGACTCTCCTCCTTTAATCACCAGGATCTAAATTTTTTTCCAAACATAATCTTCTGCCTTTCCAGCATCTTGCGAGTTCCAAGCTGCCAGCCAGCCAGTTTCACAGAGCCCTAAATAAAAACACAAAATTAACCAGCTACCCCAAGATGTGGTCAAGCACCTCAACTCTCAATGTGGGGGCTAGCCATGATAATCTAAGTCTGGGCAGGTCACACAAAGGTAGTTCTTTACTTCCAACCATTATCACCTGGGACTCTGGCCATCGATAAATTTAAATAAGAAGCCTGAGTCTCAGTAGTTTACCCTGAGACAATGCCTGGTAGCAGAAAAACACCACAAGCTGAGATTACCCAACCCCCACCAAAGAGCAGACCATTCAAAGGTAACCCCTGACATTCCAACCGCTGTTGCACCTCACCAGGACACCCCTAGAAAAATGTCAGCCAATCGGGGTCCTTAACCTCAGAGACCCCTCATCCCCACCTTTACTACTATAAAAAACCCAATTCTAATTGAGCTCAGGGCTCTCCAGTTATTCCAATATGTTGGACATGCAGAGAGACCAAGTTTGCAAACTTGATTAAAATAAAAGCTCTTTGCTTTTACATATGGGACTCAGTCTCCTTTTTTGGCTTTTGTGGGGACCCCATGGATTTGGGCATAATATCCAACACCCACAAAATCAGCAAAAAGCAGTCTTAAGAGACCTGATGATGCCCACAAAATAGGCAGGAAGCAGTCACAAGAGACCTGACAATGCCTCATTCCCACCCATTAAAGAACCCAGACTCCCAAAATTTTTATAGTAAACAAAAGGGTGGAATGTAATGATTCTAGCCAACTAGCATGGCTGGCACTTCCAGGTTCCAGGGCCATGCAAAAATACCTAGCTGCCCCAGGGACCTTAAAATGCCCCATGTGACTCACATGCAGCGTGGTTGCCTCACCGATGTATGGTGCAGCTATGTAAGCCCTTGCACGCATGCATGAGCTCCGTCATCTGCATATGATATGATTATGTCATCCCCCTGTGTGCACGTGCTAGGCAGCCTTTAAAAGCTGGACGCACCATCTTCAGCCCTCTCTGCACACTGACTTCACCAGGTCTCTAATAAACTTCTAAGCAGGTTTGTTGTGTGTTTTGTGCTTCCTTCTCCCCTGTGCCAGGTAATTTCACTCCTCCTTGTCTGCTTCCGTTAAGGACAATGAGATTGAATACCATGCCACTTTAAACAATGATGTTATGCCCAGGTAAGAGAGTCCCACAAAGCCAACCAGGATATGAGTCCTGTATGTAAAAACAAAGAGTTTCTATTCTTATTCAAATTGAAGTAAATAGAAACTAGACATCTTTAAAATTTTTGAGTTAATTTTTCTATGATTCTAGGGAGAAAATTGAGGAAAAGAAATAGCAAGGAATATGTTGCGGGAGGTCCTTCCGCCCCTCCAACCAATAGCTGCTGTGATACCAGCCCATTGGGGCATGGTCTCTCTCCCTTTAAAAAAGCTGCTATTTCCTCTGCTCGCTCTCTTCACTTCCTGCTCCGCCGGAGACTAGACTCCCTTCCTGGTTGTGCAGATGGCTGTTGTTTGGGACGGTGATCTGTAAGTTTTTTCCCCTTTAAATAAATAACACCCTATTAATCATAACTCCAAACTGGTGTGGCCTTGTTCGTGACTTACGCCTTCAGGAATAGAAAAGAGGGCTAAAATTTTATTGGAGAATAACATACAGAGAGCAAAAATGTGTAATGGGTTAATAAGTTTATCAAAAAGTGAATGCATTTGGTGACATTTGGTCAGAAGAGATCTTGCTTGGTCCTTGTTGTTCATAATATTTTCTTATTAGTGTTTAGGTACCAGGACTAAGGCTTTTGGTCTCATACTCACTCCCTTTGTGGGCTGGTCAGCTCCAAATAATTTACATATGTCTTGCTGTGCCTGTGTCATGGAACCCCTAAGCAATATCACCACGGAGCCAGTATCTGATGCAAACACAATGGTTACAAGTTAGCTAATGTGGACTGTAATCCAACACTCTGACACAAGTGGGTGGGAGAGAATGGCCCCAAGTGACCTGGTAAAAGGAAAATGGCACCATTCCCTGACAGGCAGAGGCTGGCAGTGGGCCATGAGACCACAGTGGGCCATGAAGGCAGCTGGTCCCAGGCAGGGACCATTAGACATGCCATGCAGAGAAAGTGGGTATTTATTTAGTGGGTTCTGGAGCAGAAAGAGAAAGGGGAGAAGGGGAAGAAGGAGAAGTGGGGAGAAGGGAGAGAGGCAGAAGACAAAAAGGGAGAAACTAAGGCTGGAAGCAGAAGAAAGATCTGCTTACCTCAGCAGAGGAGGGAGTGGGCGTGTTTTTTCTCTTAAAGGGACAGGACAGACCATTACATTCCCATCTCTTTTTTTATAATAAAAAGGTAGGAGGTTAGGCACAACAGGTTAAAGAAATTGGGATGGCAGATCTCAAGATTGCTTCCTGCTTATTTGTGGGCATCATCTTTGGGGGAAGAACCTGAGAAAGTTGGGTGCTGGTCACATCCTGGGGTAGCTGGTCTCTTTGCTCCTGTCCAATGTTTGATGGACATGTCTGATGTCTCTTATACCTGTTTAAGGTATTGGCAAAACAGAGGACAAAGTTAAGTTTAGCAAAAATATTTTTAGGACAAGGAGAGAGGAGTGTCTGATCTTTTTTTGATCCTTCAACTTAGCACCCTGGAACTCACAAGAATTTTTGGGTTTGTGAAAACATAAGTTTTAAACAGTAGCACATTTATATCAGAATGACTGTCACAGATATATTTGCATAATGAAAAGTATCTTTAAGACTATGAAAGGCAGTGTGAGAGAGAAATTTGAGAGCTTGTACTTGTCCTCACAACTTTATAACTTGCAGGTACACATCTTAATAACTTGTGTTCATATTTTGCTGAAATTTTTTGGTGAGGTTGTCTTTTTAAACTGACAAAACTCAGCTGTCAAACTGCATCAGAGATCTTTGAGAAGGATAAAATTTTACTTGAGTTAATGATTAAAAAATAACAGAGAACTTACTAGGTTGGCACCTAGAGATACTCCTCAGTGTCCTCCATGGTCACTGGGGGTTGTACTTTTCTTTTGCTGTTTAGCACAGGGCCTGCCAGGCTTCAGAAGATCCTGTGGGTAAAGAATTAACCACTTAAATGCCATATTCCTCAGATCTCTGAGCAATTGAGGGCTGTTTACCAGGTTTAGATGAGTTATAGAATCTGCCTGGAGAGCTGGGTCCAAGCTTGACTGTACTGGCTCTCAATTTAACAGGTAATATTTATACTTGTGAAAAACAAAGAAGGAAAAAACTTTGCAATAAAGCTCAAGGTAGAACTGAAGATAGTAGAGAACAGCTTACTATATTACATATAAAGTATTTTTTTAAGAGACTTAAAAGTACATAGCAGTTTAAAACATGAGACTTATTGTTTTTGTAGTCTGGACTGAGATGCAATCGATAGACAATTATAACATTTAATAGTAAACATAAGTGGATTTAAGTCTCATGTATACACACATGCAGTGAGCAGGAATTGGGCAAAGTGGATGCTCTTTTTGGGCCTGACCAAAGGCATGCCACTGCACAAAACACACAAGCAACAGAGTCAGCACTGGGGGAGCAGACAGGGAAAACGTCAGTAAAGATGACAGGACTTGGTCACCTACCTGGCTCTCAGCTAAGATGGCAGTGAAGTCATCTGACTTCAGTTAAGGTGGCAGTAAGGTCACCTGACCTGGGATTCCCTTGGTCATGGCCGTGGCTATCATAGTTTGGTGCTTATAAAGGCAAAACCCTCAAGGCTACATACTTCCTACCTCTGTCCAATGGGGAGTGGAGCAAACATCCTGAAGTACTTCCTGCCTGTGTGTGATCAAGCAGATCCTGGGCAGTTGGGGCAACCCACCTTGTTTACAGAAGTGAAAACAGCTGCTCATTGTTGTCTTACAGGAGCAACAATCCCCAGAATTCCAGGAAGCTGTTTGTCCTTGGCAGGGGGTCATACAGATTAGAGGCATTTTTGTTTTGCAGATCTCTTAAGCTCAGTCATTTAAACTTAACCCTCACAACTGGTCTCAGCCAAGAAATTAGAGTGGTCTTCTAGAAAGTGAATCTAATAATACCACTACATAATCTAGAGCTTTTCATTATACTTAGAAAAGCAACACTTTCCATATTTATTTATTTATTAAAGATTTGTCTCTTCCCCACTGCCGCCTCCCACTTCCCTCCCCCTCCCCCAATCAAATCCCCCTCCCTCATCAGCCCAAAGAGCAATCAGGGTTCCCTGCCCTGTGGGAAGTCCAAGGACCACCCACCTCCATCCAGGTCTAGTAAGGTGAGCATCCAAACTGCCTAGGTTCCCACAAAGCCAATAACTGCAGTAGGATCAAAAACCCATTGCCATTGTTCTTGAGTTCTCAGTAGTCCTCATTGTCCACTATGTTCAGCAAGACCGGTTTTAACTCAGGCTTTTTCAGATCCAGGCCAGCTGGCCTTGGTGAGTTCCCAATAGAACATCCCCATTGTCTCAGTGTGTGGGTGCCCCCCTCGCGGTCCCGAGTTCCTTGCTCGTGCTCTCTCTCCTTCTGCTCCTGATTTGGACCTTGAGATTTCAGTCCGGTGCTCCAATGTGGGTCTCTGTCTCTGTCTCCTTTCATCGCCTGATGAAGGTTAATATTCAGGAGGATGCCTATATGTTTTTCTTTGGGTTCTCCTTCTTATTTAGCTTCTCTAAGAACCCGAATTATAGGCTCAATGTCCTTTATTTATGGCTAGAAACCAAATATGAGTGAGTACATCCCATGTTCCTCTTTTTGGGTCTGGCTTACCTCACTCAGGATAGTGTTTTCTATTTCCATCCATTTGCCTGCAAACTTCAAGAAGTCCTTGTTTTTTACTGCTGAGTAGTACTCTAATATGTATATATTCCATACTTTCTTCATCCATTCTTCAATTGAAGGGCATCTAGGTTGTTTCCAGGTTCTGGCTATTACAAACAATGCTGCTATGAACATAGTAGAGCATATATTTTTGTTGTATGATAAGGCCTCTCTTAGGTATATTCCCAAGAGTGGTATTGCTGGGTCCAGGGGTAGGTTGATCCCGAATTTCCTGAGAAACCTCCACACTGCTTTCCAGAGTGGTTGCACAAGTTTGCATTCCCACCAGCAATTGATGAGTGTACCCCTTTCTCCACAACCTCTCCAGCAGAGGCTATCATTGGTGTTTTTTATTTTCGCCATTCTGACAGGTCTAGGATGGTATCTTAAAGTTGTCTTGATTTGCATTTGCTAAGGAAGTTAGTTGAGCATGACCTTAGGTGTCTTTTGGCCGTTTGAACTTCTGTTGAGAAAAACTTTCCATATTGTTGTGGGACCCCGGGCAACCTGGCCACATATAATGGGGCCCAGACCATGTGGGGCCCAGGGCAGGTTGGTCACACATGGGGCTCAGGCCACACAGGTGCCATTGTAGGCAGCACCGGGTTCCAAGTCATAGGCTGGCTCCACCCAGGAACAGACCATCCTAAGGAAATTTCTAACATTCCAATTATTGTAGATAGGATCACCTGCTAGCACCCACAGACAAATGTCAGCCAATCTGGGGTCCTGAACTTTAGAAATCTCTCACCCCTACCTTTGCTACTATAAAAACCCTACCCCAACTGAGCTTGGGGCTCTATGATCACTCCAATTCATTGGACACATGGAAAGTGTGAGTTTGCGAACTTGTATAAGAATAAATGCTCTTAGCTGGGCGATGGTGGTGCACGCCTTTAATCCCAGCACTCGGGAGGCAGAGGCAGGCGGATCTCTGTGAATTCGAGACCAGCCTGCTCTACAGAGCAAGTTCCAGGACAGGCTCCAAAACCACAGAGAAACCCTGTCTCGAAAAACCAAAAAAAAAAAAAAAAAAAAAAAAAAAAAAAAAAAAAAATGCTCTTTGCTTTTATATACAGGACTTGATCTAGTTGGTTTTTGGGGGACTCCATGATCTGGGCATAACATAGCCTTTACCCTCCAGGATCTAACTGTTCATTGCATTTCTGACTTCAGCTATTCTCCACTTTGCTGCATCTCTTTAGCCTCCTTCTTATGACCCCAGGTGCCACTTCAAGACATTTGGACTGGCTCTTTCCTCTGCCTAGAACACTGTCGTTCAAAGTGCAATGTCTCAGCCAGATAACCACTTTGATCATTTATTCTTATTTATGTGTATCTTTTCAAGCTAATCTTTTCATTTCTGGATCTTGTTACTGCCCTATTTCTTTTTTTTTAATATTTATTTTATTATGTATACAATATTCTGTCTGTGTGTATGCCTGCTGGCCAGAAGAGGGCACCAGACCCCGTTCCAGATGGTTGTGAGCCACCATGTGGTTGCTGGGAATTGAACTCAGGACCTTTGGAAGAGCAGGCAATGCTCTTAACCTCTGAGCCATCTCTCCAGCCCTGCCCTATTTCTTACACAACAACCTTAACCACCTTATAATGTGCAATATTACCTATGATTGTATATCACTTCCCTGTGTCTTCCCTAGAAAACAGTACTTCTTTGTCCAGTAGCACAAAAGCTAAAACATGCAGTTCCTTGAAGAAAAGAGCAATCATTACAGGGAGACACACAGACTCTGAATTTGTTTTACTGAGAAATGAGAAAAACTTTGTCTTACAGTTTGGTGTATTTCAAGGACAGAGTAGGGTGGTGGTGGTGTGGAGAGGTTAGTGAATGGTAAAGAAGGGAGGATTACTGGGAGTAATCTTATCTTATCTGGAGCTTTATAAGTCATAAAGGCTGGAAGCTACCTTATAAAGATACTTCCCCAAAAGGCACACCTAAAGGCATTTTTCCCTCAGGCTAGCAGCTCGCCCCACAGTTTTCTGAAAAGACATTTGCCCTCCAGGGGAGGATTAACTGAGTCACAATTGCCCTAAATTTAGGTTTGCCCTGGAAAGCTTTACACACCATCTATATAGCAACACAAAACCTCCAAGCGGGCAGGGGGTTTTAAGCACTGAGTTGTTGTAACATCAGCATATAAGGCATGCATATACGCTCCACAAATCCATAAATGCTGAGTGAAGAGATGGGTGAAAGCATGAACAGATATCTTCCGTAGCTCTAGATGATTATAGATGGTGATTTCATGTGGATACAGATGTGTTAATTTCACATGAATTGTGGCAGCTCCATTTGAGACTCTATTTTTACAAGGGAAATTTTTATTTGGGAATTCACTGTTCTTTTAAATTGGTAATCACTTCATAGCAGAAAGTTCGAAAAGTAAACTTTTAGAAAGGATATATAACAGAAAAGCAAATCTTTCATCTGTATTTATTTCCAATTTTCCCTCTAATCCTTGGGGAATTGCTCTTGACTCTAGTGAAGTGTTTTTCAACCTAGGGGTCATGACCTCTTTGGGGGTTATATATCAGATATCCTGCATATCATATATTTACATTACAATTCATAACAGTAGAAATGTTACTGTCATGAAGTAGCAATGAAAATAATTTTATGGCTGGTGGTCACAACAGCATAAGGGTCTGTATTAAAGGGTCACAGCATTAGGAAGATTGATAACCACTGCCCTCGTGTGTCATGCCAAAGATTGTTTAGATATATATATATATAAGTTTATCTTTCTTACCTACTTGGTAGCATGTGTCATCTTGATTTTTAAAATTTGTTAATGGAGCTCAAAGAATCTCACATATTAGTAGGAGTATGATGTGGGATTCCCTTCTGTATGCTGTGATTGCCACTAATGAATAAAGAAAACTTGGTTGGCCTGATAGGGTAGAACAGAACTAGGCAGGGAAAACTAAGCTGAATGCTGGGAGAAAGAAGGAGGAGTTAGAGAGAAGCCATGTAGTCCTGCGGGAACCAGATGGAACTTTACTTGGTAAGCCACAGCCATGTAGTGATACACAGATTACTAGAAATGGATTAAATTAAGATATAAGAATTAGCCAATAAAAAGCTAGAGCTAATGGGCCAAGCAGTGATTTAATTAATACAGTTTCTGTGTGATTATTTTGGAGCTAAGCATCTGGGAACCAAGTGGCCTTCCTCCAACAGTAGTATATGTGCTTCACGTTTTGAAAGTACTCTAGTAATATATAGTATAAATTCACAATGAGAGTAGATGACACAATTTTATGAAAATGTCTCTTGACCTCCAAAGGACTGAACTGTTGTTAGATTTGGCAGCCATACTAGTAACGTACTTTGAGCTCACTCAGGACTTCACTTGCTGTCCTACTGTGTACTCAGCCTGGTAAAGTCTAACTTGCCTTTAGGAAAACAATGTAAGAATCAGCTTTACTGCGTTTTGGATATCCCATGCAATAATTTTTTAAAACCTAGGCCATTGAAAAGCTTTAATTTTGAGTATTCATCCACATCCTTGACCCAGAATAATGTATGTGTATATGTATGTTTATTTAAGGTTTCTATTGGTGTGACAAAATACCATAACCAAAAGCACATTGGGGAGGAAAGGGTTTGTTTGGTTTATACTTTCACATTGTGATCTATTATTGTAGTAACTCAAAGATGGCAGGAACCTGGAGACAGGAGCTGATGCAGAGACCATAGAGGGGTGCTGCTTACTGGTTTGTTCATCATGGCTTGCTCAGCCTGCTTTCTCATAGAACCCAGAGCCACCAGCCCAGGGAAGACACCGCCCACAATGAGCTGGGGCATCCCCATCAATCATTAAATTAATCAAAAACCCTAAACCCAGATCTTATGGAGGCAGCTGAAGATGGATGTTTCCCTGAGACCTCTGCCCTCAGTGATCATGGAGAACCCTGAGGAGTGGCTGTCTCGGTATCCAGCAAGTAAGCCTCTGTCATTTTTAATTGCTAGCTCAGGTAAAGTTTATCCTTTTCAGAACTCTGAAATGTTTGATGACTAGTAACTTTGTCAGCCTACAGCAGCCAGCAAGGCTTCAGCTGCCTTCTCAGTGCTCTGTAAATTCAGGTCACAGGCCTCATTCTAGAGCTAATACTAAGTCTAGACCTAATTTACCTCATTACCAGACTCAGTAAAGAGAGAGATATATGTACAAAACAAACCAGTGCAGCTGCTTGCCTTTCCTTTTTTAAAGGAACTTCCTTTACAGTGTCTGCCCTCAGCAACAACCACCTGCGTCTTCTGAGTGTGACCACCCTCAGCAACAACCACCTGCATCTCCTGAGTGTGACCGCCCTCAGCAACAACGACCTGTGTCTCCTGGGTGTGACCACCCTCAGCAACAATGACCTGTGTCTCCTGGGTGTGACCACCCTCAGGAACAACCACCTGTGTTTCCTTCGTGTTAAGGTAATGCCACACTTTAAGGCTCACTTATGTAAAGTTAGAAAAGCATAAGGCATGAGGAGCTAAGAACAATTCAGGGTCTAAGAAGGTGTATTAAGGTGTGTAAACGTAAGTTATAAAGGATGTGTGTTTGGATGCCCAGAGCCCACTTAAAGGAGTACATGGTGCTCGTATCTGTAATTCCTGTGCTCTGAGGGAGAGATGGGAAGTGGAGACAGGAGAATCATGGACTCTCACTGACCAGCTAGCCAGCAGATGCAGCAGTGGGGAAGAAGAGACCCTGTCTCAAACAGAGGGAAGCAAGGACTAAAACACAAGGCTGCCCTCTGACCTCCACGAAGACACTGTGACATGTGTGTGCCCGCATGAAAATACATGAACACACATTTTTAAAACTTAAAATGGTAACTGTCATGATTAAATAGAGCTCTTTTGATTTGTATAGAAGCAAATTGAGATTATCTAAGTAAACGACACTTTTCTAGAAGTCAAATTATAATCCCACGTACAGATCCTTGAACAAGTGACTCTGGAAACATAGCTTGGGGGCTTTCTCAGAGTCTGAGGCTATAACATTAAATCACAGTGCAGAGAAGTCCTGTACTCATATTCTAAATTTACATGCTTTGGGTATTTATTCCTCATAAACATCTATCTTCTTTTCAGGATGACTTTTAAATATGCAAACCCGATCTTGTCGTTCTCCTGTTTAAGATTCTTCCCTGATTCATCATTGCCCACAGCCGTATTGCCAAGCTTAGTTTTAGCTACAAAACCATTTCTTTAAGTTACAGTTTATATGGCAATGCAGTATGGAAGACAGAAGTAAGATTGCTGCTCTGGATATGGCTGGGAATACTGGTGATCTAGAGAGCCCTGCCCAGTTCCACCCTGTGATCTGCTGCCTGAACATCAGATCTCACTAGAGTCCATGGAAGACTTGAGAGAACTGATTCTTTTGTGTGGCTGTTATGGGTGTGGGGTCATTTAGAAATTCAGCAGTCTGACCGTGAATATGTATATATGTATATGTGTATATATGCGTATAATGCATTTCTCTCTTTGCTGTGAACATGTTTTATTACCATTGGTTAATAAAGAATCTGCTTTGACCTACAGCAAGGCAGAGTATAGCAAGGTGGGAAAACTAAATTGAATGCAGGGAGAAGGAAGGCAGAGTCAGGTGGATGCCATGTAGCTGCCCAAGAAGCAAGAGGTAAAAAAACAAACAAACAAACAAACAAAAAAACATGAGCCTCATGGTAAAATATAAAATAAAAGAAATGGGTTAATTTAAGATGTAAAAGTTAGTTAATAGGAAGGTTGAGCTAATAGGTCAAAGAGTATGTAATTAATATTAAGTCTCAGAATGGTTATTTTATAAGCGGCTGCAGGAGCTAGTGAGCAAGACCCAGTGCCTGGAGAGAAACCGGACCAAGGGGCCAGAAGAACAGAAAATATTTGTAGTTTCATATACACACATATATGTGGAGAGAGAGAGAGAGAGAGAGAGAGAGAGAGAGAGAGAGAGAGAGAGAGAGAGAGAGAAAAGGATTTTATTTGGATTCTGGCACCAGAGCTAGACTTGGAAATTGGGATTCCCAAAATGTAGTGTTGAAGCCACATTAGTTAGGGCCTTACAAAGGCAACAAACAAGCAAGCAAACCAAAAAGCAAATCCATAAGGTCATGTTCTATCTTGTGCAGGCACACATCATCCTATCATCAGGAGATTATGTTCTATTTAACAAACAGATGTCTTGGTTATCTTGAATAAGTGAATTTTTGTGACTATTATCTTGCATAAATAAGAGTTTCTTAAAGATTATAAGAATAGTCCCCAGAATTCCTGGAAGGATCTGTCCTGGGGTAAGGCTTACTTACAGGTTAGAGGTATTTTTGTTTTGTGCCTCTTGAGCACAGCAACAGAAACTTAATGCATAATATTAGCCATGACGCTGTCAGGCAGTCTGTATTAGATTGGGTTTATGCAGCAGCAAACCTTATCAACCAAACTGGGACATCTTTAAGATTAATGGCCGTTATTAAAAAGAAATTCTGGTTTTTGAAGTATTCCCTTATCAATCAATCAGCAGATTTCATGTTACTGTTAAACATTTAAAATTGTATCTCTCTAAATTTATTAAGGCACGTATATCTAATTCCTTGTTAAACACATCAGTGAAAATAAGACAATTGCCACAATTTGAGCCATATTTGAAGTAAGCTTAATTTTTATTGGGGTGCACCCAAGAGCTGGCCAGCGACTGTCCCCTAAGTCAGGTTAAAGAGTGCAGCCTCAAATCCATCTCTTGGGCCCCTCTTAAGGTGTAAAATCATGAGTCGTTACAAAGCAAGTGCTGTGGGATAATGCTCTTGTACACTGCAAAGATTTGTCACTCTTATTAGTTTAAAAAAATGCTGATTGGCCAGTAGCCAGGCAGGAAGTATAGATGAGGCAACCAGACTAGGAAAATGCTGGCAAGAGGAAAGACAGAATCAGTTGCATGCCAGACACAGAAGAAACAAGATGAAAATGCCTTATTAAGAAAAGGTACCAAGCCACATGACTAAACATAGATAAGAATTAGGGATTAATTATGGCTATTTAATAGTAAGCCTGAGCTAATAGGCCAACCAGTTTATAATTCATATAAGCTTCTGTGTGTTTCTTGGAGATTGAATGGCTGTGGGACAAGGTGGGACAGGAACTTCTATCTACAGCAGATTTTGTTATTGTTGTTGTTGTTTTGTTTTTGGGGGATGGTTTCTCTGTGTAATAGCCCTGACTATCCTGGAACTCAATTTGAAGATGAAGCAGCTTCAAACTCACATAGATCTGTCTGCCTCTGCCTCTGAGCGCTGGGAGTAAAGGTGTGTGCCATCACCACCCTGCTTGCCATGCAGGTTTACAGAAGAGAGATAATAGAGGAGTAAGGAAATGCAGAAAAATATCTCAAAAAAAAACATCATATGGTCATGACTAGGGAAGGTTCAGGGAGGATCATGGTATTCTCAAAACCAAGTCAAGGCTCTTACAGTAAATAGAAACTCACTTTTAACCATACAGAACAATGGTTCCTGTCTTCAAAATGGAATCGGGCGGGTTCCTCAACCTGTATATTAAAGTACAGTAATTATTCCTGAAACCCGTTAGAACGAGTTAGTTGGCAGAATGGTTTATATTGACTGTCATCATGCCAGGCTCTGGAATCACCTTGGAGAAAACTCCTGGGCATGTCTGTGAGATGTTTTCTACGTTAGGTTAAATGCGGTGAAAATGCCCACCCACACTGTGAGTAGTGCCTTTCCCTGGACTGCGACCCTAAACTGCACTAAAGGGAGACTGCTGGCTGAGCACAGACATGGCTCACCTTGCTTCCTGACAGCAGGTGCTATCTGGTCAGCTGGACTCCTCCCCTGATCACTCTGCCTTCCTCCCCAGAACAGACTGTGTCCCCCTCAAACTTCAAGTCAAATTAAACCCATCTCACATTGCATTTATTCTGGTCAGAATTCGGTTATAGATAGTAACAAGAGAAGCAGAGAATACAGGAGATGGAAGTGGGTTACTGGGAAATGTGGAACAGTTTGTTTGTGGGTTAGGAAGGTGCTAGAATACTATGAGCAGAGTGTTTTGGGCTTTTCTGGTGGGATTTCAGAAGCCGAGCCTGCTGAGGGAAATGCTGACAATGAACACCCGGATCAAACAGCTTTGGTGGCGGAGGTGGGGGTGGGGATGGGGTGGGGTGGGGGAAGATGGAGACTCTACCGGGACTGGGCAAGAAGTCATTCTTGCAAAGAATATAATTTCATTCTTTCTGTGTCTGAAGATTTCTGTGAGGTTAAATTTAAAATTAATGCACTAACTTCTTTGTAGACAAAATTTCAGGATAGGGGCTGGAGAGATGGCTCAGAGGTTAAGAGCATTGCCTGCTCTTCCGAAGGTCATGAGTTCAATTCCCAGCAACCACATGGTGGCTCACAACCATCTGTAATGGGGTTTGGTGCCTTCTTCTGGCCTTCAGGCATATACACAGACAGAATATTGTATACATAATAAAT
The DNA here is from genome assembly GCF_014885135.2 of Alexandromys fortis. Taxonomy (NCBI): domain Eukaryota; kingdom Metazoa; phylum Chordata; class Mammalia; order Rodentia; family Cricetidae; genus Alexandromys; species Alexandromys fortis. The sequence goes on along the minus strand of NW_026068040.1, from coordinate 1,588,595 downwards.
AAATAAATTTAAAAAATTTCAGGATAACAGTATTCAAGCTATGCAATGGTTATTTCTCATGGTTCTTATTGAGATATGTATTGATAGAGAACGAAAGATTTTTTTTTTTTTTGAAGCAGGGTTTCTCTGTAGCTTTGAGGCTTGTCCTAGAACTACCTCTTATAGACCAGGCTGGCCTCGAACTCACAGAGATCCACCTGCCTCTGTCTCTGAGTGCTGGGATTAAAGGCACGTGCCACCACTGCCCAGCTCAATAAGTTATTTTTAAAATCTGCAATTTAGGGGCTGGAGAGATGACTCAGCAGTCAAGAGCACTTGTAACTCTTGCAGAGGACCTGAGCTCAGTTCCCAGAACCTACATGGTGGCTCACAACAAACTGTTAATTACAGTCCTAGGAGATCCAATGGCTTCTTCTGACCTCTGCAGGCACCACGCACATATGTGTTTCACAGACATGCAGGCAGGCAAAACACCCATACACATAAAATAAATGTTAAAAAATGCTTAGACTGCAAAATTTAAATTTTCTAAAATCTTATTTAAAAACTGGAGTTTGAGTGTTGTGAACTGTTGGTCCATGGACATGACATGGCTGTTGTACACATGAACTCAGAGGAACAAACTTCCTGTGTGTGAACATATCATATTTAGAGTTGAAGACAATAAGAAAGGGACCCTGAGGACAAGACCCCATCTATGAAGGATCTAACGTGTGAGAGTACAAATTGCCATGGCCAGCACAGCCATAGGCATCAGGGTCTTGGAAAGGGAGGTACCAGTAGATAGGCACAAAAGACTCTGGTCATTTCAGAAATTAACACTTGTTTCATTTCCCCTGCTGCTGTTTATACGTCGTTTGCCTAGCTACTAAAGAGCCTTGCAAGCAGAGCTTGAGCAAACAATCTCTTTGATCCTCCACTGAGTTATGCCTTCTGCGTTTCCGTGCCTTTCTGGCTCTGTTTGTCCCAGATGACAATCCCTTTAGATTTTAGGCACCTTATCTTGTTTCAGGCTGGAATATGTTTGTTCAAACACCTCCCTGCCCCCAACATGAGCAAAATCTTCTGGGTCAGGGGTTTCTGCTTGGGAAAAGAACTGCAGACCCTGGGGACCCTGACAACAAACTCTTGGAAACTGAAGGAGTGATCTGAGAATGCCATTGAAGGGGTTTCCTGCTTCCAAGTCTTCATCTCAACGAGTCAGCATCATGTGACAGCCGTACGCTCTCCCTGTTATAGGTATGAAAGGTAAAAAGAGTGATGGGCTTCATGGAGGCTTGTGCTAGGATTTCAGAAAGCTTATGAGGTCGGAAAATGTTTGGCAGAGTCAGAATCCTTGCAAAGAGACCCTGAGTAGCCACCCACCTCCTGCAGCCGTGAAGACGAAGCCAGAGTTCACATGGAGATTCTGGGTGATGGAAATGCAGGGCTCATGGGAGGGCCGCCATGGGAAACTGCAGGCCTAGCGTGGGCTCCGCTAACGAGAGCTGAAGACAGTAGAACCAAACGGCTGAGGCTGCCAAGTCCTTCGGGGCCAGGTGATTGAGTTTTGAACCCCAGATGCCACACACTGAACTGATTTGGTGTTCGCCTTGTTGGGTTTTAGTCTGTTTTATTCCTTTTTGTCTGAAATTGTTTTTCTGTGTTATATGTTGAAAGTATGCAACTTTTTTTTTTTTTTGATTTTTCGAGACAGGGTTTCTCCGTAGCTTTTGGTTCTTGTCCTGGAACTAGCTCTTGTAGACCAGGCTGGCCTCAAACTCACAGAGATCCGCCTGCCTCTGCCTCCCGAGTGCTTGGATTAAAGGCGTGGAATTCTCAAAGAATAAATTATTCTATATAGATTATGTTTTGATCCTAGCTCCCCTCCCCCATTTAATCCACCCAACTTCACCTGGACCCTATCCCCATGTCTGCCTTCCAAAATCTTATTCTCTATCTTAAAAACAAACGATCAAACAACGAAGTCCAATTAGTGCTACCCGTGCTGGCATGATATAAGACCATGCTGGAGCAAGTGATATGATCATGCGCGGGAGGGACCTTGGCAGTAGGTGGGTTCAAACTACAGCAGGTGAGAGCCCATGGCCCATGAGGGACAGACACACCATGCAGACAAGTGGGGAGTTTTACTGAGCTAAAGCGAGTGGGGGAACAGTGGGGGGTGGAAGAGAGTAGGAAGGGGCAGAGCTTGTGTCTTAAAGGCGCCTTTTGTACCTGCATACAGAATGTTTTGACGTAGGAACCATAGGGCCCTGGCCTGACCAGGGTACTGCCTGAGTACATCCTGTCAGGTGACAGGCCAGCATAATGCCTGAACCTAACATTCTCGCCTTTTTCTTACTGTAAAAGGTGGGAAAGTTAAAGAGGATAGCAGGTGGGATGGGGATGGGGGCGCTGGGTTCTCAAGATTGCTTCCTGCTGATTTGTGGGTGTTGAAATCTTGGACCTGAGAAAGCGTGGCCACTTCCTGGGGTGTCTGGTTGTTTCACTGCTGTCCAGGCTCTGTGGAGCCATCCGGTACCTCTTGGACCCGGAGAGATGCTGGCAAAGCAGAGGACAAGGTTAATTTTAGGATTTTTTTTTTTTTTTTTTTTTTTTTTTTTTTTAGGTTTTGGTCAAGACCAGGAAAGGTAGAACGCTTAGTCTGTTAAGGGCCTGGTAATTGAGAGAGGGTTGCATCTGAACCCAAATCGACTTCCTGGAGCTTATAAGAATTTTCTGTGTTTGCAAAAAGTTAAAAGTTTTAGACATATTAACATTTCTACTGTTTATAGTCCATATTGAAATTTACATTGTATAAATGGCTTTATACTCATACCATTAATGATTTTTATTGGAAACATTAACATTCTTTTTTCTATCTAGAAAACTGTGACAGGTGTTTTTAGCACAATGAAAAGTATTTTTGAAGTCTATAGTTAAGAAACAGCAAGAGGGAATTTGAAATCTACAACTTGTGACTATGATAGTGGTAGTACTCTGCAGAGCTAAATTAATAGCTTATTAGATTTTATTGATTAATATTAAGACTTTTTAAAATATAACATATTAGCATAATGAGAGAGAACTCTGGAACATATGTTATTGTTTTAAATGTCTCAAATCTCTTGCCTTTGTCATCACTTAAGCTTTTTATCCTCAGACCTTCATAACTTACATTGCACACCATAAAACATCTTCTTAGACCCTGAAGCATTCTTAGATCCTCACATCTTAAGCTTTGCATCTTAAACCACTTTTTATTTAAGCAAAGGGATGGTAAGACATTATACTGAAATCTATTTTGTGAGTTTATCTTGAGTCTGGTAGCAGGATGAACTGTGTCTAGACTTAGTACTGAGTCTGAGAGAGTGACAGAGAAGTCCTGTGACAGAGAACTGAGAAGGCAGCTGAAGCCTTGGTTCTTGCTGTTAAACTGATAAAGTTATTAGTTGTCAAACAGCATCAGAGTTCTTGAGAAGAATAAAATTTTTATCTGAATTAGCAATTAAAACTATAAGAGACTTAATTGGTTGACTACCGAGACATCTAAACCATGACCTCCATGGTTGTTGAGGGCAATATCCATCTTCCTGCTTTAAGAGGTAGGCCTGCAAGGCACCAAAAGATCCCACAGACTTCTGTGGAGTAAGGATTCATGGGAAAATCAGCCTGCCTTTTGCGGTAGTCAGTTCCCACTGTCTTGTTGTCCATGGTCTGAAGAGGGTCTTTGCAGCAGTTGAGGTGAAAGGTAATTTATCTCAGTGTCTAGTGCTGCCACTTATGAAGCAAGTTCTGGGTGGAACTTTCGGTTCCCATCTGTATTCTTTGGAGGAATTAGAGGTGCCTGCCAGGAGCTAACATATCTCTCTATTATGAAAAGCCTTTTTAAATTAAACATCTTAAATGCCATACTCTCCAGATCTCTGAGCATTTGAGAACTGTCTGTCTCTTGGGTGTATATGAATTGTGACTACAATGGCACTCGGACAGGATCTGCCTGGAGAGCTGGATCCAAGCTAAGAGGTCTATCCTGTCCCTTTAAGAGACAAGTCCCATCCAGCCCCCACCCCCATTCATGGAGGCAAGTGGATCTTCCTTCCACTTCCAGCCTGAGGTTCTTTCCTTTTCTGCCTCTCTCCCTTCTCCCCTTTGATTCTCTCTTTTTCTCTCTCTCCCTCCCTCTCTCTCTCCTTGCCCCCTTCTTCCCCCTCTCTCCCCTTTCCTGTTCCCTTTCATAACCCACTAAATAAATATACAACCTCACTCTGCATGGTGTGCCTATCTGTCTCTGTCTCTTACCTACCACACAGGGACCCACTGCCCCTTGTGCTTGTTGCCTGCTGCTGCCACTCAGGGAATGGTGCCGTTTTATTTTTATCATTACATGTAGTGCTCATGACTTGGCCAGGCTCTCTCTACATTCCCTCCTGCCTGCTGGAGGTGAGCCAGCTGAGGACACATGGAGCTCTGGGCTCTGAAATCAGGATTCTTTACAACAGCTCTGCATTCTATCTGCCTGAACGCCAACTTCTACACACACCTGGCAAGACATGCCAAAATACACCACTGCACAAACATGCCACATGCAACAAAGTCAGTGTAAGAGGGAATTAGAGACAAAGAAATAAGTAAAAATTGACAGACGAGGCAAAGAGCATCCTTAGTAAAGATCAGGACTTGGCCATCTGACCTGTCTTTGCCCTTGGTCAAGATGGTGGTGAAGTATCTCTTTTAGCCTCAAACAAAATGGCGGCAGTCACCCTTGGTAAAGTTGGCAGTTAGGTCATCTGACCTGCCTTTAACTAAGATGGTGCCTGCCCATGCGTTGTAAGGTACTGACAGATGTGCTTGAATAGTTGTACAGATTTTAAACAAACCCGTTAGCAAGACATACGGTCCATTCAAAAGCACATGAATGTGGCAACATTTACACATATCTTTCATACTTATATCAAACAGGAAACATCCTGAGCATAGGCTGCTCATCTCAGGACAGCCCATAGATGGGCGGGAAAGAGCGCCCCCCAGGCTGCTGCAGGAAAAGTGTGGGAAGGAACAGAGACAGGACACACAGAAGAATGAGACATTTTGAACATGAATATGAGATGCCTAGTGAAACTAAACTTTTAGAAGGGGGAATAGATGCTCCCAGGTAGAGAAAGGATCCCACCTGGAGACAGGCTAAGCCTTAGCCATGGTGGGAAGTGGTGGGAAGCCATTTTGGCAGGCAGGAGAGAGAGTCTCAGCATGGCTAGATCAGATGCTGGGAGCAGAACCAGACAGACAAGCAAAGAGAACAGGGAAAAAGAACAGAGGTACTTACTTCCAAATATCAGATCCCTGGCAGAATGTCCTGGGGGCAGGACAATTTCCGTGAGTGAGGTAGGGACGATCCAAAGCCTGTAATCTCTAGCATCCCAGAGATTAAGGGAAGACCAGATAGAGAGCAGACTGCTTATATGGTTTATCAAGCACAAAGGCAGGGGCTAGGGCTCCAAGCCCGAGACCATGACTGCCCAGTACTGGGTCTTTCAAGTGAAGGTGAAAAACCATGGTCGAGAGATGAATCCTTACTCATGGAAACATGAGAGGTGGGGGAGGGGCCTACCATTACTGCTGATTCTGTTGGCGTTGGGTGGAGGGCTTTGGTGATCCTTTACTTGTAAAAGTGACCAGGTTGAAGGTTTAGAGTTCTGGTGGTCATCAAACAGCCAGCGGGCAGGAAGAAATGCCAGGAGAGCCTGCCAAGTCACACAGCACCAATAATATGATTATGCACAAGAGGGAACTTGGTCATGGGTGGGTCCAAACCACAGCAACCTACTGTGGGCCACACCTCATGAAAAAAAAAAAAACCATTCTCTTTCTCCCAGAGACCAATAGATTATCAACTGCCCATCAACTGTCAATAGATCTTTAGTTAGGTGTGGGGCCTCATGAGCCCCTCTCTCATTCATGGAGTTTGAACTGGCTTGACCTTGTACAGGCAACCACAGTTGCCAGGAGCTCATGTGTGCGGTGTTCCTGTCATGTCCAAGGGACACTGGTTTGCATCAGTCCTCCTCAACTTTGTACCCTCGCTTCTGAGATGTTCCCTGAGCCTTGGGAAGAAGGCTCCTATATGGATGTTGTGTTTATGGTTAAAATTCCACCATCACCTACTCTTTGAGCTTTAATCAGTTATGATGAGTCCTTACGTTAAACACTATCCCTACAAACAGGTTTTTCTGATGAGAGCTGAGAGTTTCACTGATCTCTGCGTATAGAGATAAATATTTAGAAAACAGTTGAAATGTTGGGACATGGTGGCACACACCTTGGGAGGCAGGGGCTGTGAGTTTGAGGCGTGCTTGATCTACAAAGTGAGTTCTAGAACAACCTGATTGGTACACAGAGAAACCTGTTTTGAAAAACCAAAAGTCAAAAACAGAAAGAAAGAAAGAAAGAAAGAAAGAAAGAAAGAAAGAAAGAAAGAAAGAAAGGAAGGAAGGAAGGAATAAAGAACACAATTTGATAATATGTCTGCTGAGGAAGATAATAGTAAGTTCTCTTCCATGACCTATGAGCTTCCCAGTCACAGATTCTTGGCTGAATTTACAGTACCAGGCATGAATTCTGTTCTGTGGAAAGGGTCTTTCATCCTGTCTAAAAACAATTAGTTGCCCCAATAGCCTTATTGCACAAATTAGTCTATCTTGACAGGGCTTACAGCTCAATAAGACTGTTAAGTCTTTCTTCACCCAACAGTCTGAATGGCGTCTTCCAGCACCATGAAAGCTAGTGAAGAGAAAGCTTCAAGACCGGCACTAGTTTGGTTTCCATGTGCTGTGATCCAAAAGTGTGCTGTCTTCAGCAATAGGGTTTTACAGTTAAGTTCTGGTATATGACCAAAAGCTTGTATTATTTGGGGAGCCTGTGAAAAACAACTTGAAATGAGAAATTCCACAGCTGGCCCTTGGGTTTTGTTTGACAACCTATAGCATCTGGAAGGAGCATTATCCCCAATCCCCAATTCAGCATAACTGAAGTGTGTGTGTGTGTGTGTGTGTGTGTTAGGAAACTTACACAGTGGAAGTTTTTCCACTTTTTCAAACATCCTTAGTGTTTGCTCTTACTCCTTCACACACACACACACACAAACACACAAGACACAAGATCCCAAAGACACACATGGCATCAGAACACAGACAAGAGCACCCAGATGAGTCAATTTATCCAGGGAAGTCCCAGAAGCCTTATTGGCACCAGTGACTAGGGCAGGCCTTTGGGGACATTGTGGCAGAGGGGCCGTGTGGTAAGAGGCTGCATGTTTGTTTCCTGGCCGCCCAGACTCCTGAAATAATCACTCAGAAACTGTATTAATTAAATCATGGATTGGCCTATTAGCTCTAGCATCTTATTGGCTAACTCTTACATGTTAATTTAACTCATTTCTATAAATCTGTGTATCACCACGAGCCTGTGGCTTGCTGGGTAAAGTTCTGACATCTCTCTCCCGTGGGGCTACATGGCTTCTCTCTGACTCTGCCTTCTTTCTCCCAGCATTCAGGTTAGTTTTCCCTGCCTACCTAAGTTCTGCCTTGCACAAGCCTAAGACAGTTTCTTTATGAACCAATGGTATTCACAGCATACAGAGGGGAATCCCACATCCAGGAGTCTTTGTGGCCACTGTTACATGTTTGCCTGCATCTCAGAAGACACTGAGCTTCTGATCCTGATGCCTGGTCATGGTAATGAAATCTGCACTGTTATTAAAAAATAATATCTTCAGAGAGCTCACATCGTAGCCAAAATAAAGCTCTCTCTGAAGTTGCTTCTTGTCAGTATTTGGTCACAGAAGCAACAAAAGTAACACAGACAGCTAGTTTGCCTCTAAAATGGACTCTGTATTTCTCTCCTGTCCCTGCTCTTTTTTCTCTTGCCTCCTTTTCTTTGATTAAACAATGTGAGGGGTTTTCTGTATTTTTCCAATAGAATTTCCATAAAATTGCCCATTATCCTCATAATTGGATTTTGTGGTTTATAAACTGGGAACTTTTGGTATTCTGAATTGAATTTTCTCTGAAGATCTTATTTTTTAATAAGAGTATAACCTCAGTGTGAGTGCAGATTTCATTAGGGAGATCAGAGCCAAATCTGCTTTATGGAAGCTATTTTCTTTTTTTTCTTTCTTTCTTTCTTTTTTTTTTTTTTTTGAGAAAAATGACAACTCTAATTCATCCTTATACACAGAGCACTCTAGAGCGATGGGTGGGGGTAGCCAGAGGCTGACATCCTCAGTGGTCAGGGGCCTGGATGGGAGATGAGTGGGCCCAGATGTCCACAGCACGGGGCGGCAGGGGCCAGGCGGGGGCAACAGACAATGGGCACTAGGACACTGCGCATTTACAAGACCAACTACTGAGGGGGCAGCTGCCCGTGCGTGTGTGTCAGGCTGTTCGTTCTGGAATGAGGAGGGGTGGTCTTTACATCCTATCCTGTGACTGGTGGTGGAAAATGGCTACTTTGTGGAGAGGATTAGGGCCACGATGAGACCGTAGAGGCCAAGCACCTCCGCAAAGATGAGGATCAGGATCATGCCCACGAACAGTCGTGGCTGCTGGGCAGTGCCCCGAACACCAGCATCCCCCACGATGCCAATGGCAAAGCCAGCAGCCAGACCACTCAGCCCCACGCTCCAAGCTGAAGAAAACTCCTGTAGAGGGTGATGCCATCGGTCAGGGAGTTAGCGATAAGTACTGCCACCACCAGGCCGTAGATGGCGATGATCCCAGCCATAACCACTGGGATGATGGACTTCATGATCATCTCTGGCCTCATGACCGACATAGCTGCGATGCCGGTGCCACTCTTGGCTGTGCCATAGGCGGCTCCCATGGCGCTGAAGACCATGGCGAAAGAAGCGCCTATGACAGCGAAAAATGCAGCATATTCGGGGGTGTTCTTGATGTCAGCCATGTCTGCAAGCTGGGAGAGGGCAAGCTCAGCCGGCGGCTGGGGTAGGACGGCGGGAGAGCGAGCGGGCAAGCGGCAAAGGTCCTCAAGGCGGCTGAAGCGAAGGCCTATGGAAGCTATTTTCAATTCTGCTTAAAATGGGTAAAATTTGAACCCAGATATATTTTTTTATCTCAATTCAGAATACCATCTGTTGCACACACACACATATATGACTTTATTTTTTTCTATTTTCATGTGCATGCGTTTCGTGTGGGAGCCATGTGGGTGGAGGAATGTGGAGGCCTGGGGAGTATGACAGGAGCCATCTCCATCACTCTTCTACCTTATTAATTAAGCAAGGCCCCTCAATCAAGCCCAGAGCTTGCTGATCTGACTGGCCTCACCAGCCAGTTTACTTTGGGATCTGTTCTCTGCCATCTAAGGCTGGAATTACAGGCAGATTGCCCTGCCCACCTAGCATTAGGTGGGTCCTGGGGAATTAAACCCCAGCCCTTAAGCTTCATTCCCAGTCACTTTGATTCCTTAAGGTCTGCAAGCCGAAGTTCCTCAGTCCACCCCTCAGCTGAATGCTTGATTAAAATCTTAATACTTACCAAAATTTAGAGAATGGCTTTATACACACACACACACACACACACACACACACACACACACACACACACATATATCCCACTATGATTGTAGTCACTTATCCTGAAGAGTGAAACATTTTAACAATGTAACTGGCAACAAGTAGCAAATAAAAAAAACCAGTGGGTGTGGAAATGTTTTTTATTTAATATCAGCTTCATCAAAACAACTTTGTAGTTCACTTATTTCAACTATGAATGGGTATATAATTATTTTAATGGGCAGATTCTAGAGGGTTACTTTGGAATTATTTGTATATAGTTTTTTGAATTACTTATCAGTGCTATATGTGCTTATGTATTTAGTAATATTGTTTTTATATGACATACTTTTCTAAAAGATTGGGTGTATTTTTGTTTTTGTGTTTTTGGTTTTTTGAGACAGGAATTTTCTGTATAACAGTTCTGGCTGTCCTGGAACACTCTTTGTAGAGCAGATTGGCCTTGAACTCAAAGGTCTGCCTGCTTCTGCCTCCCCAGTGCTGGGATTAAAGCCGTGCTCCACCACCATGCATCGGATATTTTTATTTATACTTACATGGTAACTGTAAACAGTTCCCTTTGATCTCTTAAGCTGAATTGGTAAATAATAATTAAAAATGTTGTCTCATCTTTGACTGAATAAGCTTCCAAATTGTTTATCCTCATCCTCTTAATTAAACGAAAAACATTTATTAAATATTAGAATTAATAATTTTTCTGTTCAATTCATCTATTGAATTATAATTACTATTACTATTATTTCCTGGTACTCGCTGTGATGAAATCACAGAGATCTGTCTGCCTCTGCCTTTCCAGTGCTGGGATCAAAGGTTTGCACCACCAATCACTGCTTTGTTAGAACTATAAACCAGTGTTGCATATTGAATTTCTAGCATGGCAGGGGCCCTTTGGGAAGTTATGGCATTTTTCATACAAGTGTGGAAGCCCTGGAATTGAAAACAATTCGTTTCCATAAGAAGAATCCTCCCTAAATCTAAGTGAAAACATAATTCTTTACAAAGTCCCATGACAAAACCACTTCTGTGTGTATTAAATCGTCATTGGGCACAGAGCGCGGGGCTGTGCTGCTTCCTGGGCACAGTGTGTCCTCCAATACACCCGAGTGGCTGGTGTCAGGAAACATCTTGCATAGGTCCCATGTTCATCATCAACTTTTCTAGAAATGAAAATCCTGTCCTTGATTTCATAATTTTGCCTAAAGTTCTCCTTGCTCTACCTTTTGAGTTCACTGTTACTGAAAAGGGTCTGGAAAGTAAGCAGGCACTCTCCCATAATAACATGAAAACACTGTCAGTTTGCCAGAGACAAACTTAGATGTTGCTACCACTATGCCAGGGAAGAAGTTTGTCATAAGCACTGCCCAGCCTCTATCTCTCCGATATCCTGTGTCTAGCCCAAGATGTAGCCCCCTCACGGCCTGGTGCTTTCCAGCTCATGGGAACTTAGTCCTTTCGGCTTGAATCTTGGTCCCTTTCAGGATTCTCTTCCTTTCTCTCCAGAGTTAGCTCAAGTGGCTTCTGTTCTCAGAACTTTTATGTCCTCGTGGCCTTGAACATCACAGGGACCTTCTGAGGCCTGATGGCTTTATTTTTCGTTAGGACAATGGTCTTCAACCTTGCGAATCTCACAACCGTTTAATCCAGTTCCTCATGTTGTGGTGACCCCAACCATAAAATTTTTTTCCTTGCTATTTCATAACTATAATTTTGCTGCTGTTATAATAATCCTCACGTAATTATTTTTGGAGACAGGGGTCGTGACCCACAGGTTGAGAACTACTGCTCTAGTTGCGTTTCCTTTAGTGGGGTTACCTGCTTGTTCAGTCTGCACCCTGGCTCGAAGGGGGCTGCTTGCCTTGCCTAGTCTCAGGTATTTCTTGCTTTTGAGGAGGTGTGGGAGGAAGCTGATAGGAGGGGCTCTGCAGCGGACACTTTCTTGTGTTTGTGGTTTTCAGGTTGAATGTAAGGGTCTGCAGGTGACCATTGCCCTCTGCACTCTGAGAAGTGGGGAACTACTGTTTCTGCAATCTGGGCTCCCCTCAAATCTTTCTGGGGTTTGACTGCAAATCTAGTCCTGCTCCCTCCTTTTCTCGTGCAGTAGTTCCTGGGACTGGGGTGCTGGGCTCTTTTAAGGGGTTGTTGTTTATCAACATTGAGCCCAGGCTCCCCAGACTCTCTTTTCCTACTCATTAGTCAAATTCTCATTTTAGGAGGATGGACAGTGGAACAAGAGCTCTCATGGCTTCATGGCATTGGGCTTATTATTACTTACAGCCACTATTCCAGATTCACCAGGATTTGGTGTATTCCAGTTTTTACAACTGGAACCGAACACGGCAAAGCAACACCATCCTTCCCCAAGGAAAATCTCCCAATGAAAAAAACAACAAAAGCTTCCGAACTTACTCTCTCTTTCAAAATACAACAGAAGGTCATTTTCCTACTCAGTTGAAAGCCATGGCCTTGGCAGCTGAGCACAGTAAAGCGGAGCTGTGGCTGAGTGCTGGCTTTGGGGACTGGGAGAGATGCATGTGGATCATATACTGGACCCAGCTCTGAGTCCTGGGCATATAGAGTCCAATCCTAACTGTTACTTGGACTTGAGCTCTGATAGTTCATAGCAGGATCAAAGAGGCAAAGGGTGGCAGATGACCTTGAAATGACAAGAGAAACGCAACTGGGCTGAGGCTGAAGGGCGAGTAAGTGATCCCCAGCCTTTTGATATAGAAGCAAGAGCACACATGTTCTGTGGAGAGCAAGAGAACTTGGCTCATTTAGGGTAACTTGCAAGCAATTCTGTGTGCTAGAATCCAAGGTTGTGTTGTGAGAGTGAATGGAAACAATTTAGCAAAAACCAATTCATTAGAGCCTGGGAAGACCCCAGGGAAAGAACTAGATACATTTTGCGAACTTTGAAATTAATTTCATGAAAAGAGAGCTTGTCAGTGAGGATTTGTTCTGTATCACACAGCTCACTTTGCTTTTGAATTGTCTTCCTGTTGTCAGACCAGAACCCACCTATGCTGTAGAACAATCCCTTTGCACACTGTAAAGATGTGTTGCTGCGATTGGTTTAATAAACAAGCTGACTGGCCAATAGGTGAACAGAATAAGGCTTATCAGGAGAGCCAGACTGGAGCATGTTGGAAGGAGAAGGGCAGAGTCAGGAGAGACCAGCCACCTAGCTACACGTCGTGTAGAAAGTGAGGCAACAAGCCATGAGCCACGTGGCAAAGCATAAATAGAAAAGGGTTAATTTAAATGTAAGAGTTAGTTAGTAATAAGCCTGAGTTACTGGCCAAGTGTTTGTAATTAATATAATCCTCTGTGTGGTAATTTGGAAACAGCTGCCAGGATGGGGAGTGGGTGGTAGGGATAGGAAAACTTCCAACTACCATGCCTGTCTCACATCAGTGACCCTGCTGGAAAGTTAAAGATGATTTCATCACTGCTGATGACACAGCCTTGTATGTCTTGGTCAAGTGTCTTAGCTGCATGCGTTAATCATATGCAATAAAGTAAGTACACCATAATCAGGGTTTCTATTGCTGTGACGAGACCCCCATGGCCATGGCAACTCTTATAAAGGAAAGCATTTATTATATGGCTTATATTTCAGAGGTTTAGTCCATTATCATCATTGGCAGGACATAGTGGCATACAGGCAGACATGGTGCCAGAGAGGGGGCTGAGAAAGCTACATCTTAATTCAAAGGCAACAGAAAATAGACTGAGATACTGGCTACTTCATGTGGCTTGGGCATAGATGAGACTCCACAGTGACACACTTCCTCCAACAAGGCCACACCCCCTAATATTGCCACTCCCTATGAGTTTAAGAGAGCCAGCACATTCAAACTACCACAAAATGATTCAAATGTTCTGCTAATGAATAGATGGACAACCAACAGGAGGGTGTCTAAAACAAACTCCCACAGTGAGGGAGGAAGGGGCATGCAGACAAGGAAAGGACAGACCTGAAAGAGTCATGTGAGCAGGGGTGTAGGCCAGGGAGTGGTTTCATGTTTCTGTTGTCATGGTCGCGGCAGGAAGGTGTTCTGAAGAGATGCTGCACCCCTTCTGAAGCTGTTGAACTACTGAGTAGACTCCAAACGAACTCTCTTCAGGAATCTGATGCTGAGAACTGACATCAGGAGAGATGTCACACAGATCTGACAATTTGCCAGATCATCTTGTAGGAGAGACTGAAGCCAAGACAATGACGCTGGGAGAGACTACACCTTGGCCGTCCAGTAATGCATGCCTCTTGTCTTCTATTTAAAATGAATCCACATATCAGAGCTCCAAGGATGTAGGTGGGGGCTGTCCCCAGGCTTCTGTGCTCCTCTTTCTATTTTCACTATTTCTATTTTCACTATTACTGTCTCTTTAGTTGGACTACTCTTGGCAAGTGGGTAAGCCTAACTTGCGGGGGTTGCTGAGGCCCCATCCTCTGACCCCAGTAACTCCAGTAACATTGCTCCTCATGAAAACTCAGTTTCTGACTCTGAAATGTGAGCCCACTGGGAGGTCAGGATGCTGAAACACATTGGCAATTTTGCTAGGTATTGTAGGCAGTGTTGCTGCCCAGAGGTTTAGCTTTAAGAGACATCAGCTTCCCTGGCCACCTACGTTGGAAAAGTAGCTCGATGTGGCAAGGGTCTTACCAAGTCACTGGACTGATTATCATGTCCCACGTGGTGTCTCATGAAAAGGCAGAGCCCCGGAGAGACTTGGGCATGGCGTCAACATTGCTATTGTCACCATGCGTTTTCTACTCAGCCCTTGCCTCCACTAGGAAGCGAAATTCAGACTTCAAAAGTGGGGCCGAGGTGGGAGACAGGAACTGTGTCTTTTCTATTTTTCTTGTTTTTGAAAAGTACTTTCATTTATTTATTTTTGGGGGGAGGGGTGGAAGTCAGAGGATGCTTATGTGAGCTCTCTCTTCTCACCGTATGGGTTCTGGGAATTAAACTCAGGTCATTTAATAGAGCGCACATCTTCTTTTCCTGAGCCACCTCCCTGGCCCCTTTAGTTTGCCTTTGCAAGGCTAAACCTTCAGGAGAAATAGACTCATCAGACATTAGTATCTTTTGTACTCGTTACTCAAGGGAGCCACTGTCTAGTCTGAGCTCTCACCTTCGCACTCTGTGCTGCGTGCTTCATGAATAAGCATAGTTAATATCTGGAAAGGAAGCTACAGTCCCAGCCTACTCGGGACATTGTGGCTCTAGAAGCTATAAAATCAGCAAAGTCAAGAGGGTGAGGCAGGAGGGGATGAAACACTTGGCGAGAATAGGTTTCACAGTGTCCCTGTGGTGATGCTTCTGAGTCAACCAGGCGTGAGAACGGCTGTGGCGTGGGAAAGGGGAGTCCGTGGACAGGGACACTGGCCATTCTTCAGCTTTAGAACACCCCCCTCACTTACCACATGAGAAAAATTTGCTTCAGATACCTTAAAATATTACACAAGGTTTCTTCTTCATTACATAAATCAAACCTTAAGATACAAAGACAGACAGGGTTTTGCATATGAAAAGACCACACTCTGAATCAGTGGATTTTGTTTGTGACAAATGTGTGAATAACTGGAAGCAGGAGTTCAATTTGGGGAATTAGTAGTCTTTAACTACTGTTTTAAAACGCCTTGACCCCCCCTTGCCAAGTCCTGAGACTTAAAATGCGAAGAGGAGGCTGATGCTCTGAGAGACAGCCTGGAAACGACTCTTTTGACTGTATCTCTGAACTCCTGCAGTGCCGCTGCCCCTTGTGAGATAGCCTGGAAATAACTCTTTTTACAGTCTCTCTGAACTCCTGCAGTGCTGCTGCCCCTTGTGAGACAGGATCTCACTGCCTCTCGGCTAAGGAGAACTCAGAGCTCCAGAGATGGCAGTGGTTACCAGGTTTGATGTTATCTCCAGCTCTCAGGAATCTGGTGCTGGTGAGCTGCACGTTGGCCTGGGTAGCTTCCCTGTTTGCCTAACACTATGCTAATTTACCTGGACACGAGAGGAAGTGCCTGTAGGATTGACTTGGCCTTTCCTGAGTATTTAGGATAATTATCTTAATTTTAAGCCAGGAATCCTACCCCCCTCCCTAGCAGTCTCAGTTCTTTCTTCCAGAAGGTGGCGATAGAACAACAGAAAATTCAAAGTAAGAGCTGCCCAGTGTTTTGCCCCTCAAGGCCTCCCGCTGTGGAACTCCTGCCCAGGCTGAATTCCTCTACAGAACAGGAAGCATTTTCATTGCAGAATTTGACACCCAGGTCGTGTGTGAAGATAGGAGAAGGGGATTTGGAGCTCAGTTGTCCTTTTCTTTTTCCATCTAGCTTCTCGCAGTTGGGTGTAGGAGACATGGACTAGATTGGGCGATTGCTAGATGCATTTAGCTAATGACTGAAGAGGAAGCTTCTGAACTTAGAATTATGACTTTTAATCTAACCACTAGGGCAGCATATGCTTAGGGGATAGTAGGATACTATGGGGCCCTTGGAGGCTACCTTTATTTTCAAAATTTATTTCTTTATAGAGAGAGGGTCTCATTGTGTAGCCCAGGTTGGTCTATAGCTCATGGTACCCTGCCCACTGAGTGCTGAGATTACAGGCTCCCACAACCAATATGTATTTTTATTATTTTTTTTCTTTTTTTTTCTTTTTTTTTAAAATTTATTTATTAAATATT
>NW_026068040.1:1430065-1566894 GCF_014885135.2 Alexandromys fortis | reverse complement strand
TTTTTTAAGGGATTCTATTGCTTTCATAAAGTCGATTTTTTCCACTTCTTCTGTGTTAGGGTGTTCAAATCTTTCTGTTGTAAGATCTTTGGGATCTGGTGTTTTCATGTTGTTTTTCTGATTATTGGGTGATGTTCTGCCTTGGCGCCTGCCCATCTCCTCCTTTCAATGCTATCTAATTTGTCTTTTAAAATCGGATCAGGTTTCTCTGCTGGCCAGAGGCTTCTCTTACTAATTGCCCTTGCTCTGTTTCCTGGCTCCTGCCGGGGGCCAAGAACCCTCTCACCCCTAAGAAGGGTTTTCCGAAAAAGGTCCCGGCTCCCTGTTTGCCAGGGCCCTCGCCAACCAAAGGCCTACCTCTTTGATTTAATTGTATTGGGGCGATGTGCTCTCGGTGTTGCGCGCTGGTCCCTGCCGCCTGCGACCTCTGCCACTGCGCCGGTCCCCTCCAGTCTAGGCCGCCGCCGTCGTTGCCTGTCTGCGCCTCCCAGCTCCGTCTCGTATTTTTATTATTAATTGATTCATGGTAAATGCCAATATTTCTGGGATGCAAGGTGACATGACAATGTATGTATGTGTGTGTGTGCAATGTGTCACACGCATATCAGGGCAAATGCCTTACCTATCACCTTAGACACCGATCATTTCTTTGGGTTGGGAACATTCAAAATCCTTTCTCTTAGCTGTTTTAAAATATTGTCCTCATCCTTGTCAGCCATAGTGGTTTAGAGAATGCTTGGAGTTATTTTTCCTCGCTAGCTACCCCATCTAGGGGCTAATTTAAAAAAAAAAAACTCTTTGTGTTTGCTGTTCTGCGTGGCATTTTTCGAATTGCTGCTTGGCAGTTCTCCCCTCTGAGGGCAAGTTCAGGTAAAAGAAACAAGAGGACTTTGGGTCAGAAACAATTTCAAGCACCTTGAGGGGTGTGGGCATTTGGGGTCTCTCTTGTTTACTTAACCATTGCTTTGTAGTCTCTAATGGAGGAAAGAGGCAGCCACTCTAACGTTCATCTCAGCCTCTTGTTTAGAATTAGCTGCCCTCCCAGAAGGATTTCATTAAAATGTCTGTTTTTTTTTGTTGTTGTTGTTGCATTGAAACTTTTATTACAATAAAAACTTGTGATTTAGCAAGAACAATTCTAAGCAAAATTGGAATAGGTATACACAGGGGAATCAAATGTAAGGATGAGTATAAGAAGAAAACCCAATTTATGTAACACACACACATACACATGCACGCACACACATGCACACACATGTGTATAAGCATATGAGCACATACATGCATGTGTGTGTGCATATGCACAGACACACACTATAGCATTCCACAGTCACAGCGTTCTATAACTGTAATTGCTTGATTCTAGGTCAGTCTGTTGCTGGTTCTTTCTCTGACAGAAAGCTTTTTATCTGGGGTGGGGGTGATGACTCGGCAGGTAAGAGCTCTTCTTGTTCTTGCAGAGGATCTGCATTCCATCCCCACACCTATCCAGTGGTTCACAATTGTCTGTGCTTCCTGTTCTGGAGGATTCAACACCCTATTCTGACCTCTTGGGTACCAGGGATTGATGTGGGAGAGTCTTCTGTTTTGTGTTGATTTCATTGGTTAATATAGAGACTGCCTTGGCTCTTTGATAGGACAGAAAATTAGGTAGGTGGAGTAAACAGAACAGAATGCTGGGAAGAAGGGAAGTGAGGCAGGCGCTATGCCTCTCCTCTCTAGGACAGACATGAAGACGCTCCAACCCAAGATGGACATAAGCTAGAATCTTCCCGGTAAGCCACCACCTCATGGTGCTACACAGATTACTAGATATGGGTTAAAGCAAGAGATGAGAAATAGCCAAGAAGAGGCTAGAACTAATGAGCCTGGCAGTGTTTAAAAGAATACAATTTGTGTGTTGTTATTTTGGGTGTAAAGCTAGCCATGCCGGAGCTGGGGGGGATGAAAAGCAGGCCTGCTCACCGCATCACTACAAGGGATACATGTGACACATGCGTGCACATGATACATGCATGCACATGTAAGCAAAATACTTATTGCATAGAGTAAACACATCTACAAAAATTCTTTAATCTCAATTTTTTAAAAGTACATATAAATGACCAATAAGTATACATTTAATTCACTCCTAATATAGACATTACTAAGCTTCTACTTTTGGCCAGGTCCTGTATCAGGTATTAGGGATACCAGACCTACTGAGTTCAGGTGTGCTGATATAGAGGGGCAGGCCTACCATCTCAAGGTCTCCTTTGAGAACACAGATAAGTCAACAATCATTGGTGCTTGTCAATATCTTTAATAGTGTGTGTGTGGGGGGGGGGGGCAGAAAACTACTTCCAAGAATCAGTTCTCTCCTTCCACCCTAAGGTTCCTGGTATTGAATTTCGGCTTTCGGAGTTGGTGGGAAGCGTCTTGCTTTTAAGTTCTGGAGTCACTGTGTGACTTTGGGCAGCATATGCAAGCTCTCAAAACCTAGTTTTCCCATGAGAAATCAGGTTGGCTGGTGAGTCAGTCTGCTGCAGAGATTCAGTAATGAATATAGGCAATGAATTCAGCACAGTCCTAGGCCAGACTCTCGAAGCTGGAGCTACTGTAACCGTCTCTGAACTCTGTCTGTTGCTAGGCACTAGGCAACTTTTGCTTGCTCGTGTATTTTCCCTCTTTTCCTGTGGCTCTGGGGATGAATCTGGCGTCTTCTGTTTTCCTGTCACATTATTCCCAGGAAGCACCCTCTTTCCAGACACACCATGTGCTGCTAAAGTTATGTTTTAAGTTATAATTACTATGCTTAAGAGATCTATAAAACAAAAATGCCTCTAACCTGTAAGCCCCACCTGCCCACGGACAAATAACTCCATAGAATGCTGTGGGCTGTTGCTCACGTAAGACAACAAGCCACGTGCTTTTACTTCTGTGACCAAGGTGGGCTGCCCCAACTGCACAGGATGTGCTTGATCACACGTAGGTGGAAGGTATGTAGGCAGGAAGTACATCAGGATGCATGCTCCTTGCTCTAGACTCTTCCCAATCCTCTGCTTGTTCTCACCCTCACATCTACAATAAAAACCTTCTCCTCAACCATACCTAGAAGCAGTGGTCATTGTAAGTCCCTGTCTCTGGCCTCCATCTTTGGAGGCCCGGTCCCTGTGCCCACCAACCTTTACTCCTCCCCGGAGGAGGGTCAAGACAGCCTGCCAAAATCTTGACCACTCCCCCAGTCCATTTAAACTGCTCCCATGGAAATGGAAAGTGTCCGCCCCCACTCTCACCCCCATGGAGTTTGAGGCTTCCCAGTTCCTCCTTGGGGCCACCCGAGAGCACAGGAATCCCATTAACCCTGGACATTTTTTTTTAATTTGGCTTGTTGTTATTTGGCTTGATTGGGATTTTTGTGTCAGCAGAGAGCTCACGTTAGGAAAATTCCTAATAATCATGTCTTTATTTTTATTGTTTCTAAAACCCTTTACTTCCAGAGATGCTGGCTGCACAGTGGACACAGAAATAGTCGCTGGCGTTTCTTTTAACCCGGTCAGTTTTTACATGACACAAACTGACATACAGCAAAAAAAGTCTATATAAGCTTGAGTAAGTACCACAAGGTAAGTGCCAAGCCAGTGGAGCAAGAGCTGAATCTTGGAGTTTCCGGAAGAGAAGAGCGATGCGCAGAGATTGGCTCGGCCTCTGGGTTTCTCTCACCATGGAAGGAGAATATCTTTATTTATACAGTTTGGCGTGTTTCAAGGGCAGAGTGTGCTTCCTGGGAGTATCCAGGTTTATCTAGAGCTTTAGTGAGTACAAGGGTTCAGAGCTACCTTGTAAACATACTTTCCCCAAACCACACTTGTAGGCCTTTCCCTTAGCTTATTAGATTGTCCAACCACATTCTGGAAAGACAGGTGAACTCAAGGGGAGGTCTATCCTTACAGAAGCTATACTGGCCCTCCGCATAGCAACAGGAAGCATTATGAGGAAGAAAAACTGGAAACTCAATTGAGACAGAGGATCTGCAAGCTGACTGCAAATGCATGTCCCTACAGTTCTGGAGGTGAACATCTCTGAGATGGAGGCCTGGATAGTGTGGCTCCTTGTGAGGGCTCTGAGGACAAGTTCCCCTTCATCCTCGCTCCTGGAGTCTGTGACAGTCTTAGTACTCCTTGGCTTCTGTTGCATCAACCCAGTTTCCACCTGCATCTTCTCATGATGTCTTCTTCCTGTCTCCTCGTTTTCCTCCTTTAGAGAGGTATCAATCCTACTGGAGTAGGAGGCCCACCCATCTTAACCAGTTTAGCCTCATCTTCTCATTATTAGGCATGCAATGAGCTGGTTGCCAAAATGAGGGATTGGGCTTCAACACACCAATTTGGGAGGATGCCCTTCAGCCTCTAACTGGAAGGGAAAAAATGATCTCTCCAAGAGAGGGAAGAAGGGGACAACTTAGGACTGTAAGTTTCTCTTGGGGCTTTCTCTCTTAACATATGTTCAGAAATGTGACCCTGTTTTATTGTCTGTTCTATAGCTTGTCGATTGATCTTCTTTCCTCACCACTCTTCCTCTCCAGCCTCCGAACCTTGTAATTCAATGGATTACACCGTAACTGCTTTTTGTACCAAGACCCATTGGTTATTGTGTACCAAAGTGTGTCGGGGTGGGGCACACCTGCCATACCCCTGCCCAAAGCATCTCTTGTCTATTTCTTTAGCAAAACAGATTTGTTAATGTAAGCAAAGCATTCCCCCAAGTTCTGAGTCAAGGCCAGTTGATTAGAAGAACAGGAACCCTGAACTCATGATTGGCATCCAAAATGAGGACAGCCTCTTGGGACATGATGCTAACTTAGCTAGATAGCATCAGGAATGGATAGATATAGGTGTTTCTATTCAGGAATGAGCACTTGGATGGAGATGTGTTGCTGGGAAAACAGGGAGGATTGGATATACACATTTTGGTGTATACCTCTATGAAATTCTCATAATTTAAGAAAAATTACAAAATAAAGGAATTGAGTTGCAGGATACTCAAAATCTGGGGGAAGAACTGGGAGGATAACCTTCTGCATAATTTGTCATCAGACATGTCCTGTGAGTAGAATCTGAGCATAGTATCTGGAAGAGTGTTGACAGGTTTCTGTCCCACCTAGTCCCATAGACATTCACTCCCCAAAAAACACACAGAGGCTTGCATTAATTATAAACTGTTTGGCCTATTAGCTCAGGCTTTTTATTAACTCCTATATCTTCCATTAACTCATAATTTTTGTCTGTGTTAGCAACATGGCTTGGTACCTTTATCAGTGAGGCGTTCTCATCTTGCTTCCTCTGTGTCTGGGTTATGACTGCAGACTCAACCTTTTTTCTTCCCAGAATTCTTCTGTTTTGGTCACCCCACCTCCTTCCTTTGGAGGGAATCATAAAAAAATGTGAACACTGCCATTGGACCAAGCAAGGCTCTACAGCCAGGCCTCCTGTGAAAGGGTAAGGAATCCTGGTGCTAAGTCTGTGCTTACCTGTGTGCATCTCCTACATAAAGTACTTCTGTCTGATGCTGCCTGAGAATCTGCCATTGCTCTTCCACTGAATTTAGGCCATTAGGTTTCTCTTAAAATGCAAATATCTATGGGTGAGTTAGCCAATCAGTCGCATAAGAATTGATTTAACTGTTTTCTGGAGTTTATGAAGCTTCTTGGAGATTATAGTGACTAACGACAAAGAGGCCACCTCTCTGCAGCCATTGTGGAGGAGGAGGAAAGCACCAAGAGGCCAAGATGTGTGTGAGCGGCATGAAAACACCAGGTCACCTTGGCTCGGGGAGTTCATTCAGAAGCTGGCCATTGCTGAGGGAACTTTAATTCATTCCCAATTCGTAAAGCTAGTACAAATATTCCCCATTTCTTTCTTTCTTTTCTTTTTTTCTCTTTTGGTTTTTCGAGACAGGGTTTTTCTGTATAACAGTACTGTTTGTCTTAGATCTTGCTTTGTAGACCACACCTGACTCTGCCATGGGCCACCACTGCCTGGTGTAGCCTCCATTTCTAATCACAAATCACTAAATATTTATTTATAAAGCCACCATTATGTGCTGCCTATTAAATAAAGGGGTTTGGGCACTTATTGAACATTTTGTTTTGTTTTGTTTTGTTTTCAAGACAGAGTTTCTCTGTAGGTTTGGAGCCTGTCCTGGAATTCACTCTGTAGACCAGGTTGGCCTCAAAATCCCAGAGATTTGTCTATCTCTGCCTCTCAAGTGCTGAGATTAAAGGTGTGCACCAATACTGTCAGACTTATCGAGCATCTTTTCTATGACTTAAGTTTGCATCTTTCATTTAACTTGATCTCTGCATCATCATGTTGAAATGATGGAGCCTAAATGCAGAGAAATCACAGGGTATGAAGTTGCAGAGCTGGCATTCAGATCTAGTTTTTCAGGAAGTGTTCCCCAATTCTAGAATAAAAAATAAAACAAATCTTGATCTTTGAATCAAATTGGTTCTAGCTATGTCTTTTGACACCGTTTCAGAATTTTAAATTTGCTTTTTGAGTCTAGAAAAGAGCTAATTTTATAATATAAATAATCATTTTTTTCAATAGAAAATAACACTTCAAAAATAAAACCATTAAGTAATATCTGATGGAGAGATATCAAAGGTAATCTTAAGTTAGATCATTAGGCAAACCTATCTTCTTTAATAAAGTCAGAAAAACTTTTAAAATTGCAAATGATGTGACCATAGGACATGCCCTATAGTAGATATACAGTCACTCTCTTGTTTAACAAATACTGATGGATAGTTTGCTAAAATATTGAAGAATATGTAATTTGCGTATGTACTGTTACATAAATATGTGTATATATATACATATACTCATATCGTAGTGATTTAAATAAGAAGGGCCCGCCCCATAGGCTCAGATATTTAAATGCTTAGTTACCTGGGATAGGATTAGGAGGTGCGGGCCTTGTTAGAGGACGCGTGTCACTGGGGGTGGGCTTCAGGGTTTCGAGATTTATAAAGTCACACACATGCTGGTGCTCTCTCTCTGTCTCTCTGTCTCTGTCTCTGTCTCTGTCTCAGTCTGTGTATCAGACTCTCAGCTTCTGCTCCAGCTCCTGCCTGCACGCCACCATGCTCCCTGCCATGAAGATAATGGACTAAGCCTCTGAAAGTGTAAGCAAACCCCCAATTAAACGATTTCTTTTCTAAGAGTTGCCATGGTCATGGAGTCTCTTCACAGTAGTAGAACGGTGACTAAGACACATAAACACACACAAATGTACTTAATGAAGCTGTAACCATTAAGTGGAGTATGAAAAGCCATATTGGGCCTGACAGAGACCACACATTTATGTAACTGAAGTAATTTCTCTTTCCCACAACTTTAGCGTTGCAGATCACAGTAGGAATAATCTCCCTCTCGGCTAATTGGAAAGCATACTTCTGAAAGAGCAATAGATCATTTTAATTAGATGTGAGGTTTAGGATGTTAAGATAATGGACTCAGCTTTGATAATCTGGGCCAAGTTTTTTAGCATGGGAGATAGAAATCCACCAAGGACTGTTGCTCCTGGTTAGGACTGTTTGCTATGGGGTTCATTCACCTGCAGGCAGTGAGAGCTTCGGCTTTGGCTAGCCTGAGCTATAATGAAGAAAGGTGTCAGCGGTCATATTGCTTTTCTTGTTTTCCACTGGCAAGTACAGCCTTTTATTGACCTTTCAAATGGCCAGAGCCCTCAGGATCCCCTGAGTTTCTCAAACCCTGTGATATGGGGGCACCACAGACAGAAGACACTAAGCACCAATCCTCTGGCCCTCCTCTCAGTCCTCTTCTGACTTCCCCTCCTCCCTTTGTGTCATTCTGCTCTATAATCAAAAACACCAATGATAGCCTTTACTGGAGAGGATGTGGAGAAAGGGGTACACTCATGCATTGCTGGTGGGAATGCAAACTTGTGCAACCAGTTTGGAAATCAGTGTGGTGGTTTCTCAGGAAATTTGGGATCAACCTACCCCAGGACCCAGCAATACCACTCTTGGCAGCTCCCTCCACTTGTAAAGCCTTTCTTCTGTCCCTGTTGGTGATTAAAGCTAGACCCTAAATTAAGCCTTAGCCTTTTTCTTCCTTCCTTCCTTCCTTCCTTCCTTCCTTCCTTCCTTCCTTCCTTCCTTCCTTCCTTCCTTCCTTCTTTCCTTCCTCCCCTCCCCCTTTCTTTCCTATTTTTCTCTTTCTTCTTTTTTAAACTAAGTTGATTAAAGCTTTGGATTGCTTTGTGGTCTCAAGTCTGCAACCCTCCTAACAGCCTCCTAGGCAGCTGAGGTGACAAGCCTGTGTCACCAGCCAAATCTACTTTACTTCTTTTTCCACCCAGGTAAGATGCTTCTCCCTAATCAGGAGAAAGACTGGGTTAGGTCTGGAACCACACAACAGTTTAGGGGATTTGGAGACTGACTCAAAATGCCAGCCTGTGGGATGTGAGCAAAAATCCAGCCATGTCCTATCCTTTTCTCTGCCTAACTGTCCTGTTCCTGACTGCCACCCACTCTGGTAGTCAAATCTGCTCAGATGGAGCCTAATATACTCATCTGTCTCCACTGAACCTTCTCTTCTGTCCAGTAAGAAGGCACCACATAGCAGTTGATGGCTCTGCGTAATGGTCACGCTCGCATGGTCTTTAGTGATTTCATTCTAAAGTGGTCTCATGTGTTGTGACAGTTCATGCTCTGAATATGAAATATCTTCCATAGGACCATGAGATTGGCACTGGGTTCCCAAATGTTTGACTATTTCTCAAAGTTGTAGAGACTTTAGGAAGCAGAGGCTACCTAGCAGTAGATCACAGATCATGTGGAGGCATGTTTTAGGAACTGTACAGGCTTCATGCCATCTCTGCTTCATGTCCACCATGAGACCAACAGCTGTCCCGAGATACACATTTCATTTGTTATGATGTTTTACTTAAACACAGAGGGTCAAGAAACCATGGATACCACCATACAAAATCGGCCCTTTCCTTTTAAAGTTGTTTCTGTGATTTCTTGTTTGTTTTGTTTTTAGTCACAGTGTTGGTAAAGGAGACTAATTCCTTTCTTCTGCCCCTCCTGGAAATTACGATAGCACAATGACTTAGCACAGGTTGGGAATATGTGTTTCTGTAGACAAGAAAGGTGACATTCCTACTGAGATACATAGTTTTCTTTTCATTAAAATGTATTTATTTATTTATTTTGATTTTTGATGCAAGGATTTTTTATGTAGCCCTGGCTGTCCTGGAACTCACCCTGTGGAACAGACTGGCCTTGAACTTGAAGATAGGCCTGCCTCTGCCTCCTAAGTGCTGGGATTAAAGGTGTGCATCCCTACGCTCTGCTAAGATTCATAATTTTCTAAAGTGCTGGATCTTAATTGTCAGACACATTTTGCTTCATGTGTGCGGTGGATGAGTGTACTCACGCATGTCTGTGCAAAGTTCACATGTCTATATGTGCTCCTGTGTAGGCCAGAAGTGGACACTTGTGTCTTTGTATATTATTCTCCTCATTATTTTCTTTTCTTTTTTTCTTTTGGTTTTTCAAGACAGGGTTTCTCTGCAGCTTTGGAGCCTGTCCTGGAACTAGCTCTGTAGAACAGGCTGGTCTCGAACTCACAGAGATCCGCCTGCCTCTGCCTCCCAAGTACTGGGATTAAAGACGTGCACCACCAATGCCCGGCTCCTCATTATTTTTGAGACCAAGTCTCTCACTGAATGTGGTCTCAATAGACTAGTCTGGAGATCATTGATTAACTAGCCTGGCTCCAATGCCCGGCTCCTCATTAATTTTGAGACCAAGTCTCTCACTGAATGTGGTCTCAATAGACTAGTCTGGAGATCATTGATTAACTAGCCTGGCTCTCATGATGTGACTAGCACAGAGCTCACTGACCAGCCTGGAGCTCACTGATGGACCAGCCTGGAGCTCACTGATGGACCAGCCTGGAGCTCACTGATAACTAGCCTGGAGTGCATGGTTTCACTAGATTGGAACTCATTGGTTAACTAGACTGAAGCTCATTGGTTAACTAGACTGGAGCTCATTGGTTAACTAGACTGAAGCTCATTGGTTAACTAGACTGAAGCTCATTGGTTAACTAGACTGGAGCTCATTGGTTAACTAGACTGGAGCTCATTGATTGACTAGACTGGCTGGGCAGCAAGCCCTTCAAATTCTCTTTTTTATGCTTCCCAGAGTTAGGTTTACAGACATGTGCTGTTACATGTGACTTTCCCTGTGGGTGCTGAGGATTCAAACTCAGATCCTTATGCATCTTTACCCACAGAACCATCTCGCTAGCCCTTGAACCATCTTCTTGTGCCTTTACAATTATTGTTCTCTCTGTTGTCTCTGTTGGAATCTACACACAGTGGGATGCGAATGACTGGTGATGTTCTTCACACACTAAGAGAGAATGCATATATAAGAATGAAAGTACAGAGAGTAGAATATGAACTTCTATGTGTGTTATCCAATTGCCAAATTTTGCACCATCTGTGAGTACAATATCACATGCGTCATGCCTTTTCCTCTTATGCATCCCAGGCAAGAAGAATGTGCAGGAGGTTTAGCTAGATCTTTCTACCCTAAGACTCTACAATGTCTCCCAAGCTATCCTTCAAATTATTAGCATCAAAAACCAGCCTTGCATCCAGGCTCTATGCTTTCAGTTTTCCAGGTATATGTGAACCATAAAAGGTCTGCTAGTCTCATGTTTAGGTCAAACTCAGCCATTAATCTCTTAACCAAGTTGCTCAAAGAGAAAATACAGGTGGCTACAAGTTTCTGCCTATGAAGTAATCAACAAGCTGGAGTTTAGAATAAATGCAAATCTCATTATCTCCAAAGATCTATGATATTTATATAAAGTGTTTGTCTTAGGGCTCTATTGCTTTGAAGAGACACCATGATCATAGCGACTCTTGTAAAGGAAAACATTTAGCTAGTGCTGGTTTACAGTTTAGAGGTTTCATGCATTGCCATGGTGGAAGGCATGGTGGCACACAGGCAGACAGACATGGTGGCCCACAGGCAGACATGGTGCTGGAGAAGTAATTGAGAGTTCTACATCCAGATCCAAAGGCAGCAGAAAGAGAGAATGACAGTGGGCCTGGCTTGAGCATTGGAAATTTCAAAACCGACCTCTTTGGAGGTCCTTCAACAAGGCCACACCTACTCCAACAAGGTCACACCTCCTAATCCTTTCAAATATTGCCACTCCCTATGAGCCTATGGGAGGCTGTTTTCTTTTAAACCACCAGTGTTTTTGGTTTGTTTTCTCTCTGTTTGTAGCTCTGGGAGTGTGAGTTCTCTGTAACCCTCTCCATTCTTTTTTCCCATGGGGTCATAAATGGCCCACAATTGCAATATCATGACAGCGTGTATCATAACATGTGGTGTATTATTTGGATCCTGTAATCATATTACTCTACAATTGAGGATTTAAGATTTAAGTATGGTACCAGGGGATGTGTATGAAGACATTATTCTTGTTCAGTAAATCATAAAAAGGCATTCACAATTAAACCAAATTGTACCCAATTCCAAAAGTCTGCTTTTTTATGTGTTTATTTTAAAAACATCAGCATCCTTCAAAAGCTCCCTACTAGATTTCAAATTCAACAATACCAACAACTAAAAGAACAAAGTAAAACACCACTTTGAGTAAATTAATCTTGTGTTGATTCAGCTTCTTTCATCAGGAATTTTATTCATCTTTTGAAAACCTGTTTTATTGAGGTATAATTCATTTACAAAATAGCACAAGTTTTATGTTTGGATTTCCATCAGTTTTTGGCAAACTCATTTGAGTGACAGCATAACCATCTCACAGTTAGGATACAGAAAGTTCCCTTGAGTGTTTTGAAGAAACAACATTGGTATTAGCCTCAGATAGCCCTTCCACAACACCAGATGCTCAATCACTTCCAATGCATCACAGACTGTAGCCCCCCAACCCCTCTTGCCTGGCTTGCCTGGAATTCATGCTGTCCTTGAACTCACAGATATCCACCTGCAAAAGAACAGGAACTAAGACATCTATTGTTGGTCTTATTTCCTGAGTGGCTAGAGTCTGTTTTGAAAGTCCAAGTCTGTGTTGATATTTGATAGTGTTTTTCCTGAACTTTCCGCTCTCAGTTCTAGAGTTTCAGGTCTTCCATTAAGATCTACTTGAGTAATTGATTTTTCATAAAGGTGAGAGATATGGATCTAGTTTCAATCTTCTATGTGTAGACATGTTTTCTCAGTACCATTTGCTGGTGAAGCTCTTTTTCTCTAATGTGTATTTAAGTGTGTGTATACATGTGTGTGTGTGTGTGTGTGTGTGTGTGTGTGTGTGTGTTTAATCTAGGTTCTTTACAGTTTCCTTTGGCTATATACTTGTTTCTGTGCCAGTACCATGATGTTTTTATTACTATCCATAGTGTAGCCTGAGATCAGTTATGGTAATACCTCTAGTACTGTCCTTTTTGCCAAGGATTGCTTTGTCTATCTGGGGTCACCTTAAGGCTCTTAAATGAATTGTTAATATTTTTTGCCATCTCAATAAAAGATGATGTTGGATTTTGATTGATATGGCCTTGAATTTGTAGATTTCTTTTGGCAGTATAACCATTATCACTATTACTTTTTCTAATTCATGAGGATGGAAAATCATTCCATTTTTTAGTATCTTCTTCAATTTTTTTCTTTGTATTTTAAAATTTTCTTTATAGAGGTCTTTCATTTCCTTAGTTAGGTTTATTCAAAAGTATTTTGTTTTACTGATGCATTAATTAACCCCAAATGATAATAATGTTGAATCACTCTTTACCAAGTTACTTCTATTTGTAACCTAAGGAAGTTCTAGGGAAATAAGCTTGGCCCTTATATGTATGTTGCTGATCCAAATGGATAACTTTTAAATAAGATTCAAAGAAATTTATAGAAATAAGAGTTTAACATTATTATTTAATTCCAGTACCAATAGTTTTCTTGCATAAGATTCTATAGAAATGTTTAATGTTTGATAAGTCACCTACTTGATTTTCTCTTGGTAATTTTTTAAAATTTTTTCTTTAAGAGGTGGTCTTACTGTATGGCTGGAGCTGAGCTGGAATGTAGAATCTTTTTGTATCAGCTTCCTAGACATGCTAAGATAACAAGCTCATTCTACTATACCTGGCCAGGCTGTAACTGCAAACAAAGCTCAGAAATGGTAGAAATGAAAAGAAGGGACTCGGATTGTATCTTTGCCCAGTTATTCACTGATGAGTGATAAAGAATTCCATGGAGGGTGGCATGTAGTACAAATAATAAAAACCCAGAGATAGGTATTGGAGTTCAAGTTGAAGATCAGAAAAGCAAAGTGGCCAGCCACTAGCTCTTTTCTCTACCTCAGACCAAAATGTGCAATCCTGCCTCCATGTATCCTCAGTCTGAGACTGAGCATGAGACCTGTTTTATATTCCTCTCTAGTGCTGTGATGGAGGAAGGTCATTGGTTAATTATAATAAACCAACATCTTGGCCTCATAGCTTAGAACATAGATGGGAGGAGGAAACAGAATAGAATTCTGGGCGGAAGAGGAAGTGAGGTCAGACTCTGCTCTGCTCCCGGACAGACCCGATAGCTCTGCTCTCTGGAGCAGAGACGCCAGGCTCCACTCTCCCAGGCAACCCAGGATGAACGGAGGCTAGAATCTTCCCGGTAAGCGCACCTTAGGGTGCTTACACACATTACTAGAAATGGGCTAGTCCAGGTGCGAGAGCTAGCCTAGAAGAGGCTAGATAGAAATGGGTCAAGCAGTTAAATGAATACAGTTTGTGTGTTGTTATTTCGGGCATAAGCTAGCCAAGCGGCCGGGGTGTTGGGGACGCAGCCCCGCCACTGCTCCTATTTCAACAGTGCTTGGATTAAAGATGTGCACCA
The DNA here is from genome assembly GCF_014885135.2 of Alexandromys fortis. Taxonomy (NCBI): domain Eukaryota; kingdom Metazoa; phylum Chordata; class Mammalia; order Rodentia; family Cricetidae; genus Alexandromys; species Alexandromys fortis. Next base: position 1,552,955 of record NW_026068040.1, on the reverse strand, counting down.
CTACACCCAGTTTCTATGGCTAACTAGTGTGGCTGCTGGGATTACAGGTGTGTGCCACCACTGTCTAGCTTGCATGACTGACTAGTGTGACTGCTTCACACTCTGATCGTCAGGCAAGCTTTATTTATTAAAACACAAATAATATACCACCATATTTCCCTTTTTGTCTAAAATAAAAAAGAAGTCTACAACTAATATAAGAAAAATTATATACAGTAAGTGCAATAACTATGTACAATATATACAGGCAATAAATACATCAACAATGTCTAGTCTGTTTGCATTTGACAAATTCAGAGAAAAAAACTCCATATCTATTCTATCTCGATGAGTCCAAAAGGTTGTACCTAATTTACTTTCTATCTAATTTGCATTATCAAATTATCTTTTAATATCTCTCAACTGTTTACACTTTATACCTCTTTAGTGAGTTTCTTTTCTGAGTCTGGTAAACAAGGAAAATTGTAATTATCTTGTCTTCAACTACCTCAGAGTCCTGAAAAGGAAATATTATTAACTGAGTAAGCAGGAAGTGCGAGCAAGTGACTTCCAAAAAAATGTGAGAAATTACAGAAACAGCAGGCTGTCTGAACAGTCACCCAAGGTTCCTCTGCAACATTGGGGCATCCATCTTGGGCCTACAGGCCTAGGCTGTCCTGCCTTGTCTTGACAATGTTTGACAGTCACTCTCTTTTGTGTCCTGCTTGTCCAATCAGGACAATATTGTCAGCAGCAAAGGAAAGGGCATTTTCTTGCCTAGTGATTTGCTTTTGGCACAAAAGAAGTAACCTTCATGTGGAGATTCTTTGATGCCCATTATCTTCTCTGAAGTAGATTGGTGCTGCCAGGAGCAGACGTGTCTCATTGTCATAAAAAAGAGCCCATGTTATTAAAACACCTTAAATGCCATATTCTGTAGATCTCTGAAGTGTTTGAAGATGACCTGTCTATTTAAAATATATTTTTTGTTTGACCTTTAAAGCCTACATAATGTGACTACCAGTTCAATTGTAATAGGTGGCTAATTATTAACCCACATTTCTTTATTATCCTAAACAGTTGGTAATAATAACTTTGAATAACTAGAAATTTACGTTACATTGTTAAATTAGCTGCATAGGTATACTACTTTGAACAACATTAGAAATGTATGTACAGTATATTTTAACAAAATTTATCTCAAATTTGTATTAATATACATAATCTGTATATGATATATAAAGTCCAATCAAATGTAAAATATTTAAAACTTGTAATTGCTTTTTAAAAGTAGATTCAATAATCTACCTTTTTTATTTTTATCATATCTATATCTTCCTTTTTCTTTTCAGAGTAGATTCAATAATCTACCATCTTATCTTCTTCTTATTCTCTTTTTTTATTTTCAAAATAAGAACTCTGAATCTAATCTTCTTTCTTCAGCTTTCCTTCTGACTGTAACCAATAACAACTTGTAACCAGCCTCCCTAAACAATGACAAATATCCATAACTCATTGAATGCTCTGAACCAGCTACTCCATTGTCATCATGGACCAGGCTCTAAAACAGCTTTAACCAAGTCTTTCCAGTCTTTAGGGATAATTCTATTACAAACTGACCACAAGTTTAACATTTGCTTCACAAATGGTGAATGCATGCCACATGAGACTGTCACGTGTTTGAATCTCCTTAAATCTAACATTGGCACAGGAGTCCAATTTCCTCTTTCAGAGCATCTATCACCTGGCAACACCTGTAAGGTTACTGGATATATCAAGGTTGTTTGTTTAAAAACCTTAGGCTGTTCCTGTCTATTCTTACAATGCAGTGCTGATACTTGCTCCCCATTAAATTCCTCTGTGTGGACTTGAATATCTCTGTGATCTGTTTTACTAAGGTTTTCTAAGGCCTGTATCTTGGCAGTCAAACCAAACAACTTTTTAAGAGATAAACCAAGAATTATCAAAACGACAAGGATTATCAAAATGATAACAGTATGTCAATCCTGGTTAAGTTGAATAACCCTTCACTTAATTGTTCCATTTTTAAATCATGCATTGTATAATCATATAGAGACCTAACTTTCTTGCAATCCATTTTTTAATGTGGGGAAAAATTCTTGCTTTTAACTAATTCCTCCCTTTAAGAATTCCCAACTTTCTCACCAAATCTGCCACTGATAGTGGAGATGATGTGAGGCTTCTGCTGCTGTGTAGAACAGTAAAAGCCTGACTGAATTTCAAGGCAGCTACCTAGTTTGGCAGCAGCCCAAGAAGGTCGCTTAGGGAAAACCCACCAGGAGAGAAGGAAGGAAAACCCAGCAGATAGGGTCGTGATGCCAGCAATGTGTAGCTCCAGCATAATCCAGTGGCTGTAAAGTAACAGGGAAGTGGCTTTTTCGTAAATTCATACCCCCAAAGTTGGGCTCCAGATGTAGCACAAATAATAAAAACCCAAAGATAGATATTGGGGTTCAAGCTAAAAATCAGAAGATCAAAGTGGCCAGTCACTACCTCTTATTTCTACCTCAGACCAAAATGGGCTATCCTGTCTCCATGAATCCTCAGACTGAGACTGAGCATGAGCCCTGTCTTATATTCTTCTCTAGTGGTGAGATTAAAGGCGTGCACCACTACCACTTGGCCCCTATGGCTAACTAGTGTGGTTGTTGGGATTAAAGGTGTGTGCCACCATTGCCTGGCCTCTATGGCTGACTAGTGTGGCTGCTTTGCACTCTGATCTTCAGGCAAGCTTTATTTATTAAAACACAAATAATATACCACTATAGTGGCACATAAGCCAGGATAGGAATATGTGTTGAGAACACTCTGAGCTACATTTCTATGCAAGCCTGCAATCCTAGCACTAAGTATCCAAGGGAGGAAACCATTACACACGCACACATACACACACACACACACAAGTTCAAAATATTTCATTGATTGTATAGCAAGGCCACAAAACACCAGTGTATAAATACAGATATTGTTACTCAGTTTCCCTAAGTACAATCAATGCTTGTGTCTAGCTTCTTGTCATAAAATGGAGTTAAAAACATAATTCCTGCTTCTCATTTAAGGAAATATGTCGGTATTGGAGCAGTCAGTGCAGGCATAGACAGAGTCAGACAATTTAGATATTTCCATTTTTTACTTTTTAACAAATTTAGTTTACCTGAAGAAATTTGGTTTCCTTAGATAGTGAAATGCTTGACTTTCTGAGACCACAACTCCCTGTTCCCTTCTCCAGGCAATTTTGGGGACAGACGCCTTCCTAATTGGGTCTGCTGTTAGCTATTGGGAAGTTTCCTCCTAGGGTAAGCACAAGATCCAGATTGACAGTCCTGGACTTTGTAAGTGACAGAAACCCAATTCATAAGTCAAAGACAAAAATGGCCTCTGAGATTTAGAAGTTGGCCCAGTGGTGATGCCAAAGACATATGTAGTTAGTTTACCCCGTGTCAGCCTGGCCCTGCGCCCATCGCTTCCCACACTGTCAACTTCCTGCTCTTTCTCTTCTCTGCTAAAAAGCAGTGCTGTGTGAATTGGATGAGGAGCAGGTTAGGGTGTGGAAGCACAAGGCTGTGTAGGCACAATGTGCATGGCTGACGAGGTTTACTTCTTTTGAAATTGATTACATAAGGAACTTCACCAGGTAGACATTTAGCCCTGAGGTTGTAAACCTGAGATAGATGTGGAAGAATTAGGTAAACGTGAGGAAGCCATGCTGGCCTGTATTACTGGGTGCGGCTCTTTGCTAGTAAGAATAATAATAGCTCAGATTTGTGGGTGCTCACTATGTGCAAGGCACTGGGTGAAGACTACATTATGTAAGGATTATTCATGGCAAGCTACTTGAGAGGATGGATATGTGTGTGTATGTGTATATATATATATATATATATATATATATATATATATGTATATATAAAGTTTGGTTTTGTTTTTCAAGACAGGGTTTCTCTGTAGTGTTGAAGCCTGTTCTGGAACTAACGCTGTAGATCAGGCTGGCCTCAAACTCACAGAGATCTACCTGCTTCTGCCTCCCAAGAGCTGGGATTAAAGGCGTGTGCCACCACCTGACCACGATGAGTAATATTTTTGAAGTAAAGGATCTGAAATATGGAGAAGTTCAGTAATATCAGGGACCTGACAGAGGCAGGGTGTGGTTTGGAAACCCATGCCCTCAAATGTGCCATCCTTGTTTTGATAGACACAGCTGAAGATGGGAGACCCGACGTTGAGTTGATCAGTTTTTTCTTCCTGGTTCACCAGTCAAGCCTGAAGCAGAATGCAGATTTTAACTTGTGTCCATTAAAACCTATGGGATCAGTTTACTTCTTCATTGTTTCAGAAAAATAGAAATTAAAATAAAACAATAGAATTGCTTTAGAAAACAGGACACACACACACACACACACAAATAAAAACAGCATCTGGTTTTTATTGCAGAATGCTCCAACCCAGGGTCATGTCTGAGCTACCCTTGTCTAACAGCAAAACAGAAGTGTGCTGGCTGCTTTTGTGTCAATTTGACATATACTAGAGTCATCAGGGAGGAAGGAGCCTCCGTAGAGGAAATGCCTCCATGAGATCCAGCTGTAAGGCATTTTCTCAATTGGTGATTGATGGGGAGGGACCAGCTCATGGTGGATGCTACGATCCCTGGGCTGATGGCCCCGGCTTCTATAAGAAAACAGATTGAGCAAGCCAGTAAGCACCTCTTCTTCATGGTCTCTGCATCAGCTCCTGTCTCTAGGCTCCTGTCCTGTATTAATTCTTGTCCTGACTTCCTTCAAGGATGGACTACAATGTGGAAGTGTAAACCAAATAAACCCTTTCCTCCCCAGCTTGCTTTTTGTTCATGGTGTTTGGTCATAGCAATGGAAACCCTAACTAAGACAAGCTCACAGTGAGGGTGGATCAGAGACCAAGGATGAGCTATCTGCATGGAATCTGTCCCTATGAACAGATGACCTCTCTGTATGGGATCTGTCCCTATGGACAGCCATTGATTAGGACACCAAGACCAACCCATCAAAGCCCAGGCCAGTTTCAGGCAGCTCCCACCTGCCTTGTTCATCTTTTCCCCGTCATGAAAGTGAATCTGGGCTCATGGCTTCTCTAGCCGCCTTGAGGGAAGACAGCTGTCAGGAGCTAAACGGGGTCACTTCAGGGGTGGAGTGTAGTTTCGAGGTAAAGGGTGTATTTGGCTTGTTGTAGCCCCAAAGCTCAATCCCTATCATACACAGCGACCCACCTACACACAATTTATATTATTGCAGATCAGCTCTTTCAGATTGCATTTAGGAACTATGGTTGAGAGACATCAAAACACTCTTATTGTATCTCCATGCTCACTGAAATTGCTTCCCTGTGGTTGAAGAAAAAACGGGGTAACAACCTTAAACTTTACTATTGATCGGCACTTTTGACTGAACTTTCTCACTTTTCTCTCTAAGATACTATAAAACAATATCATATTCATTTGCAAGATTTTTTTTTCCCAAAGCATTTGAAGGTTTTCAACTTTTAAAACTGGGTCATTTGTAAAAGTGGGCTTCTTTTCCATCAAGGCTAGGCCTGATCTGGGAGTTACTTCACCTTGATAGGATTTTAACTTTATTCTCATACAGTTACAGGCTTTGTGCTGAAGAGCAGGCGGTCCCTCAGGCAGTGAGCGATTCGCCTGTATTCTAGTAATGTGGAAATCAGAAAACATTACCCTCCAACAGTAAGTGTGGGTTTCTCCTTTAGAACAAATATGGACTTTGGGGGCCCATTTGTACACCCCAGTACAGAAGAGAGAGAAAACAAGTAATTGGGACAGAATGGAAACTGAGTCAAATGCCCACTGGAGATGAGGACGTCTTTTGGAAATGGTTGTTGCAATGGCTGTAATTGCCACTTGCCTAGCAGTCCAAAGCCACAACCATCTATCTTATGCCTCCTCTGTGGACGAGCAATCGCCTCAGCTCTGCTCTGGGTCTCCTGAGGCTGAAATCCAGGTCCTGATGGGGCTGCACACTTGAGCATCTGGAGATCAGATCCACCTGCTCCCTGCAGGAGGTTGAACTTCTCAGTTTCTTGCTGGCTTTCATAGATCTTTGTTCTCAGCTCCAGTGTAACTGGATGTCACATCCTCTTCCTTCATGGGTGGAGACAGCCAGGTCTGCTTGGGTTCTTGTCTTCTGTTGTACTCCTCAGACCCCCTTCCTTCCCACTTTCTAAGTTTCCACATCTGACTCCAGCCAGGGAAATGCCTAGGCTTTAGAAATACAAGGGATTAGATTAAATACATGTGCATAATCTCAACTAATCTTTCTATTTTAAGATCTGGATCTTAATTCCATCTGCTGGATTCCTTTATAATAGGGCAAACTTCCTTTGCTACCGAATAATCGCGAATGAGCATCTTGAGGATTCCGTTGATCTAAAGATGGCTAAATAGCTAAGAATGTGTGGACAGCAAAGCTTTATTCAGAATTCCACATCACTGCTGCCCCCAGTGTTGGTGAATTGTGAGAATAAGGCCACCGTCTGCACCAAGAACTATTGGCCAACATATGGGAACAAATTTTAATCTTTAAGGAAATGAAACATACATTTACTGATATGACTTAACTATTTTGGCTCAGTGGATAAAGGTGCCAGCTGCTAAGCCTCATTTTAATTCTTTGGACTCACAGGATAGAGGCAGATAACTGACTCTTACAGTTGTCCTCAGATTTGCTCTCTCTCTCTCTCTCTCTCTCTCTCTCTCTCTCTCTCTCTCTCACACACACACACACACACATATGTGCATACAAAATAAAATAAAATGGAATTTAAAGAGTAAGAATAAAAACAGAACCACAGAATCCCTTTTGTGCTGGCTTAGAGATCAGACATGTGAGACAGAAATGTTTCATGTCAGGCAATGTCACCTGTCTTTCGGCAGGATCAACCTAGGTCCTCAAAAGCCCAGCTTTCTCACCTGCATTGGCCACAGTGTGGAGATGGCTCTTTTGAGGCAGTGGGACAGGGGAAGTAATGGCGACGAGAGCTGAGTTTTCCTGACTAGCCGAGTTTTATCCTCGAAGAAGGTTAAGCGTAAAATAAAGGTTGTGGCAGAAAATTCTGGGTACTTGGAGTTAGAGAATTTTTTTTAAATCAAGGAACGAAGAAGGGCGCTGCTATCAGTAAGAATCATTTCTAAAGCCAATTCTTTTAGACGGAGTCTGGTGACTTCCATTTTCCCACCTCTGTGTCCATAATTCTCACCCCCTGAATCTACAATTTTCAGTCTATCAAACTGCAGGAAGGTTGCCAGGGCTGTCACCATGGAAATAGCACTTCATAAATGAACTTGACCTAAACCCAATCCAGGAAAACAAAAACTCACATGGTTTTCACTTGTATGAGTTCTCTAATGGCTTCTGGTTTAGGTAGAGCAAAATATGGAAATAAAATTTAGGACAGTGTTCCAGTCCATAGACTAACACTAAGTAGACTAATTGTGATCTGGCAAATACCATTTAATTTGCCCTGCTCTGTTTTACTGATGGTTTACAATGGGGGAGATTGATGAATGCAATAAGAGACTTCCAGATATATCCCCTGACTGCTGAATTGTCAAAGACAATGTTGGGACCCATATAAAATTTGTTCAAAAGCTAGTGTATGTAGTGGGCTTTCTCTTGGGCCATCAATCATTTCTCAAATCATGAAACAGAGACATTATTAATTAATTCATAATTAATTATGAAGATTCGGCCTTATCTTAGCTCTTATTTTAATCTATTTCTCTTTGCCTCGGCTTTTGAACCTTTCTTTCTGTAAGTCCTACTTCCCTGCTGCCTCTATGTCTGGCTGGGAGCTGCCTGGCTTCTGGTCCTTCTTTCTCCTCATTCTCGTCTTCCTCTTTCAAGCTCACGTTTCTCCTCCTATTCAGTCTTTCTGCCTGCCGGCCTCACCTATCCCTCTTCTGCCTAGCTATTGGCTGTTCAGCTCTTTATTAGACAAATCAAGTGCCTTAGGCAAGCAAGATGAAACAGTAACATGTTTACATAATTAAACAAATGCAACAGAAACAAAAGTAACACATCTTCACATAGTTAAAGTAATAATCCGCAGCATAAACAATGTGACACATCTTTGCCTAGTTAAAATAATATTTCACAACAGGTGTCTAATATCCCATTCTTTCAAGAATACTTTTGATTAACTAGGATGTTTGATTGACAGAATGACCCTTTGTCTAAATAATATGAATATACTATTTTGTTGCTGGTGGTGTTTTTAATCCTCTCTTGCTTTCTGGGTAGGATCCTGTGGATAGATTTTTGTGAAAATGACCTTAATTTGTCCCAGTTCAGGCACTCATAATAGTCTTGTGGTGAAGTGGAGGACCTGGTCACACTGAGTTGCAAACCAGGAGTTTGGGACAATGACCACAAAACATTAGCGTGAAATTAAAACAGCCCTAGTCTGAGGCCACCACCATATGAATGGAAGTTATATCTGCAAAGTATTTAACATGTCATTGAAAGTATAAAGGATCTAGAAGGAGATAGTGTTTTCTGTATCTCATAGTTTCTGGGAGCTATAGTGAAATATTATTTTAACTGTGCAAAGTGTGCTACATTTGTTTCTGCTGCTTTTGTTAACAATGCAAAGGTGTGTTACATTTGTCTGATTAAATAAAATTAACCTGGGGGTCAGGAGGCTGAGTCAGCAACTAGCTGACAGAAGGGGTAGGGAGGAGCCAGGTGCAGGGGTTTTTATGTGGGGGCTGGGCAGAAGGAGGCTCCGCTTTTCAAAAGGTGCCAGCAAGGAGAGAAGGTTCACCTCAGCCTTTAAATCCTGAGTTCTATAGAAGAATAGAGATTTAGATAAAGTTTCCTTTAGTGGCTGTGATAGAGCCAGTGACTGAGGGAACAGAATTTCTGCACGACAGGGCCTGAGCTACCTAACCACTTAGCTGCAGAGTTGCAATTGTAGGTTGGGACAGCAGTTGCTTAAGGTGTGGCCACTGCTTTGAAAGCAAAACAACTGAAGAAAATGTGTCCACGCTCTACCGCCCCCTAGCTCTCTCATTCTCGATGGTTACCCTGTGAACGATAGCTTAGAGCAAAAATGAGAATATTACTTCAAAGGTTTACTGTATTTCAGAATGATTAACAGTTTTCTGTAAGCATCCTATAGAATGTTCCTTAGGGCCAGGTGGTGGGGACAGTGGTGGGGACAGGGAGTCAGAGGCAGATGGATCCCTGTGAGTTTGAGGCCTGTCTGATCTACAGAGTGAGTTCTAGACAGGCTCCAAGGCTACAGAGAAACCCTGTCTTGGAAGAAAAGAACACACAGAAAACGAACTCCTTTCTTAGTGGACATTCCCAAGGTGCACGGAATAGGTGATTCTGGCATCATAATAGATACCAAGAACTAAACTGACAGAGCTGGATGGACCCATGCATCTGTGGGTTCTCGGTGTGCTGGAGGGACCCATGCATCTGTGGGTTCTCAGTGTGCTGGAGGGACCCATGCTTCTGTGGGTTCTCAGTATGCTGGATGGACCCATGCATCTGTGGGTTCTAGATGTGCTGGAGGGACCCAGGCATCTGTGGGTTCTAGATGTGAGGATTCAGCCAATTGAATCAACTGAGGGATTTCTAAATGCTCCAGAAACAACTGCACCTGCACTGAACATTGATGCCTATGGAGGATGTTGGAACAATTGTTCACATAATGTTGAACCCTAGAGTCCAATCACTGAGGAGGAGTTGCCCCCAAGAGACCATCTCTCACACCACAGCTGATGTAAAAGCATGAGGATTTTATTAATTTTGTCATGACAGGGTCTTTCAGCATTTGGGAGGCTAGAAAGACCCCAAATGGCTGGTACAGGCTATTTTTAAAGGAAAAAAACCACAGAAGGAAGGGGGTGTCTGGGGGTTGTCCCTTAACTATTATGATTGGCTTATTCAAAAGAGTTATTACCAATAATTGGCTGGAGAGTAGTTGCTAGATCAGATGAGGTAAAGGAAACCATCTGAGGGTCACTTTGCCCCTTTCCCAGGGCCTAAGTCAAAAAACATCAGTCAGAGAGTCAATACCTAAAGGTTATCTTGCCCCTATTCAATAACTGAGTTCTATTTGGAGAACATTCACAAGGACTCAGGGAGATGATGGAAAGTCCCCAGCATTTCAGTACTTGTGTGAGTCCTTGGTTCCCAGGGGAGGAAGGGGGGGCATTACTGCTGAGACTGAGAGGGCTCAGAATTGTCATAAATGGCTTCAGAATTGTCTTAAAGTTCTACAATAACAATATATCATACCAGACATTCTAAGTACCCTTGATAGGACTTAGTTTTCTTTTCCCTTTTCAATTTTCATGTCTATTTGTGTGTCTAGTGTGTGTGTGTGTATGCATGTTTACATGTATGTAGACATATCTATATATGTGTGTGTAGTTGCATGTGGACACCAAAACCTGATGTTGGGATTATTATTAATAGGTTTTCTACCATATTCATTGAGGTAGGGTCTTCCAATTGGTCCCCGAGTTCTTGAATACAGTTGGTCTCACTAGTCAGCATATAGCTTAGATGGGATAGTGCTGAAGTAATGTAGCCATGGAAAATATCATGAATTATCCCAAAATCATTTATACATTTTATCTCTACTAGATTATCTTTAGTAATGAGATGCCAGATTACTTTATCAACTTTGAGAAATTACCAGTGAGGTTGAAAGTTGAGATTTATTGATATTACAAATGTTGAGCTTTAAATGACCAGGTTTTTATTAGATATATTCCTTAAGACAAACCTTCAATCAAGTATGGTATTGTTTGCATCATAGTTGATCTTACTTATCCCTAAATTCCATTATGGTGATATTGGTGAGGACAATGGCAAGTTATTAGGATTTCAATTTTGAATTTTTGTTTGTTTGTTTGTTTGTTTTTAAGACAGGGTTTCTCTGTGTAACAGTTTTAGCTGTCTGGAAAATAGTTCTGTAGACCAGGCTGGCCTCAAACTCACAGAGATCCACCTGCCTCTGCCTCCCAAGTGCTGGGATTAAAGTTATGGGCCACTACTACCCCACAGAATTTCAAAGTTTAATAAATTGGTGATAAACTGTATTTGGAGTTCTCTTGTTTGAGGTAAATTCTGAATTTGTGTGATTAATTTCAATTTCCTAAAACACTTAAGATATCTTTCCACCTTATATTGCTTTGTGCATTGTCAGTTCATAAAGATTTTCAGTAACCACTTATATTCTTGCCTACATTTTTTCAATAATTAGAGACTCCTGCATTAATTTCTCACATTTATTATGGAAAATGCCCTTTGTAACCTGGTACTCCATTATAGAAATGAATTAGTTGCTGATGAATAGAACCTTCATAACTAGAACGCTATAGAAGCACATCATAAATTTTTCTTCTTAGCACATTTAAAAAGCACTAGACTAAATGGCAAAGAGTGTACTAGATGTTTATGACTTTGGTTTATGCTTGTGAACTAATGGGACGGAGGTCTCATCCATCAGTAGCCCTCAGTGCCTTTAATTAGCCTGGATCCCCTTTTACAAACCTAGAAATAGCATCTATTTTCTTTTTTTCCTAGAACAAAGGGTCAACACCCGGAAATAACCACATTAAGTGCAGGCCTGATACAAATTCAGGGAAAAGGAAGCTTACTGTGGAAGGCGAGCCAGGAATTCCTGTATCTGTGCTTGCCTGCAGGCTCTTTACCCCTGTGTTTCTGGTGTGGCTCCTGCTTCTTCCTTGTGTCATTGCTGCCCTGATTTCTGTGGGCCTCTGTCTGAGCAATGTCCTGAACTTGGCAGCAGTTCCAGAGTGATGACCGGGAGGCAGCAAGCTTCACCTCACCAGTCCATGTCCCCGTTTAGAGAAAACAACTCTTTTTGGGTTTCTGAGTTACAGTTTCACACTTTTAAACCACCTTGAAATCATCACTATTTGTTTCTGTTTTGTGTTTGATAGTTCAACTGTTGCACTTGATTGTAGATTTTATTTTATTTTATTTTTTGTTTTTCAAGACAGGATTTTTCTGTAGCTTTGGGGCCTGTCCCACAACTAGCTCTTGTAGACTAGGCTGGCCTTGAACTCACAGAGATCCACCTGCCTCTGCCTCCCAAGTGCTGGGATTAAAGGTGTGCACCACCACAGTCGGGCTTGATGGTAGATTTTACAGCATACTGTGAACTTTTAGCAATAAGAACTCCAGGACTGTGGTGATTCATAAGAAACAGAGGCTCCTTAGCACTATATCAAGTTATGTGATAAAAAGTGACCTTGTCTTAGGCTTTAAAAGTTTATCTTTCTGAGTCCTGGTTTCTTGCCAGTATTCTGCTCCAGAAAAGATTCAGGCCTTGGCTGGATGCAGACACTTGGGTTCTATGGTGTTTTAGCTAGGGTTTCCATTGCTGTGAGGAAACACCACGAATTAAAAGCAAGTTGGGGAAGAAAGGATTTATTCAGTTTACACTCAGCATTACTGTTCGTCAGAACAGGAACTCAAACAGGGCAGGAACCTGGAGGCAGGAGCTGTTGCAGAGGCCATGGAGGGGTGCTGCTTACTGGCTTGCTCAGCCTGCTTTCTTATAGAACCCAGGACCAGCAGCCCAGGGTTGGCACCACCCACCATGGACAGGCCCCTCCCCTACTGATAACTAAATGAGAAAATGCCTTACAGCTGGATCTCAGGGAGGCTTTTCCTCAACTGAGGCTCCTTCCTCTCTGTTGACTCTAGCTTGTGTCAAGTTAACAGGAAATCAGGCAGTGCATATGGTGAGGTTAAAATAGTTGATTGTGTCCAAATATCTCCTGGAATTGTCTTTCTTAAATATAGCATGACTGGCTATGAGCTGGGCTGGATGCCACAGGCTCGTAATGTTGACTACCCAGGAAGTCAAGACAAAAGATCTGAAGTTCACAGTCCTTTCAGGCAGATTAACAGGAATCTCTTTCAAAGTAAAAAGTAAAACGGGGGTTGAGGATAGAGCCTAGTGGTAGGGAACTTGCTTAGAATGCACAAACCCCTAGTACCACAAAACAGAAAAGATCTCCTCTCCCCAAAATCCCAACACTAATGCAGAAAAAGAAAGGAAGGAAAGAAGGAAGGAAGAAAGAAAGAAGAAAGAAAAGAACAAACAAAGAAATTCAGATTTGTGACTTTCAGTTTGCCCAAATAGAGATGCAGCAAGGATGCTGGTGGTCCTCATGCCTGGTAGCACAAATGCCCATAAGCAGAGACAGGAATGGTCTCCAAGTGTCACTTGACTCACATTGGGAAGGCCAAGGCTTCACATCCTCCAAGCAAATCGCCTTCCATCCCATCTCCAGCCAGAAGCTTTACAGAGAGGCACAGAGCAGCGCATCATGAAGGGCTCAGTTTGCCCCTCTGGCTAGGTGGTCCCTCGCATTTCTCTTTACCAGGCCTTGTACGCATCCCTCATTCTCTCAGCATCTGTGTCCAGGCTCTTCTTGAATGCTGCGCCCTAGCTAGGGTCTGCCCATGCCAACTCCATATTCTTTTAGGCACCACATGGTGGAGCAGATGGTGAGTGCGGATCACCACATGGTGGACTGGACGGCTAGTGCAGCTCAAGCAGAACATACGCACTAAGCTACTAACATGTGCATGCAGATCCTTTTACCACGTGAAATTTAAAAAACGGGCCCCAGACAAATCTCTGTGTGTACAAGGCCAGCCTGGTGAGTTCCAGGACAAGCAAAGATCCACAGAGAAACCCTGTCTCAAAAGAAGAAAACAAAGAAAAAACATGCAGCAGAGTATGGACTACAAAGTCACGCTGTCCGTCCACCTGCCTATTAACAAAATCAGAATGTCTGGATTCATGATCCAGGAACTCCTGGGCTGAGGTCAGCGTAAGAGCAAGAAGAGGAGGAAACTCCAAAAAGGTCTTGAAGGCTCCCCCATGGGTGAGAAAGTCTGCTCTTGCTTGTTTTATTGCTATGTCCTCTTCTTCCTCCTGCCCCTCCTCCTCTTGCTGCTCCCCTGCTCCTCCTCCCCTCCCTCTACTTTGAAGGGGGTGAGGTTCTGCTTAGAACAGAAAAGGTTGGCAAAATTCCATTCAAGATGTTATCTAGGTTTCTATCCCATCTTTTAATTTTACTTAGAAGCCACAGAAAGACTGTTCAGCATGGGAAATCTGAGTGAGATGAAGAACAAATGTTTTATTCACGAGAACACAGTGATTCCTGTCCATGTGTGTCTTGAAGCTTTAGCCACAACTGTGACTAACGGTGTACACTGCAAATCATAGGGAAAGCAATTAAAAGAAATCTTTAACCTATTCTTTGCTAATTTCGTGCATGTAAACATCTCGATAGTAGGCACCCAAGGAAAGCAGTTATCAAATACACTGCTTTCTTAGGCGGATTCTGTTGCTTGTTTGTTTGCTTGCTTTTGGGACAAGGTTTCTCTGTGAAGCAGTCCTGGCTGTCCTGGAATTCACTCTATAGACAAGGTTGGCCTCGAACTCACAGAGATCCACCTGCCTCTGCCTTGTTTGTTTTGAGATAAGTTCTCACTATGTAGATCAGACTAACCATGAACTTGAAATCCTTCTGCCTCTGACTCCTGAATGTTGGGACTGTGACATTACACCCAGTTTAATCTACTTAAACCTTCTTACATTTTTCTGATTAAATTTCCAGATTAATATTTTTTAAGATAACCTCATTATTTATAAAAATGGCGAGGGAGGAGAAAATAAAGGAGATATGAAGGCTTAGCAAGAGAGAAATTATATCATCCCCAGAGCACAGAGGACTGCTATTGCCTTTACTCAGGGTGAATGTAAAGATTGCCTGTGATTGGCTGGAGAGCTGCTTCTCTGGGAAAACTGTGATCCATGCCCTAGCCATGACCAGTGAGAGTGACAGCTGAGTGGGGAGAAGGGAATCAGTATCCCTGTGGCCCCACAGCCTTGCGGCGGCCACTGGACTTTCGCGCTCCCGGGTTCCTCTGATCCAGAGTCCATTGGATTCTGTCTCTCTTAATTCCGAAGGGACCGGACCAGGCAACAGTGTTTCCATCAGTTTGCAGACCTGCGACCTCCCTCTCTCATAATGAACCTTGTGCTTTAGCCGCATTAATTTGTCACTCCAAGAAGTCAGCTCCTAGACAGAGGGGGAAATGTTAGGGTCAGGATCACCTGCGTTTGAGTTCAGAAGGGTTTGTGCAGCCAAGAGTCAGGAAATGTCACCGCAGCTAAATGGCTGCAATACATCTTCAAGTCACCCATGACTGCAATCTCCCTCAGCACGGAAAAGGTCAGCCTCACACTGAGAACCAGTTCCTGTCACACAGCAGCGCGTCTCTTCCGGTCGGACAGTAAATCTTCATAGAGACAATCAACCACCCGTGTTAACTCTACTCCCGTGGTTCTGGACTTCGTTAGTGAAATCTTGAATATCAGAGTATTTGAGCCAGGCTTTGATGAACAGGACCTCTCAAATGAATTTCTAACACCAGTCCATCCTTTTTGTGCTTGAGAGTCAAGACTGCTTGTTGTGTAGCACCTGTAGATGAGGAACTCCTGGCCCATCCCTGGCTTCCCCAGGCTACACCATAGTGTGTGATCTCTTCAGATAACAAACTCCTGGCCCATCCCTGAAAAAGACCTGGATAAATCCAGACTCCCCCCACCCCCCCCCAAGCAGGAAAAAAATAGAGCCAAAAATCAAAGGGAAAAGTATCAGCAATCTAGGATTAGCCGATTCAGTTTCAGGAACTAGCTGAAGATAAAGTTAGACTGTAATCTTAAAAATAATCTTGAGAAACAGGGAGTTTCCCCCTTGTGATTATCATTGGTATTTTTGGGTTACCCTGTTTCAGGAACTAGCTGATTATGACCTTGAGAGTGATCTTGAGAGGCAGGGAGTTGCCCCCTTGTGGTCATCACTGGTATTTTCTGTGACATTCTCCCTGCCCCTTTCGGATTACTGGGCTGTGGTTTCTTCCTATAAAAACTTTCTCTCCTGATCACTCGGGGTCAAACTCTTCCCCTGCGTGGGTTATGAGTCTCAGCCCCAGTGCATTGGTACCTTTCAATACCTCGTGTGATTGCAGCAAGGATGGTCTCTCGTGAGTTACTGGGGGGGTTGTGTTATCCCGAGACTTGAGTGAGTCTCCCCACACTGGGGGTCTTTCACCTGGCTTCCCCAGGCTACACCGTAGTGTGTAAACTCTTCAGGAGCAGAATTTAGTTTTCTACTCTCTGGTGGTTTTTATTACTTGGTCAATAAGTACTTTGGGGGAAAATAATCACCCTCCAGTTCTGTTCTGATTCCTCTATTTCTTGCTTCAGAGAAATAATCTTAAATGATTAACCATATCATCCCATCTTAGCTAACTCTGTACTCCCCCTTCTCCACTGAGATTTGCCCTGGAACTGCTGGCCACCAACACCTGTGCTGCTGCTAACAGTACACAGCTCCCTTTCCTCCTGGGGCATCTCTCCATCAGCAGCAAGGGCTCCTCTTCTCAGTCCCTTTTCTCTTCTGGCTTAGTTTTCCTGTCGTCTCTCTAGCTGTTTCTGGAAGCCTTGCTCAACTGGTTCTCTGTCCTGTTCTCATTATAAACAATGGAAGACTTTGAGCTTAAACTTTTTCTACATTTTCCTTCCCATCCCCATATTCCTTTCTGGCCCCTTCTCCTATAGTCTCAAATACCATTTGTATATTTGTAATTCCTGAACACTTTTTTTTTCCAGCTCAGAGTTGAATCTGACTACCTTCTATCTCCACGTGGTTGTCCAAACAATATTCCAATCCTAACACACTCAATGCAACTTCTCTTCTACTCCCCCCTTCACTCTGGCTGAATTCAGTAGAGCATACCTCAGTAAGTGACCCCACTGTCCCCATCAAGGCTCTCAGGACAAGAATGGGAGCATGGGTCTCATTTCTTCCATTTCCTCTGCTCCTACATCAGCCCTTTAGCAAGTTCGAACAATTCTGCCTTCTGAGGGGCTCACCTCCCATCTCTGCCTTTCTCTTTCCAAGTCTATGCAGATTTCTTCCATGTGCCTCCATCCACATCGCCCCCTCCTTCCCGGAAGGCCACGACAAGTCACTGTATGGCTTTCCCTTCTCATCTCTTTATTGTCCTTTCTTCCCAGAGCAGCCAAAGACAGTGGTGTAGTGGCATTTCATTAGTATTTTAATAAACAAAGCTTGCCTAAGGATCAGGAAAGTAAAACAGCTCCAATGGTTAGCCTTACAGACCAGGAAGTGGTAACACACACCTTTAATCCCAATAACCACACTAGCTTGCCATAGAAATTGGGCAGTGTATGCCTTTAATCCCAGCCATAAAAGGATTATAAAATGGGAGGAGACAGCTCTCAAACATAGTCTCATTCTGAGATTCCTGGAGGCGGGATCACCATTTCAGACTGGGGTAAGAGCCAGTGGCTGGCTGTTTTGCTTTTCTTACCTTCAAATGAAACACGATTAATAAAAACTCAGAGAGAGAAATTGTCATTCAACCTGAAGATCTGAAAGGCACGCAATGCCCAGTTTTGCTCTCTGATCTTCAGGCTTCATTTATTAAAATGCAAGTAAATATCACTATACAATTAAGGTATAGACCAGGCTGTGGCTGTGATGTTCTCCTGAGCAATCCCTATTCCAATATGGATCTGAAATGTCTTCTAATGGACTCAAGGCTTGGTCCTCAATCTCTGGCATTCTGTTGAAAAACCATGAAGGGGCAGAGAAAAGAAGTTAGGCCACTTAGGGTGTGCCCTTCAGGGGAAATCAGGACACCAGCTTCTCTTCCCCTTTTGAAAGCCAGCCACCGTGAGATGATCAGGCACTTCTCTGCTCATCCCCCCCCCCCCAGAGACGCACTGCCTCACTACAGGTCCCCAAACAAGTGGCCACCTTACCACTGAACAGAAATAAGCCTTTCTTTTTTATAAGGAGGTATATCAGCATTTGCCATAGAGACAGAACACCAACAACATAAACTCCGTTGTCTATCTTATTGTCAGAATTACAATACAATCCAAAGCCCTCATTCTTTCTGGGTAAACATTCGCCACGAGCCCCCATCTCTTACTTGTTTAACACTTTACTTTGAAGGCTCCACATACATTAAGTTTTTTCGAATTCCCCAACAGTTGTTTGTAACCATGGGCCCTGTCCACAAACACTTCTCTGCATGAAATGTGCTGTCTAGACTTCTGCATGACATTTTCTCTTCCTCTCTGTCTACTCCAATCTACCTTGCCAGGAAGGCCATTCCTAGGCCACTTGTAAATTAACTCTGGAGTCATTTCACACCTCCTGGTACCTCTGTTCATCCCTTGATGGCGTTTTGTTTTCACCTGATGGTTTGGGTACAGCAGATAGGAGCTGAGAGCAGAGCCTACCTCTTTTGTGTGCGGAACCCTTATCCTAGTTACTGTTTTGCTCGCTTTCATACTTGCTAATTCAAAACGAGAGAAAAAATGTTGAATGAATGTTGTAGGTGGGTGAACACGATCATCTTTTAAAAAATAGTACTTACAGGAGCTGGAGAAATGGCTCAGAGGTTAAGGGCACTGACTACTCTTTCAGAGAAATGGGTTAAATTCTAAGCACCCACCCGGCAGCTCATAACCATTTTTCAACTCCAGTTCTGGGTGGGGGGCAATGTTCTTTTGTGGTCTCTGTTGTAGCGAGCTGCGTGGTGTCACACCTGATGGAGATGTATAATCAAATCCTGAGATGGCTAAGGCTATGATCATGCAATGATTATCAGCTGCCTGCATATGCGTGAACCTATGGGCAGTGCCCACCTGGCAGTTCGGGGTTGGCAGCCCATGCCTACTTAAGGGCTGGGAGAGGTTTGCCCAGGGAGAGAGAAGAAAAAGAGAGAGGAGAGAGGGGAAAAGAGAGAGAAAGTGAATAAAGTCCTGAAAACTGCTGCAAGAAGAGCTCCGGGTGTTGCGTTTTTCCTTGCTGGATGAGATGGGACGTGACACTCTGTGGGTACAAACACAAGTTTCTGTCCTACCAACAACTCCCAAATAATCACACAAAAGCTTATATTAATTATAAATGTTTGGCTGGTAACACAGGCTTATTACTAACTAGCTCTTACATTTAAATTAATCAGTTTTTATTAATCTATGTATTGCCACGTGGTTGTGGCTTTACTAGTACTCTGGCATCTTGCTTCTTGGGTGGCTGACTCATTTCTCTCTCTACACTCCCCTCCTCATTCGAGTTCTCAGTTTGATTGTTCTGCCTAACCTTATCCTGCATGGCTATTGATCACACCGCTTTTATTATTAACCAATGAGAAGAATACACATTCACAGCATACAGAAAGATATCCCACAGCAACGTGGTGCACAGACATACATGAAGGTTAAACAACCATATACATTTGAAGAAAAGTAAAAATAGTACCTTCAACTCAAATCTGAAAAAAACCTTTAACAATCTTCCATATAACCCACCCATTTGAAGATAAAATTGAAACATTATCAAGAGAGTCTTATTTTGTTTTGAAAAACAACACAAACAAGCCTCAGACTCCTTATTCCCCTGCCTTGGTCTCCTTAGTACTGAGTGCTGGACTGCACGTGGACACTGAGGAGACGCTATTTTGAGCATCTACAGGGATGAGAAGGAGGAGGGTAGGTTCTCGCTAACTTCCCCACTAGCATTAGGTGAGCAATGGATATCACATAGGTACACAATAACGATTTGGTTTATTGTCAGGCAGAGATTCTGTAATCAGTCCTGGGCTTGTTGCGTTTTCTCTCCACCATCCCTGGCACGGCTGCGATGGGTTTTCAGATTGTTCAAGCAATGTGACACCATATGAGTGACGCCACGCTGGGACTGAAAACATTTACAATAGTCACGTTGTCCATCCTCTCGGGATCAACCATCAGACTGAAAAGAAAATTCCTTGTGCTCAAGAGTGAAGTTGCTAGTGATCAGTTCAAACCTGGATCAAGTATAGTTTACTTCTTAAGCAAGTTGGAAAGAAGAAAGCCCTGGAGTGGCACACGCTGGAAAGTGGGGGATAAAATAGCCTCATGCTGTCACGTCCTCGCTGTGGAATTCTTGTGAGCAACGGAAAGCAACGCTGTTGATTTAGAGACTATGGCTCTGAAAATAGAGGCAAAAGCCAATTAACCTGCACTCTGTTTCTTCAGCAAATGTCAGTGCTCCGCACCACTGGCTATGCCTGTCTAAAGCACATCTACTCCAGCCGTCCTTGCTTCTTCCTGTAACATGCTCCATGGTATTATTAGATGGAGGAAGAGAAATTGCTGGTCCCACGGGCCTTCAGCACGCAGTGGCCCAAGAGCTGACAGAGCTGGCCAATGCTGCTCATGATTAGACATGGGCTCTGTCCCAGGCAGGTCACAGGCAGGCTGGCCAGTGGCGTCCTATCTTGTTTTTTTTTTCCCATGAGGATGATCCCTGGAGGCCTTCCCTTCCTGCAGGAGAATTAAATTCATCTCCCTGGGCATGTGCCCATTAGGAAAGGAGGCATACATTAGTCACGATATTTCCTGAAGGACAGATGAACCCCAGTCGTCGTCTATGAATAAGTGCCTGTTAGTGACAGTCGGAGAAACTGGATATGACAGATGAGTCGGGGACGCGGGCACTGCTCAGCAGCCCTTACATCGAGAGTTTGCCAGAAGGGATGGAGATGGATAATAGTACCATTTGCTTTTCCATTACATCCAGGAAAAAGAAAATTCCTGGCTCTATGACTGGATACGTAACCACGGTTTCCAAAAAGCAAATGTGTTTTAATAAAAACGTAACTATTTTCTTCTTCCTACAAAGATGACTTTTCTGCACATTCAGAGGTAATAAATATATCTGTCCATGTTCATTTCAGAATCAAGAATTTAGCCCAGGCTCTCTGAATTCAAGTTTCTATCTGCTCCCCTACCAGATAGAGCCCCTCTGATTGGAAGCTTGCTGTGAGGAAAGGTTGTAGACATCTTGGTCTATCCCAGTCTCTTGGGATTCTAAGCTTTGCAGGGCAGGAGTTTGGCGGAGTGAGGAAGGAGAAGGGCATGGAGGAAGAGTTAGCATCGGCTCAAGCTGACTGTGCATTCTGCAGGCACGGGAAGAAGTTAACAGGGACTTGGTCTTGGTGGGTGTGGCTTTGTTGGCATCTCCTGCTTCTTTCTGGGCTGGTATATACTGAGCACAGTTTACTAGGGTACAACGTGTAGCAGGCTTTTTCTTTTGGGCAACTAGCTAATGAATCATGACATGGAGATATCTTATTAGTTATGAATGCTTGGCCTTATTTTAGCTCTTATTTTAATCTGTTTCTCTTTAAGTTTTGCCTCAGGGCTTTTTATCTTTCTTTCCATATATCTTACTTTCTGCTGTCTCTATGTCTGTCTGTCTGTCTGGCAGCTGCATGGCTGTCCCCTCTTTCTTCTCACTTTCTTCTTCCTCTGTTGAGTCTAGATTTCTCTTCCTTCTTGTCTCTGCCTGCCAGTCTCACCCATTCCTCTTCTGCCTAGCTATTGGCCATTTAGCTCTTTAGTATACCAATCAAATGCCTCAAGCAGGCAAGGTGCAACAGCAACACATCTTTACATAATTAAACAAATGCAGTGTAAACAAAAGTAACACATCTTTACACAGTTAAAGTAATATTCAGCGCAGGAACAAATGTAACACATCTTCGCCTAGTTAAAATAATATTCCACAACAGCAGTCTGTGGACTGCAGCCAGCCTATCACCTGCTTCTGTCAATACTTTTACTAGAACATAGCCACGTTATTTTACAGAGTGTAATGGCTGTTTTCAACACTGAAACCTGGAGGTGAATTGTTATGTAGACCATGTATCATACCAAGCCTCAAATGTTTACCGTTTGGCCCTTTATAGGAAAAAAAAAATGATCCCTCCTTTAGAGTTTGGGTAATCATTTTCACTGCTTTCAGGAGGCAGCAGGTGTCCGGCTTTCCTCCTCCTCCTCCTCCCTCCCCTGCTCTTCCTTCTCCTAGTCTATTATAGCCCAGGTGGCCTTGAACTTGCTATGGAGCTAAGGATGACCTAGGACTTCTGGCTCACGTCTATCTCCCGATCTTCCGACTCATTTCCAGCTCCTGATCTCTGGGATTACAGGTGCCCTCTATCATGCCTGGTTTATGTAATACTAGAGAGAGAGGGAGAACCCAGAATTTGACACACTGTAGGCAAGCACTCCACCAGTGCTGAAGAAAGTGACTGACAAACTGCCAATATAGGAAAAACTGTCTTTCAAATCTACTGCTTCATAGAAAAGTCTGTCGGATACTATAGGCCTGTGGGCTGAAGATGGATGCCCCAATGTAGGAGGTTCTTTTGTTCATGTGTTGCTTTCATTGGCTAAATAAACTGCTTTGGGCCTGATAGGGCAGAACTTAGGTAGGCAGTGTGTGCTGTTATTTGGGGTTTAAAGCTACTCATGTGGGAGCCAGGTGGGACAAAAAGCAGGCCTGCCCACAGCTCCTTCTACATGGGACAACAGTACAAGCTTCAACCACACAAGGTGTAAGCTCTGCAGATCAAACGCCCGGCATTGTGAACACAGTTGAAGCACTGAATACACCTGAAGTTTGTGAATGGGATGGGGATTACATGTTATCCACATACACGTGCATGTGCATGCGCACACTCAATGGCAACTGTGTGAGGTGCTGGGTGTAGTGATTAGATAATCCTAGTGACTTTTCCACAATGTGCATATCAAATCACCAAAAGGACATCATCAAATATGTACTTTCCATACATATAATTTCAATTATCAAAGAACAAAATGGTAATTTTGTAATCAAATTTAACTACGGTTAAAAATATAATGTAAAGAACAAACTACTAAATATTATAGAACCAACCAAATATTTCTTCATAGTGATATTCTGCTAGTGTAATCAAATCTATTCCTGGATACTTCTGATTTAATATTAATGAGAAAATGTAAGACTTTTCCTGTATATCTTTTTCTTAGAAGATCTTTAAAATACAGCCAAACTGGTGAATTACAGTGTTAATGTAACTGGATGTAGTGGTGTGCACCTTTAATCCCAGCATTTGGGTGGTGGAGGCAGGTGATCTCTGTGAGTTCAAGGTCATCCTGGTGAGCTCCAGGACAGCAAAAGCTATATATTGAGGCTTGTGTCAGAAAAAAAAGATTTTAATCCAGTTTTTAAAAGCGTGTATTCATTTTAATTTTATGCATGAGTGTTTTGCCTTCATATATGTAAATAGACACATTACAAATGGTGGTGAGTCCCAAGGTGGGTGCTGTGTAATGAAACAGGGTCCTCTACAAGATCAGAATGTGCTCTAAAGCCAGAATCATCTCTCCCACCCCTGTGGATACAGTTTTGACACAGTAGGATACCGTTTGATGATAGCCCATAATTGACATTATGAGTGGCTCTCAATGCCATGAACAAGGAGCACTCAGAGGCAGGTGAACAATCAAGTGGCTAAACGTTGAGGACTGTGGACCCCTAGACCCTGAATTTTCTGTAAACAACTTGTTATGCTTGCAACTGCTCTGAGCAAAACAATTTGTTTTCCTGTGTTTGCAGGTGTTCTGAGCATGAGACCCTCAGGAGTTTCTGATGGCAGGAAAGTTGGTTTCTGGTGGGTTTGGCTGGGGCGTGGCTATAAGCTTCCCTGGAACACAATAAAGGAGGCATTCTTGGGGAATTCAAAGATGACCCATGTCTCTGTCTCTTTGTCTGTGTATGCTTCAATCTCCAGGCCCCTTGCCCAGCTCACAAACCAATCAGTAGTACCGGTGGTAAGCCATAGGCACAGTACCACAGTACACATAGTACAGGTCTTACAGAACCATAGTACACGTAGTACCGGTGCTATAGGCATAGTACCGTAGTACACATAGTACAGGTGCTACAGGACCATAGTACAGGTAGTACAGGTGCTACAGGCATAGTACCATAGTACATGTAGTACAGGTGCTACCGGCACAGTACCGTAGTACACGTAGTAGCAAGGACACATACAACTAAATACGTAGGAGAAAACAAAGGCCACGGGATTTCAGCATTGGCCACTTTTTAGGATGTAAATACTTCTACTAAGGCAAATTTCAGCCTGTCAGTATGACATCAATCAACTCACCAATTTCTGGGATTTTATCAACATATTTTGAGAGTGGCTATCTACCAGTTCCATGCACTACTGCCCAGATACTGGTTAATGCTAGTATCTCTAGACCCCATCATCAACACAGGTTTTGACTTAGCAAATATGGGTTGAAGCTAGAGAATTTGCCTCTTAGGGAATCACTTGCATGCTCCCAGTGGACAGCATTTCCCAGTATCTTTGGTGGGGTCCTACTTGCATGTTAGCCAATAGTCAAGACTTCAGTGCCTAAATGTTGACAAATGCTAGCTCGCACATGGTCGAGGAGGTCTTCCTTAGTGGGACATCCCAAAGTGAGACATTCGTGAATGAGAACAGCTGTCACATTCCTGCCGGGGCACCAAATTGTCCTGTCAATGCTCAAGCCCCAAAGATGAAACTGTGTAGTGTCTGCACATAACCTAGGCACATCCTTTGCACATGAAATCATACCTCGATGACGGAACACCTTACCTGTAACAGGAGGAATGGGCTGCTTGTCATCCCAACCTCCCGGCTACCTTACACCCGAAATAATCACACAGAAACTGTATTAATTAAAACACGGCCTGGCCCATTAGCTCTAGTTTCTTACTGGCTAATTCTTACATCTTAATTAACCCATTTCTATTATTCTGTGTATCGCCACGTGACTGTGGCTTACTGGCAAGATTCTAACCAGCGTCCATCTCAGGCTGGAGATCCGTGGCGTCTGCCACTCTGCCCTTCTTCCCAGCATTCAGTTCTGTCTTCTCCACCTACCTAAGTTCTCCCCTATCAGGCCCAAAGCAGTTTCTTTATTCATTAGCCAATGAAAGCAACACATGAACAGAAGAACCTCCTACACCACTTACCCAATGCACACACTATGTAAAGGTTTGTTACAGTGTTTTAGAAATGATACAAGGAAATGCTCAGGGCAGGCGCAGTATTTTTTACATTTCTATTCTTAGTTGGTGAATGTTTGGACGTAGGGCCCATGGACATAGATGTCAGCTGCATCACATTTTAAAAACACATTTGTTCCTGAACCTTTGTCTAAAGATATGCCCTTAAGAAGTACTCTACAACAAGTGGGCACAGGAGACCACTTTCTACGTATAACCCCAGCAGCACAGACACTAAGGGCAACATTGAATAAATGGGACCTCCTGAGACTGAGAAGCTTCTGTAAAGCAAAGGACACTGTTGCTAAGACAGAAAGGCAACCCACTGACTGGGAGAATATCTTCACCAACCCCGCAACTGACAAAGGTCTGATCTCCAAAATATATAAAGAACTCAAGAAACTAGAGTGTAAAAGGTTAATCAACCCAATTATAAAATGGGGCACTGAGCTGAACAGAGATCTCTCAACAGAAGAAGTTCAAATGGCCAAAAGACACCTAAGGTCATGCTCAACTTCCTTAGCAATCAGGGAAATGCAAATCAAGACAACTTTAAGATACCATCTTACACCTGTCAGAATGGCTAAAATCAAAAACACCAATGATAGCCTTTGCTGGAGAGGTTGTGGAGAAAGGGGTACACTCATCCATTGTTGGTGGGAATGCAAACTTGTTCAACCACTCTGGAAAGCAGTGTGGCGGTTTCTCAGAAAATTCGGGATCAACCTACCCATGGACCCAGCAATACCACTCTTGGGAATATACCCAAGAGAGGCCTTATCATACAACAAAAATATATGCTCTACTATGTTCATAGCAGCATTGTTTGTAATAGCCAGAACCTGGAAACAACCTAGATGCCCTTCAATTGAAGAATGGATGAAGAAAGTATGGAATATATACATATTAGAGTACTACTCAGCAGTAAAAAACAAGGACTTCTTGAAGTTTGCAGGCAAATGGATGGAAATAGAAAACACTATCCTGAGTGAGGTAAGCCAGACCCAAAAAGAGGAACATGGGATGTACTCACTCATATTTGGTGTCTAGCCATAAATAAAGGACATTGAGCCTATAATTCAGGTTCTTAGAGAAGCTAAATAAGAAGGAGAACCCAAAGAAAAACATATAGGCATCCTCCTGAACATTAACCTTCATTAGGCGATGAAAGGAGACAGAGACAGAGACCCACAATGGAGCACTGGACTGAAATCTCAAGGTCCAAATCAGGAGCAGAAGGAGAGAGAGCACGAGCAAGGAACTCAGGACCGCGAGGGGTGCACCCACACACTGAGACAATGGGGATGTTCTATCGGGAACTCACCAAGGCCAGCTGGCCTGGGTCTGAAAAAGCCTGAGTTAAAACCGTTCTTGCTGAACATAGCGGACAATGAGGACTACTGAGACCTCAAGAACAATGGCAATGGGTTTTTGATCCTACTGCATGTATTGGCTTTGTGGGAGCCTAGGCAGTTTGGATGCTCACCTTACTAGACCTGGATGGAGGAGGGTGGTCCTTGGACTTCCCACAGGGCAGTGAACCCTGATTGCTCTTTGGGCTGACGAGGGTGGGGGACTTGATTGGGGGAGGGGGAGGGAAAGGGGAGGCGGTGGTGGGGAAGAGACAGAAATCTTTAATAAATAAAAAAAAAGAAAAAAAAACTAAAAAAAAAAGAAAAGAAAAAAAATGTCTTCTAAACAGATAGGGTATGACTCCGAAATGCTGGGAAAAAGAAAAAAAACAGAAAACTGAAAGAAAAAAAAAAGATATGCCCTTAATAGTAATAACCTTAGTATTTGTGCTCACTTCTGTAGAATGAAGAGTGACTCCCTGTGCCATGAGATTTCCTGAAGAAGCTCAGTTCTACAATCCTAGTGTCTTAATCAGGGCCTCTATTGCTATGATAAAACACTGTGATCAAGCTTGCTTCAGCTTCCAGCCTCACATCACAGTCCATTACTGTAGGGGGCAGGGCAGGGACCCTGAGGCAGGAGCTGGTGCAGAGGCCATGGAAGGCTGCTGCTAACTGGCTTGCTCTCCATGTCTTGTTCAGGCTGCTTTCTTATACCACCCAGGAGCATCTATCTGCCCAGGAGTGGTGGTGCCGTCCCCAGTAAACTGGGCCCTCTCCACCAGGCCAACCTGGTAGGGACATTTTCTCAAATGAAGCTCCCTCTACCAAAATGACTTGAACTTGTGTTGACATAAAACCAGCCAGGGCAACTGGGCAGGAGGTAAACATTGTACCCCAGACCTCCCAGAAGAAGGGTTAAGTTCAGTGGGCAGGAAACAGTCTTTCATCTCAATACAACCCCTGCCACCTCTTTCAGCACCAGGCTAGGGCCAGGGAACAGGTGCTGGGCTCCTTAGCATTCTGGAAGCCTTTGACTTGGAGGAATTTGAATCTTTTTGTTTCCCAATTATAGAGCAAAAAAGAGTCTTTGAGATTAAACCTGGGGAATTTCACAGCTGGAAGAGATCTAAAGAGGTCACCTGGTCAAACCTTCTGCCTTTCAACACAGAAAGAAATCAAGCCCACAGAGCCTAGGTTCCTGTCCCAGAGCAGGGGCTCAGACTTCTAGCATGGTACTTCACACTTTCCACAGTGTTAAATTTTATTCCCTTTCTTGGAAAAAGTTCAAGAGTCCAACTGTGTCTGATGCCCCTGAGCAAACAGTTAGGGGCCCAGAAGTCCAAATGTCCTAGTCAGACCCATTTCAGAATAATCCTCTTAAATTCAACTGGATATCTGCATCCTTTGAAATTCTGATTAGCCCAGGGTGTTTAATTCCGATAACCCACTAGGGAGGGAATTATGTTTCCAGGTTCAGCAGGTGCCAGAAGCCAAGCTGGCAGCTTAGTACAACACCCCTCCCTGCCGCCTTCATTTTATCAGCAAAGCAGCGAGGAGCGAAGACTTGGGGCTCCCAGGCAATAGGAAAACACCACACAAAGTTAACACATAAGCAGCTCTGCTTCTATAAGGGCATCAGCAATCATTTACAACGTTGCTTCCTTACAGTCAAGCATACACATCAAAATGAGACAGATGATGGTATATGACAATGGAAGGTTATATGTACGCACTGTCTTTGTACTCAGAACAGCGTTGTTTAATTTTCAGTAGATATGCATGCACTCCTCATCTCTGGGTAGCAGCAACAGGTGGCGAATTGAGTGTGATGAATGTGTTGAGATGACAACATATTAAAATGAGCAACGAATCTCAAGGTCTACACCCTTTTCAATTAGACGTTTATTGAGTACCAACTGTACCCCAAGTACTAGGTTGTGTTGAGATTTGATATGGAGTGCTAGTACTCATATCTGAGAGATACAAGATAAGGAAATTAAAAGTTTCTACACCCCAATAAGCCCCTCTGTTGATGCAATAATCCAAATCAGACCAAATCAAACTAAATCAGAAAAGGTCCGAAAAGGTCCAGGTTTAATGGATACAAAGGCTCCCAGATGGCTCTTCAGCCCCCCTCCCCCACCCAGAGGAGATGGGAAAGGAAGACAGGGAAACCATGTGTTTGTTCTTTGGAGAGCAGTTTAGTACCCTGTGGGTGTGGTCTTGAGCATCTCTGGAATGAGGTCATCATTTTGT
The DNA here is from genome assembly GCF_014885135.2 of Alexandromys fortis. Classification (NCBI taxonomy): domain Eukaryota; kingdom Metazoa; phylum Chordata; class Mammalia; order Rodentia; family Cricetidae; genus Alexandromys; species Alexandromys fortis. The sequence goes on along the minus strand of NW_026068040.1, from coordinate 1,524,311 downwards.
GGGCTTTCTCAGGGGTGGAGTCTGAACTGAGGTAACTCCAGAGGAGGGGGCTTGGGGGTGGAACCTCCACCGAACATTCCAGACTCTTTGGATATACAGATGCCAGGGGCCGGGGCAAAGCTTCCATCTGAATGGGAAAAACATTACAAGTGAAGTTAATACTCTTATGTAGGAGACGTAAGATAGGAAAAGCATCATCAAAATTCATAAGACAGCCAGCTGTGATAAATTCTCAGGAAAGAAGGCATCTAGAGCCATGTATCTGCTAGGCCAGGGTTTCTCACACTTGGCATGTGTGGAAGGACCATAGTCCTCCAGCCTTGCTACACAACTTGAATTTTCATGTATGACTAACCCTGGGAGTTTGATAACATCTGAACTACTCTTTAGTCTATCTAGCAAGTGCTCAGGAGTCATGGCACTATTAAACTGGAAGCCTTTCCAATTCCTATTCCTCACTTTTAACAGTTGTCACATTAAATTATGAATTGGAGTCGGATTCTGGGGGGCTCTAACTTAGATGATCTGTAACGGCGTAAACAAATGCAGACAGATTATAAAAATATATACAGCTTTAATGGAGAAATAGGCTTACAGAACCACCATTCCTGCGGAGACCAGGAAAGCAGAACCAAGCCCTGTGAGCACACTGCAAGCGAGCTCACCAGATTTATAGGTATACATTAGCCCGAGGCGAACACGCCCCCTAAGGGGTGGGACTTATCCCTACAATGATCAAATTAAGAAAGCCTTCCTGAAGGAAGTGCTTTTGGGGTTTTGTGATTGGAAGGACAAAAAGGCAAAACCAAGATGGGAAGGGGAATTCTAGATAAAGAGAATCCCGAAGAAGGTCAGCATGGTTGGAGTGTGTGAAGGATGGGCACTGACTCAAGGTGAGGTGCTTGGGCAATGCCAGTGTTATCTCACGGCTTCTCTCAAGCGGCAGCTCTTGGGAGGGTCAGAGTCCACATGTTCAGGTGATGATCAAGGCATCGGGGTAGGTTAGTTTGTTCACAGAATAGTGCTACAGGGTGGGTGGCTATGGGCAACAGAAATTGTTCTTGCTGTTTGGAGGCTGAGAAGTCCAAGCTCAGGGTGCCAACAGATTTGGTGTCTGATGAGAATAGATGAATCATGCTCACTGAGTTCTTGATGACTGAAGACACAAAGGGCTCTTTTGATAAGGACACCAACCCCAATGCAGGGCATCCACTCTTGTCACTTAATCACCTTCCAAAGTCCCAGCTCTTTAATGTCACCTTGCAGATCAAGATTTCAATGTACAATTTCTTTCTTTCTTCTTTCCTTCCTTCCTTCCTTCCTTCCTTCCTTCCTTCCTTCCTTCCTTCCTTCCTTCCTTCTTTCCTTCCTTCATTTCTTCCTTCTCTCTCTCCTCCCTCCCTCCCTCCCTCCTTCCTCTCCTCCCTCCCTCCTTCCTTCCTTGTTTCCTTCCTTCTCTCTCTCTCTGCTTTCCTTTCTTTTTTTTTCTTTTCTTTCTTTGTGTGCGTGTGATGGGGGATGGGGACCAAAGCATTCAGATCATGTCCATGTCATGGGTATAAAAGTGAGATGGGGAAACTAGTTAGTGACTATTGCAGAAATCTGGCAACTCAAGCCACACATCACCTGTGGTGAAAGGGGCGGGAGTGGAAGGTTAAGGAGTGATGCAGGAATTCTGCTAGAGTGAGGATGAGGATGAAGGAATAGGAAGCAGAAAAACCTCTCCAGGAGCCTCACTAACCATGCCAATCTTGACTCTAAGGCAGACAAACAATACCTCTTTGTTCAGGACCAAAGGACCTGACTCCCCCAGGGAGGTTTCCTAGCAGAGAATCGAAGAGCATTTCCAAATCCTTCAGAGGCTCAGCCAAGTTTGTACATGTGCTTTTACTCCTTTGTCTCCCTTCAGGGTTCCGTTTGTGGACCCAGAGGAGCACTAATTCTCTTTCAAGGTGTTTCCTCCTCCCCCACCCGCATTAAAACCCTAGTTCCAGAAGGCATTGGCACATGTTAGATAAGAAGGAATACTCGTGCATCAATGTACATCTTCCTTTTTCAAGAGGGGAAGTCGGGAAATACAAAGCTACAAAAGTTATCCCCTCCCTTTTTTGTTGCAAAGGCTAGTAACTCATGGAACATTCTATGACATACAATGCTACATGGAAGCTGAAATAGCTTCATCCTCAGTTTTGGCTTTTGTCTGGTTCAGAATATGTTGGGACAAAAGGAGACAGTGTCTTATTTTTCTCACCTGGTACATCTGGTACTGCACCATAGGCATCTTTATTGCAATGCAGAACAGGGCCTCATGCCTGCCTGGCCTCGCAGTTCTAGCTCCATGTCGATAGAATTGTCCAGCCAGCTTTAAGAATCTGTGGGGCAGTCTGGCCTGTGAGATGAAGTGGGAAAGGAAGACTATGGAGCGCTGCCCCGATGGCCTCCATGTCCTCCATTCAAGGGCAGCAAATTTTCCATTTGCACTGAGTAGAAAGCAGCACTCCTTACAAATGATGTCTCTGTCATCTGAGCTGGACCTTCTCCATCCTCCCTTCTTTCTGGCCTTCGAGGACATCCAAGGAGCCAGCAGAGAAAAGCGCTGTTCTTATTTGATAAACAGGGGCTATTCCTTAGCGGGGGTTTCTGGACCATTTGTGTAAGGGTGCTGGAACTCACTCACCTGGGCTGGTGACAAACATGAAGACCCAGGCTCAGCAGAACTGAGAGTCTCTGCGAGGTCAGTGTTGAGTGTGCGGACCACACTTGGAACAATCAGGGTAGCTCTTCCATCCTCTCCATCCTCTGATTTCAGCATGTCTGTTCCTACACAACTGTGTTTCTAGCAGGTCTAATTTAGGAGATTTGCAGTGAAATCAAGCAAGCTTTTCTCTCAATTGGTCTCCTTAAGAGTATGTGTTGGGAATTTAGTCTTGACTGAAAGCTTTGGCAGGTGTTCAGGCCAAGATGGCGGCACCCCCCCCCCCCTGATGAATTCATGAAGACTGCTGTCTTCCCTTTGTTCCCTTCCCTTTCTGCCAGAGGATGACACAGCAGGGGGTCTCTCATTAGAAGCTGTTTGCCTCTAGATTTTCCAATTAGATTTCTATTTTTTTGTAAATCACCATGTTTGTGGTGTCCTGGGAGAGCTGTGGAGGGTACTGTGTTTACTGCCTAAAATGAAGACAATTCTCTTACCTAATTGCAGGACAATTTTCCAAATCAGACAATCAACCTTGTTGTAGTCGAACAATCTAATCTACAGACTACTCTCAAGTTTCTTTAATTGTCCTGATCATTTTCTTTAAAGCACAGTCACCCTAAAAATTATTTAAGTGCGAGCCAATAGGGCTGGATGTTTAGCTCTCTCAAGATAATATAGACCAAAGATATGAGGAGACTGTAATGGTGCCAGTTTGGCTGATTGGGGCGAATGAAATGTCTGAAGAAAGCTAAGTTTCCATTTCTTGAAACCAAGATGCTAGTTCCTTTTGTGATCCCATGTGTAAAACCCAGGTCTCAGATTTTCTCTTCCTCTCCTGTGGGGAAGGCATGGATTTGGTGTGGTCCAGCTGACCTGAGAGGTGTGAGCCATCGGTTTTTCAGTTTAGAGTCCATGGCTCCTAAGGCACTGTGTGCCTCAGTTTCTCCTTCTGAAACTGAGGCACTCCTTCAGACAGTGAAGCATTCAGGATGCTTTGTGCTCCTCTGTATGTTCCCTTAGAAAGCAAGGAAGCATGGGACATTGATATTAGACAATGCCCTCAGTACAAGATCTTAGATCTTGTGTACCCTGTTAACTTTGCAAATATCATTGTATCCTGACAACTACAACTGTATTGATCCTGGCAATCACCACTATATTCTGTTTCTCATAAGGGTGTAAAAAGTCTGATTGCTCTCAATCAAATTGTCACAGGGTCAGTCTTACTGGACCCTGGTTTAGTTCCTCCACTGACCATATCAGGTAACCTTGCCCCGTAAGTAAGCATGGGTGCTTACACTTTTCTGTTCCTCCTGCTGCGCCCCTGAAGACTGAGACTCCCAAAGCTGCGGCTTGACTCTGTTCATGGTTCCTTTGGTTCCTTCATGGAGTACCCTGCTTTGCCAGGAAGCATGGCCACAGGTATTATCCCCACAATTCTGACTGTCTATCATCCACTCAGACAAATGGATAAATGCTCGGTGTACTTGCCAGGTGGGCTGGCAAGCTTTTTAAGCTTGTTAAACACAGAATAAAGTGTTGCTTTCATAACTACTCACTTCAGTGTTGTTGAACTTGCCGGTGCCAAGGACTATGACCCCACAGGGAAGATGGTGGCTGCTGGAACTGCGAGTCAGCATTCCCAATGCAAAGGGCAGCCGATGTCAACCCAAGGACGTTAGGATTAGTTGTGACCCGCAGACGCTGCCTGTCTCCAGAAAGATGCTCTTACTTCTGGCTCTGCAGGAAGAAAGACGTCATCGTTCAGCTGATGACCAGATGTCAGACAGTTGACTTCACCGTGAAACAAAGGCACCGTGGGTGCAAACGAGGACTCCGATCTGCCCCAATATAAGCAGCACACAGTCCTTGCCCCTCGGTGCCACACACAAGTCTGCCTGAGTCCCTGATGGCCAGATCTGCATCAGGACTCAGATGGATTTAGAAACGTGGTGGTCTCAGCATTGTCCTGGCAGACCCAGCATTGCCCTGGGTCTGAAACCGCACCTGGTAGCCAAACACTGCAGGCAATATGACTGGCATGGGAGCAGGGAAGACCCAGCTTGTCTCCACAGACATTGCACTTGAGGGTTACAGCTATGTGACCTGGGCCGGGTGGCAGTTGATCACTTCTAGGGGAGTGGTAAAAACCCTGACTTTTCCAGAGCTTTCCTGAATCACACTGATGTGCTCACCATAGTGATGTGTGACGACCCTGGTGTATATGATGTGTGTGACCTCCTGCTGCCACCGTCACTCCTCATGGGTGTTTAGATCTGTAACTGTTCCATGAAAATATTCGTAGCAACACACATTTTGAAAAGTATGTGTATAGAGCTGTGTGAGGTGGCGGTGGGGGAGGGGCACAAAATCCAGGCTTGACTGTAAAAATCAGAAAATTCATGACCGTATTTCTTACTCAGGGCAATGTTTCAATCCCAAACTCTGTCTTGGTTAGACTCCACTCTTGCTATCGTGTCTGTGGAGTTGTTTTTGCGTCCCTTTCTCCTTTGCTGCGTCTCAGCCCCCAATGCACTTCTTGTTTATTTCTTTTACTTTTCAGACTTGCTTCCCCCTCTACCCCCCACTCCCCCACCTCCTGCCCCCAGGACCTCCACACTTGTTCTCTCTGTCTGGAACACTCCTCCCCCAGGTGGGAAGGGGGTAACAATGTGGCTGCTCCCTTGTCTCCTACCAGCTGCCCCATCTCAGTGTGTCTCACTGTGCTCAGCCCCCCAGCACACTAGAATACCAGCATTCCCTCCTCCAGTTGTGTTTATCCGCCCACTCTCCCTAGGGGCTAGGTGTTTAACTGTGCATTTGTGTCTAGCCTGTGTATTCTCAGCTGTCAAGCCTTTTGGTCTTCTTACCCTGCTGCATCTTAACTACACCAGGAACTTAACAATCAGAAACTACATCCGACATAAAACGAGTGTTCACGCAGTACTATGTTGGCTGCGATATGGCAGAGTGGGTACGGCGCTTGTCTAGAATGTATAAAACCAGCACCCTCTAAACCAGGCACGGTGGTGCACTGAGGAGGTAAGGCAGGAGGATCAGAAGTTCAAGGCTGTCCTCAAGGCACATAGTGAGTTCAAGGACAGCCTGGGTTTCTGACTTCTTGCGTCAAGAACTATTGCTGAGTGGATGCACACATTGCATTTCTGTGCTGTCTGACCTTTGCTAGTTTGCTATTGCAGCCAGGTGTCAGAGCCAGCCTCCTCTGTGGGTAAGAGGCTGCACAATGCATAGATAATGCAATGTTTCTGCATTTTTTTCTAGGAAATTTCCTCAATGAGCACTATCATGGAAAGCTGGCTCTCGGCCTTGCAGAAGGGTACTTAGAGTGAAAAGCAATTATAATCAGTGGTAAAAGAGGACAGAAGACTCCACAGAAGCTGAAAACCAAAGTATAGAAGTTCCATGTTAGTAGGAGGTGCTCCAGGAGATAGCTCACAGTCTACAGAAACAAGTCTCAGGGAACGACTTTGGGGAAAATTCCCCTTCTCAAGATGGGACACAGCCCTGTAGATCAAGGACATTTGTCTTGCCCATGCTTAGTCTTCTTCATGGCCGTGGAGGAGGCTGACTGCCAAGTGAAGCAGAGACTGGAGAGCATTCTAGAGCAGGAGATATAAAATACAAAATGAGCAATGAATCTGGTACAGAGACCAGGACTCCTTCTACTTGTCCGGGACAGCATCTGCTCTCCCTGCTGGCAGAAGGGACACACACGGCATTCAGATTTTGTGGCTGATTGTAGAATATGGTCATGTGAATTCTTCAGCACCTCCACTTGTCCAGCACCAACTAAAGAAGGGGAGATGGGAGCCTTTTCTCCACAGAATCAGTTGGCAGTTGGTCATGTCAACTATTTGTTTATTGCGTGTGATATACATATCATATATATGTATATATGTGTGCACATGTGTGTATATGTATATGGAGGAGAAAAATCAGTGTCAGGTATTGTCTTAGGGTTTCTATTGCTGCTATGAAACAACATGACCAAACAGCAAGTTGGGGAGGGAGGGTTTTTTTGGCTTACACTTCAGCATCTCTGTTCATCACTGAAGGAATTCAGGGCAGGAATTCAAACAGGGCAGAAATCTGGAGGCACGAGCTGATGCAGAGGCCATGGAGGGGTGCTGCTTTCTGGCTTCCTTTCCCTGGCTCACTCAGCTTTCTCTCTTTTGGAACCCAGGACCACCAGCCCAGGGACGGCACTATCCACCATGGGCTGGACCCTCCCCCACTGATCACTAATTGAGAAAATGCCTTACAGCTGGATCTCATGAAGGCATTTCTTCAACTGAGGCTCCTTCCTCTCTGATAAGTCTAGCTTGTGTCAAGTTGACACAAAACCAGCCAGTATGGGTTATCTTACTTGATCTTCACTGTATTTTCTGGGACAGGATCTCCCACTGAACCTGTAGCTCACTGATTTAGCTAGAATGGTTGACCAGTAAGCCCCAAGGATCCTTTTCAGTGCGTCCTGCTTGCTATCCCTGGCTTCTTCTGTGGGTGCTGGATATGCGAACTTAGGTCTTCTTGTTGTACAGCAAGTGCTTTATTGACCAAGTCAGCTTCCCAGCTTCCAGAGCCATTTTTTTTTTATTTTGTTTTGTTTTGGTGTATCGGTCAGTGATTGGCACCACCACAGAGCTAGAGCTAGGTTTGGCTTTGGTCCTGAGCTGTTCTGCCCTTTAAAGTGCCTATCTAACACCTCTGCTGACTTGGTGATTTAGGCTCAACCTTAGTTTATCTTCTCAAAAGACTTCTCCCTCACAACTTCCTAGGGTTTCTAATTAATTGAAATAAAGACATTGTCACCTTTGCCTCCCCCTGTGTCATCTCAAACAATAGTCCTGAAAACATCACTTTTTCCTTTAGGATGTTGTGTGTGTGTGTGTGTGTGTGTGTGTGTGTATGTGTGTGTGTGTGTGTGTGTGAGAGAGACTGAAGACTGTGATATCTACAGTGAGGGTCACTCAGGAAACTATCAACAATCCATTGTCTTTGTTGTCTCCAATGCCTGGGCACAGACTGTGGAGCCAGGTCACCGAATGCCTAAAATTTTATTGAAGAGACATCTAGTGGGGCTGATGCAAAAATCTGAATTCTGCATCCTCAGGACTGGCAGATCCAGTGCCAACAGGGACCTCTAGTGTCCTGTGGAAAGCAGGCCTAGAAGTGCAGACGTTCTCAAATGCCTGTTCTTATTTGCCATGCGTCACAGGAGCCGTAAGTCCTGCACGGCCTGGCATTTCTTACACACATGAGCACGGCACTGCCTCCTTTAGAGTTCTGCCAGAATCTGCATTATAACTTCACAAGCTTTAAAATGAGGATGCTTTCAATGGAGCCTTGAGGGCGTGAGCTGTAGACAATGATTTTGTAAGCACCCAGCCCTGGAGCTGCTTTCAGTCACAGTGACTGTTCTCTTAGTTTTCTCTATGTATTTCAAAGAATCCGAGCTATCAGGAGGTTAAATTCTCAAATGTAGGCAACTGCAAGGTAGAGATCTGAGCAACTTTGGTTTTATGTCTCTTAATTCTACACTGTGCATTTTCAGCCATGAAACTTTGCGGCATAAATCTGCAAGGAAGCTACAAGCTAGCTTTGCTTTTCCTTTCCCTCTTCTCCTTCCTTCTCACCTCCCTTTTTTCCTCTTTCGCTCTACCTACCTTCCTCTCTCTCCCTTTAGGGTGTTGTGTGTATGTGTGTGTGTGTGAGAGAGAGAGAGAGGAAGAGAGACTGAAGACTGTGTGTTCTGCCCTTTAAAGTGCCTATCTCTAACACCTCTGCTGACTTGGTGATTTAGGCTCAACTTTAGTTTATCTTCTCAAAAGACTTCTCCCTCACAACTTCCTAGGGTTTCTAATTAATTGAAATAAAGACATTGTCACCTTTGCCTCCCCCTGTGTCATCTCAATGTCAAACAATAGTCCTGAAAACTGCTTTTCCTTTCCCTCTTCTCCTTCCTTCTAACCTCCCTTTTTTCCTCTTTCCCTTTATCTCTTCCAGGCTGCTGGAGTTCAGGATACCCAATCCTAAACATAATACCGTGGCACTTAGGAAGCAGCAAAACAGACAGGTGTATGATGCCCGAGGAATGACACGCAGGTTGTCCTCTGGCTACACTTACACACACACACACACACACACACACACACACACACGGGGGGGGGGGAAGAAAAAGAGACATAGAGACACAAAAAACAAGAAAAGAATACACACATAGAGAGACACACATTTAGCTATCACAATGTCTTCAGGTCTTTCTTTTTGAAGTCTCCTATCTGCTGTAAAGCATGTGACCCCTTCATCTGCATGCTTTGGGCTTCTTCATCTGTCATTGTTCTAGACCCTTGGCCATGAACTTGGCAATGGGCAAGGGAAGAAATCTTTTCTCTTCCATATATTTCTCTCTTTACTCTTCCCAGCTATCGGGTGTATCTGGTTTTCATCAGGGGCTCTGTGGCATTTGCCAAGGGAGTGGATTTCTTCTTGTCAGGGTTATGCTCTTGATGGCATTTGTACAACCGGGGAGACTTGGTGTGCTCTATCCTGACAGCGCTAAATGATCTCCGGCATGAAATCAAAACAGGTATTTCACATGTCGCGTTTGGGTAATGGCTTTTCTTGGGTGGGATCCAATCAGGGAACTGATGCCTTTCCCCTCCCCCCGGATAAAAACCGTTACTTGTTTTTTTTTTCCCCAATCTTAAATTATTCTGTCTGAGGATCTCCAAGCCAGCTGTGCAGGTGAGCCTGACATGTGGGGGAGATTAAGCGAGTCATCCACTTCAAGAGGAACACTCAGAAGCCTTTTATCATTAGAGTGTCAGCCGCTCATGGCTTTCCAACCATGAACAGGCTTTGTTCTTCGAGGTTTTAGGCTTTGTTTTTGTTTCAGTTTGATTAGGCCATATGTGGGGAGGCTATGGCGTGAGTGGCTGAGGGATGTTCTACAGACATCTTTCCCTTGGAGTATAGACAACTGTGTCTGCTCATAGCTTTCAGTTGGGACATTCCTCTCCTTCCTCCGGTGGGGCCACCAAATTCATTGGTATGTACCTGGACTAGTCATGTTCTGACCTCCCCACATCATGATGTGACCTGAGGTAGGCACGTAGCTCACGATTAGTCACTCAGAAGCCCTATGAAGGCATTAGCAAGGGTTTCAGAAAGAGGCCCGGCCTTTTAATTGTGTGTCACTGTCCTCTGGGCCATGCATTTTCCGTCTTTGGGAGTCCAGATGCATTTCCTTGTGGAAGGACCATCCCAGCTAGGACTGTTGACTGTTTACACACACTTGTGGAGGGATGCAGAGTGCCCAAGGCCTTTGAGTATCCAGCGGCTTGACCATCTGTTGTATTTAAGCTGCCTTAATTGCATGTGGCCTGGGGAGGACCTGGAATACAGAGCCTGGGGAAGACTGGGGCTTGCTGGTGTGGTAGTAGTGAAGGGGTGTCTACATTTACTCAGCTACAGGGAGACATTCATTCCTGCTGGGTAAAAGCTTTCCTTTCCACCATTTTGGGGTGGAACCCCAACACCCCTAAGAGTAATCCCTGACCTATGCTCTATGAGCAAACCCAAGAGACTCACTGGTTCCGCAGAGTCATTTTTGGTGGAATCATGCCTTGGTTTGTCAGTTTGTGTATTGGGATCAAAGAGGAGGAGTGGATGTTGTTTGTCTCTCCGCAAGGAAAGAATTTTAGCCACACAAGATCCAAGATTCTCTTACATCTTCAGCCCTGCTCCCCAGCCACCAGGCTGCCTTCCGGTGTACACTTGTTTAGAGAGGAGGAGGCGGGACCTGAGGATGAGTGAAGGTGTATAAATTGCATCTCCATGACATTATCAAATCATCTGGATTCACACATGCCTTGTTTCAGCTCCAGACGCCTCCTCCTTCACTTTTTCACTGAGATCCAGTATATTCCTGCTTGCCTCAGAGTAACGTAAGTTGTATTTTTATCATACGACACCAAAAGTACCCTGAGTTAATACAACCACATATGTTTCTAAGGAAAGACAACTTTCTGCGTCTATTGAATCCTGAAGTGACTTCAGCTCAAATTAGTCCTCCTGCCAAAGTGGCGGATTTGGAGGGTGTCACATTTTATTCACCATTTCATCCAAAAGAATGAATGAGAAATGAGGCAGCGGAGGGATATGCTCAACATTGAGCCTGTACAAAAATGTAGAATATATGAACTGCTTAGACAAAAAACAAAATTCATTGAATAAGAAGTTTAGCAAGACATGCTTTCTGTTCCTAAAGGCCTTGCACCTGGAACAATAAGAAAGGAAAGTGATACTCTCAGGCCATTATGACAAGATGGAGAATAGATAAATGAGTACTTCAGTCACAAGGATAACCAGGATTCTCTAAGAGTGTTACCTGCTGCTCATGATCCCTGGCCAATCTACACAGTTCCTCCCAGCTCCCATGATAATGAAATAAACATTGCGGACGCAAAGGGTGGCCCCTGTTGACAAACATCTGGAGGGGACCAGAAACACTCTAGATGGGGCTGGTGTGCCAAGAAGCAGAGTGTTACATTTGGGGATCATGGTCACTTTTTATTTTAAATATAAGCTTGTCGATTTGAGTAACACAAATCGCTATGTTGGGTGCTGGAATGCTGCCGTGGGGTCTACAAAGATGAACAGGGTAAAAGCAGCCTCCCTCAAAACCAACCATTCTTTCAAAGGACCCATTTAAATAACTCAACAGAAGACCATTTGGCCAAGATGGCTCCAAAGTCCTGGATCCCTATGTAAACAAAATGAATCTTAAGCTCCCCCAATCAGAAGTAGCCGACTGGGCGTTTGTTGCGTCACCAGAGACTTTTTGCTGAGGTAATCAAAATAAGGCAAAGATCTGAATTTAACAAATCAAGCATTCCCTTCCATAGTGCTCTCTCATTCCTATGGTGAATGCTTTTCCTGCAGGCTGCTTGGTGCACTCGCACTACCTCTGGTTCTCATTTACCTTATTGAGGAGTTACTTTCCGATTACATAAACTTGTCAAATTTTAGTGTACTCCAGACCTCACCCTGGTCAGGAAAACCCCAATACCTTCAATCTGAATGGATTTCCCGTGAATTTAACCAAACTGACTCCAACAAGGTCATAACTCTGAATAGTACCAATCGTTATGGGCGTATGGGGGCCAGGGAGCATTTTCTCAAATAACTACATATTTCCCCAGCAAAGTTGTAGCAAGGGAAGATTTTCTGAATCCTTAAAGGGCATCTCTTCCCAAGGACATGGCCTCCAGAGTCCAAAGGCGAGTGTGAAAAGACAGTTCAGACCCTTCACTCCCAGGAAGATTATGTCATCATCAAAAGCATGTCGACTTCCAGTTGACCTGTGGCTCTTCCTCACTTCCCACAAATATCACAGGGAAGTTTTCTCTGTAGACCAAGAGAGAATTATACTATTGGCTATTTCCTACACAATCCAATTTGAGGCAGAGCTGTTTTTTAGCAGCAAAGGCTATATTTGAATTTCACCAGCTGGTTCCTTAATGATTATCAGAATATTTTTGGTAACAGCAGTGGCTTCAGGAGAAATATGATGCTACCTAATCTTTCTTTAATAAGAGAGATATTTGCATTATATACTTAATGTAATGCAGACATGTCTGCTTCCTGGGTGTCTCTTGATTATACTAGCTTTAATGATCATACTAATCATTACTACACAGATTCTAACATGTAAAATATTGCCTTGATATCAATCCTCTGTGGAAGTCCTCAGTTGTAGAGGTAAGTGGGATATGTTATCCCCCCCCCCCCCCCCCCCCGCAAGCTTTCTGCTTTTTGGCTTTTTCTTATATAGGCTCAGGTGATTGTCTTTCCTGAAACTTAAATAAAAGTGCTATTTCCATCTTCTTCAAATGCTCCTTTTGGAAAGCATTTGTGTATAGCTAATTAAAAAAAAGGTTTGAGTAAACAAGGGATTTCACTCCTGCTGAGCACAACAGTCTTAAGACATGGAAGTTACCCCAGTGGTTTCCGGTGGAGACAACCTCAGCTCCCCATTAGTGCCGATATCTCTTGAGTTCTTCTCTCCCAGCCTCCAGATCTCATTTCCTGGAACCTTCTCTTCTGCATCCCTTCATCAGTTGAATGTCTCCAGTTTCTAAGCTTTTACTTTTTCCAAGATAGAGTGTCCTGGAGCTTGCTCTGTAGACTGGGCTGTCGAGGAACTCAGAGATCCTCCTGCCTTTGCCTCCCAAGTGCTGGGATTAAAGGTGTGTGCCACCACTACCTGGCTCTGGTCTCCTCCTAAACAATTCCTCAGAGCCTGATTTTTGTTGTAGGAAGAGTGGGCCACGTCCCGCCACCTGGCTAGCTTAACTCCCTAAATAACCTCACAGAAATTGTATTAATTTAATCACTGCCTGGCCCATTATCTCTAGCCTCTTATTGGCTAACTCTCACATCCTGATCTAACCCATTTCTATTAATCTGTGTTCACCAAGAGATCGTGGTTTACCAGGAAAGATCCTAACCAGTGTCAGTCTCAGGCAGGAGTTTCATGGCATCTGCCACATTGCCCTTCTTCCCAGAATCCTGTTCTGTCTACTACACCTACCTAATTTTCTGCCCTATCCAAAAGCCAAGGCAGTTTCTTTATTTAACCAATGAAAGCAACACAAATACAGAAGGACCTCCTACAGATTTTCTAGCAGCCAATAGGCTTTCAGTGCTGCTTGGTAAACAAAACACAGTTCTCTCTTAAGAGAAATTTAACCAGTAGCCTTTCAAATAAAATTTTGTTACCCTCTTACTACTTGAAGTCTATGACATCTTCAGATTTTAGTATTGATCAGCATTTTTTTTTACAGTATTGCTAAACAAAATGATATTGAGACTCATTAAGGAGCCACAGCTCCCCAACAGCCTAGAAACACATCCTTACATTTTAGATTTTAGGGAGGGCAGTTTCTTTCTATTGTAGTTCAGGGAGGACATCCTTGTCTACAAACAGGCCCATCATTCTCTTTAAAAAATGTTTCAGGATGTGGTGGTACACACCTCTACCACAGGACTCAGGACACAGAGGCAGGCAGATCTCTGTGAGTTTGAGGCCAGCTTGGTTTACACAAACTCCAAGTCAGCCAGGGCTACATAGTGAAGCCCCTAGATGCTTATATTTCCAGGACATTGTGTGTTAACTAGAGGTGGATATTAGAATTAAAATTATGTCCCCAGGGTTATACCCAACATGCACAAAAGTGGGGAATTTGGAAAGAGCTGAACCGCTCACTCACCTTCTCACCTCTGCTGTAGCCAAAGATGAACTCAGAAATAAAACCAAAGAACTCATTCTGAGAAGAGGTTGTTTCCAGTTTGGGAGCATGTATGGTTATTCTTGGTTCCCCACCATAGCGCAAGACTAAGATGCCCTGCTTCATATTTACTTCATACATGAGAGTTGGTAGGTCCCTGGGATATAGACTTCCCAGCAGGTTCACATTCTTTAAAACATCCTTGGTCATTTAATCCAGTGGTTCTCAAGACGTGAGTCATGACCCCTTTGGGGACTGAGTGGCCCTTTCAAGGGGTCACATATCACATGTCCCACATATCAGATATTTTTATTATGATCTAAAACAGTAGCAAAATTACAGTTGTGAAGTAACAATGGAAATAGTGTAATGGTTTCGGGTCACTACAGCACGAGGAACTGTGTTAAAGGGTCGCAGTATTAGGAAGGTTGAGAGCCATCGGCTTAATCTCTCATAGCACGTCTCTAGGACAATAGAAATTCCTCATTGGCCAAGCTGGCCAAGAAATTCCCAGGCAGGTCTGTTTAGATACAAAGGTCTGTCGTCATGGAGACTTTCCCTAAGGTACACATCTAAGCTTAAATGGATGAGGGCTGAAATGCTCTCATGATGCTGGTACGAGGCCTGTTACCTCCATGCTGTGTGTCAGCTGATCTGCCTCAGGCTAACATGTGACTTCATCTAGAGATGCCGTCAGATGTCAGGGGGCCTTCAGGGAGTTGTGGGCCTGGACTAAACCACTAACAATCAGCTCTTGTCTTGCTTTTCTGTTCTCAGCAGCTAAGACACCCTCTGGCTTAGTTGTTTCCTGGTCTGATGAGCTATGAACTGAAACAGTCATCTAAACACTGAGCCCTGATGTCTTCGAGATCCCTCGGTCTGCATGAGTAGGAACATAGCACCCCAGAAAGTGTCCCTGGTCACCTCGGGAAGCTGACCAGGGTGTTGTGAGTATCCTCACAGCCCTGCCGAGCAGGACGTCATTGGCGGCCTCCCATGCCCCTTCTGTCTCTCACTCCAGCTCTCTACCGTCATCTGTGGGTCAGCTGTCTGGTAGCCGTAAACACAGTATGCATACAGAATAATGATCATGTGTTGAGGTTTATTACATCAGCCCCTTACATATTAAGCTAATTAATCCACATAGAATTACTGTGGGGTAGGAACCCTTTGAAATGAGAAAACTTTAGCAAGAAAAATGTAGAGTTCTTGCCCTGAACCATTTTTCTCTATGCTTGACATCCTCATGTTATTGTGTCAAAAGTATGGGCATGGGCTTTGACACCAGAAGGACTCAAGTTCAAATCCCAGCTCACCCACTTCTTTGCCATGTAAC
Source organism: Alexandromys fortis (assembly GCF_014885135.2). NCBI lineage: Eukaryota > Metazoa > Chordata > Mammalia > Rodentia > Cricetidae > Alexandromys > Alexandromys fortis. The sequence goes on along the minus strand of NW_026068040.1, from coordinate 1,508,962 downwards.
TCTGGAGAGCAAATGAATATCACTGACCTGCAGAATCCTCATCTATAAAGGGAGAAAGCATTAATTCTGTTATGATTGTTAAGTAGGATAGTGCACGGAGCAGCATGGGTTAGAACACCTGCCATACTGTGTGTGATGAACACTAGCTCGAACTATTGCAGTGATGCTAATTTTTAGCATTCCTTTTACAGATTAGCAGAGCAAGCCTTGGGGAAGTGGAAATCTGGCCCACGAGTAAATGACCACAAGAGACAGGCTTTGAGACTCTGTCCAGCTCTGCAGCCACTGACCTTGTGACCATCAATACTAAGACATCCTGTGGTTGGATTGTAGTCACAGTGACCTTGGTTGGCTGTGTGTGAGAATTTCCAGATTACTCAAATGACGTGCGTGCATGCGTAGGACAAGAGGGCTGAGCAGAGAGCGGTCATGTGACTGAGTGCAAATCTTGCATCGTCTCAAGCCTTTGCCCAGTGCTGAAATCTGTGCTTCAGGCCTTGCTGAGGAGCTCTTATTTCCCTTGAATCGATGACGCCGACCCCACGTGTACGTAAGATCATGAAAATGAGGGTAGTTATGGAGAGCAGGCTGCTAGTCATTCCCTGGTGGCGTTGTGACTATAATGGAAACCACGTGTATCGTGGGTTTTTCCTTTTTTAGACTAGGTAATACTAGCAGATCAGTTGCGTTTTTATGTAGATATGGCTGTTCCAACTGCCTTTTCTAGTGTTTTTCAAAGAATTCAGAATTTGAACCAGACACTAAGCTCTGGGAAGAGTGAAACACCAGACGAACACGCCCAGCGCTCGCCACATGCTCTTCGGGCTTTCAACGCGGAATGTGCGTTTGTTTGCCAGACTGCTTATAAAACGGGGTCGTGGCTAACCCAGGGTCTTGTGTTCAAAGGGTGGTGGAGTGGTAATGAGGTAAGGAGAATAAATCATGAGAAAGCACTTGAGTTCGTCCTAGAGACCTTAGAACAGAGCAGGCCGGGCATTGGGCCCATGTCTGATTACTTTGTGGAACCATTGATATTTGCCGGCAAGGTTTGATCGTGATTATAAATTTTGGTTTAAAAAAAGGGAAGAACCTTCATTTCTGCCCTCTTTGGTGCTTCCTTTGAATCTCCAGTCCCCGTCTTTTAGGTTTGATTTCTTGGGAGAAAAGCCCTCAGATTATTCTTTATCACCTAAATTGTGCCTGCCCGCGGAACACTTCTTCTCCCTCCCCAGAGGAAGAGCAAGGCAGATAGATGGAAGGCAGACTTTGAATCTGATGGTGATGTAAGAAGTGGCAATCTCGGTCCTCGGGGGAGTTCTCGGATACCCGAAGATTGATTGATTCTAACCTTTCCTTTGCTCACCAGGATGAGGGAAGAGGTGAAGGCTTCCTCAGTGGAGCTCCTTCCCATCACAAGGACAGGGCTCACCCATCTCTTGAGGTCAGGCAGGTTTATGCCAGGCTAGTGCAGTGACACCAAGAGCCCTACGTCAGTAGACAGCAGGGCTGCTGAGGCCGTGCTTTGGCATAAACAAAACAAAACAAAACAACAAAACCAGTGTCTTGTGAACGCCTTTAAGACCAATAGCTACAAAGGCGAAACCGCTTTGTTTCCCTGCCATGGCCTTCTTGAGAGCAGACTGTGTGTAGGCCCGTATTTCTATATGATGTGGCAGCCAGGCTCTCAAGCCATAGTCAGGAGCTGAAGTGGTCACATAACCTTCCAGACAGGGTGCCTGATAGAGATGCTAATTCAAGCCTACCTGACAGCTAGCATACAGAGCAGATAGGTAGATGTGGATGTGACTCAAAGACGTTCACCTGGTTACCTAGGAAACAGAATGCTAATGTATTTCCCCGTCAGTTTATGTTCTGATATATAAGGCTGTTCGGAGAATAAATGTGAGGGACTTTTTCAGGATGTGAACTCAGGGTTTCATGAAGGATCATTGAAAATTTCCCTCCCAATTGTGTTTTTATTCCCGCACCTCCACGCCGGTCCAGAGAGATAGTTTATGTTGGGGTCTGGTCAAGAGAAATAATTTATGGTCTGGGCTAGCACCAGACCCCAACAACTATGCTCAACATTTCCTCTCGTCCTGCCACCACCCTCTGTTTCATCATCTTCAGATAAAAAAAAAATCAAATCGTAAGATGTATATACCAAGGTTTTCATGAGTACTGAAGTCCTACAGCAGTGGATCTCAACTTGTTGGTCACGACCCCTTCGTGGCAGGGGCTGAACAACTTTTAAAGGGGTCACACTCAGATCCCCTGCATAGCAGATATTTATATGACGTCACACCTCAGATCTCCTGCATATCAGATATGTATATTACGTCACACCTCAGAGGGGTGGCGGCATTAGGAAGGGTGAGAACCACTGCCCTACAGAGTCAGGCCGAAGCCTCCCTCTCAAATCACACAGCTAGCCTCGGGTCTAGCCTCGGGTCTAACCCCACAGTCCATTCATTCTTCCTCTCTTGCTTTTCCTCAGTTTGCTTTGCTGACTTTGGTTTCCAGGGGTTGGAACTGGGGCAGAAAGGGCAACAGAAGGGCCAGCCTCGGTTGATCTATGCTCTTCATGGGTCTCTCTTGGCTGCCAGGCCTTGGGCAAGTCATGCTGTCACTGAACCTTTCCGCCATGTGTGGGACTTCTCAGAAGGGCTGCTAGCTGCTGGGAGGGCAATCCACTCTGCCACGGACCTCTTGTGATCTGTGTTCCTCCTTTTATCCTACAAGAGTTGTATTTCTGGGACTTCTACGATGGATTATCCCTCTCGTTCTGGCTGGTGTCCTTTGGTGATGTTTCCTGATACATCCGTAGTAACTACTGGACTCACAATTGCTCCAGCACATCAAGGTCGTCGAGATGCTTCTGAAACTCATAGTGCCTAGACTCACCGCTATGGTCCCTGCTGGTCCCCCTCATTCATAGCTACAGTTCTTCAGGAGCACAAGTGCCCTTCACTCGGGGGCAGAGAGCAGCTGGGTGATCTCTGTCCTCAGGAATCCCTTTAACACACATTCCTGAGGATTCCAACCTCCTTTTTGTACTCTTGTAACACACTAGTTTGGGGACCCTTTGGTGAGTTTTGGTGCACACCCAGCAGATCCCTGTAATAAGACTTTTTATTGAGTGTTTTCACTTTGGGGGTTTCAGCTCAAATGTAGAGATAATTGGAAAATCTCTTCCCACCTCACAGAAATTTGTGTCCTGCGCTGACGGCACATTGAAATTTCTTCCTGAATCATTCTGAAAGATGTTTCCAGACTGCACTCTCTGGGAACTAGGGCCTGTTTGTCTGCACAGTGCAAGTCTGCATCAGCAGTTGCTTGCCTGCTAAACAGAACATAATTAACACGTCTGCATCTGGAGAAAATCCTATCTAGCCTTGCTACAATGTGTTTCTTCTTTGCAAAGCTCGACTCTGCTGCTGTTTTAACTCTTTAAGGCCTCCTTGCTATTGTCACCATATGATGAAGAAAGAGACCAAGGCAAAGAACAGGTTAAGATACATGACAAGGTCACAGGGCTAGGGGAGAAAAAGTGTATCAGGTAGGGTTTCTATTGTTGTGGTAAAACACCCCGACCAAAAGCAACTTGGAGAGGATAGGGTTTATTTAGCTTACATCTCTAAGCTCACACTCCACTACAGAGAAATCAGGGCAGGGACTGAAACAGGGACCATGGAGAAACAGTGCTTGCCAGTTTTCTCCTCATGAGTTGCTCAGCCTGCTTTCTTATACCACCCAGGGGGGCACATGCCCTGGCCTGACACTGCCCACATGTGCTGGGCCCTCCCTCATCAATCAGTAATGAAGAAAGCACCCCCACAGACTCGGCCCTAGGCCATTCCGGTGGAGCATCTTCTCAATTGAGGCTCCCTCTTCCCAGAGGACTCCAGCCTGTGTCAAGTTGTCACGAAAACCAATCATCACACAAAGCCACCCCAAAGCCCTGGCTCCCCTGTTTCCAGAGTTCCTGCACATGGGCACTGTGTTCTTCGACCATTGGGGCTGGACTAGAGTGAGGAAAGAGATTTCTGTTCTGCTTACCTCCCAACAGACTTTCAGTTTCCTTGGTCTAGCAAGTGTAACCAGGGAAGGGGTGGCTTCTCAGAGTTAGGTCTGCGGGTCATGGGTTGGGTTCCCACCGGCTGATATACCTGCAGTTGGGGTTAGAAGAGCACATTCTAGACAAATGAGAGGCTCTTCCCAGGAAGAGGACCCTGTGTGGATGGTCCCCTGGTTGGACCAACTGTGACCAACAGCTGTGTCCAGAACACAGTGAGTCTCTCAGGGGAGAATGTGTGTCTGTTCCTTGAATCCACCCCAGGTGTTCAGGGAAGGTAAGCACACTTGCACTCCTTCAAGGAGATAGCTTGCAGAATGCAGGGGCTGCACACGGTTGCACGTCAACCGCCTGTGTGAGCCCACGCGAAGGGAGACATGCTCGTCGAAGGAAATTGTCTGAGGTTTCTGACGGTGTGCACTGAGGAAGAGGCTGATGAAGCATAATTAATATCCACTCAGACTGAAATTGGTGGTCAACCTCAAGGTCAGAAAGCAAAGCAGTCAGCCACTGCCTTAGTCCAGCCACTACCTCAGTCGGAAAATGGCGACCCTGCCTCCAGGAACCTCAGAATGAGACTGTGTGTGAGAGCTGTCTTCTCCCCTCTATTAATCCTCTCTAGGGCTGGGATTAAAGGCGTGCACCACTGGAATTCAGGGAACGCACCTCCTGGTTTCTATGGCAACTAGTGTGACTACTGGGGTTAAAGGTGTGTGTCACCACTGCCTGGTCTGTAGGGCTGAGCAGTGCGGCTGTTTTACTCCCTGATCTTCAGGAAAGCTGTATTTATTAGAATACAAATGAAATGCCACTACAGGTGGAGCCTTATGGCAGAGCAGGGATGAGAATAGCGGTTCAGAAGCGAGAGCCCATTCAGTATGTTCTTAAAGGATCCAACCTGTGCCAGGTAAGGAGGTAGGGTGTTTGGCTTAGCTCTTCCTTTACTGGCATCTAAGAGAGCAAGCCAGAACACGATTTGGCAGAGTGGAAGCAAAAGTCCTGCTGGATCAGCAAGGGCAGGAGCAAGCCCTGCAAGAAGATTTGTTAGTGTCCTGGCTGGAACATCATAGGTAGCCGAAGATAGCCTCTCAACTTCAAGGGAAAGTAGAGTTTAGATTAAACAATACAAGACAACGGCTCAGCAGTCAGACTTGGCCACAGCACCTCACTCTAGCACCGACTTCTCACGGTCCGGCTTCCATCCCAGGCTACGTAAATGCAGTAGAACTATGACGCTTACTAGCTCTGTTTCGTTTTGCAAAGCTACAGGTAACAGCACCTGGCCTTGGGATAAGCATGGAGACTTCCTGTGGCTGGAGAGACGCCGTCTCTGCTTGTACAGAGCTCACAGTTCGAGGGGCGACCAGGAGTCTTTGACACCATGGTGTTCTAAGTGCACTGATGAGGTGTGCATAGATGCCCTCGGCTCTCAGAGGGCATGCAGGATTTTAAAAGGGGAGCTGGTATCCAAAAGTGATATCCAAGGGAGGGGTTGTTAGACGCTCCAGTGCAAGCCTGGAATGTGCTGAATGGGGGCTTTGTTTCGGGCAGAGGGATCTGGACTCTGACAGAGCCTGAAGCAGCCTCACAGGACTGGGAGCGACTCTGCCCGCAGGGAATGGTCAGAGAGGAGGCAAGGAATCAAGTCAGGGAAGATCATGATGGAGCTGATACCAGTTTACGAGAGGCAGTGCCGGCATCATTGCCATCATTGCGTAGGAGCCCAGAGGACTGAATGACTCTGACCCAAGGAAGGAGAGCCAGGGAAGAGATTGGCTTCCGGGTCAAAAGGTCAGTGCAAGTAGCAGATCCAAGCCACATCTAAAACCCGTTTTGCTCCAAAGATGCTGTTTCCCCTGCCTTACTCTTCCTTGTTTTCCAGTTGGAAACATTTAATTAGCTGAAATGAGCACTCAGCTAATAATGTCTATCTACAGTAGGCCTCCGTTCCGCCCCGGGGTGGACACTCTCCGCTCTGCTCGGGTTTAAATATACTGAGATTTATTTGAAAATATTCTCCACTTAGCCTGGTGGAGGCAGCAAATCACCAAGAACTCGGCTCAGATTCAGGCTGCCCTGGCTGGGAGCAAAACCTGGGAGTGTCACTCCAATTGGAACCCCTAGCCAAATTCAGTCACACACACACACACACACACACACACACACACACACACACACACACACACACACACCTTTTAAAAAGACAAATTTGTTTGTCCATGACCTTGGTTGACTGGAGTCAGACACTAGACACGCTAATGCTTAGCATATTAGTAGAGAAAGGGGGGGAGCTATGCTTACACTTGGAGGTGCCAGGGTTCCCAGGGGTGGCGTGGGGGCGGGGTGGTACTCATCAGTTTGCCTTTTTTGCTTTTTTCGTCCTTTTTCTTTCTTTCTCCACTTACCCTCCCTCTCCAGTTCAGGACAAACTCCAGCATCTCTGTGTTATTTACCCACCGAAAACAGACAACAAGAGCTCGCCGAGGATAGTGTCAAGTTAGCTCCCAGGAATTCGGTCCCCGGATGGCTCTGGATGGCTGCCTTCTCCACTAGACACACTTGGTGGCAGTCCTTCCCTTTCATCAGAGGACTTAGGCTTTCAGTCAGGCAGATCTCCCATAGCAGGGCACTGCGGATTCTGGAGAGTCTTAAGTGAGGTTGGATACAGCCACAAAACAGCCACAGGGGTTGAGGGATGCAGCCTGCCTCTTTTTCTTCTCCAGAGATTTTCTTATCCAGTGTCTTAGGGGCCAGTGTGTCCTTGTTCCCTTTCACCTTCTTTGAAAGTGATGACCTGTCAAAACAAAATCAATCAAACAAACAAACAAACAAAAAACAAAATAAAAACCCCCAAAACCCAAATATTAAAGTTGATCTTTGGAAGGGAGGAAAGAGCAATTATGTTGCTAATAAAAACTCTTAGCTGGTATACTTAAAACACCACGTGCAGATCATATGGTTCTGAGTTTCACATGCACTGACTCATGGTGTTGCTCAGTCACCTGTGCACTAGACATTATTATCTCATGATGTCCTCATATAAGGTCACATAGCTAGAATGCTGTAGAGACACAGTCTGACCTTAGGAAGTCTGGTGTCTTCCATACCTTTACCATACTTGAGAATGACCACGATCCCTTTTCCAAGATGCTACAAGCACTGTGCTAAATGTTATAGTGCGTTGTTTTATCTAATATTCTTAACTGGTTTTTGAAATACAGTTTTATAGTCTCCTTTTATGAAAGCAAGGCAGAGAGGGCAAGTGACCTGCTGAGATGTCATGCCCAAGAAGCTACAGGACAGGAGTCGGAACTCTGATTTCAGTAACCACAAATTCCGTATTCTTCCCACTAGAACGTTTCTGGATCTGGACTGCCAGACACATAGGAAGGCACCAGTTCATTTTACTAGACAGCTGCTGGGTAGACAATGAGACTTTCATAAACCTAAACATTATACCTTGCAGGCTGGTGCCTTCCTCTGTGTCTAGCCCTGTGTTTGGCCATCTTTACCCTGGTAGCTCTTGCCTTCCTTGGATTGTCACCTGTGAAAAGGAACTTAACCTTCCTTGCACCCCATCAGGGCAGTGGTGTCACACTTCTTCCTTGGCGGTCATATTTCATAGTTCTTACGTGTTGTAGATTCTGCCTTTTATGAAAGTTTCTGGTCTGTTCGCCTGTTGCACATTCATACTGTTCCTTTTAGATTATTCTTCGTGTGTGCACACGCGTGTGTGTGTGTGTGTGTGTGTGTGTGTGTGCCTGTGTAATCACTGTCATTGTCTTTAAGTAACACCCTAACGTCTGATTTCGTGTCTCACTAGTGTATCTGCAAGGCTGCCCTGGTCTAGTCACTGTAACATGGAGATCTGATCATGACAAGTCCTTGCTTCAAATCTGTCAATGACAAGCCGGAAGTAGTCTCATATGTGTTCTCTCCTGCATGCCACGTGTGTCTGTGATGTTCCTGGTCTCATATGTGTTCTCTCTTGCATGCCATGTGTGTCTGTGATGTTCCTGGGGAGACGCGGTGCCCTACAGAAATTAGCAGCAAACAAACAAACACGAATCATTCTTTAATCTCAAGAACAGTTTGAGGTTTAAAGAAGCATTTTTTTTTCTAGATCATTCAAAATACAGGTAGACAAATGCTGCCGAGTGATTCTGTTTGTTTTTTTTTTTGTTTTTTTGTTTTTTGTTTTTTGTTTTTTCGAGAAAGGGTTTCTCTGTGGTTTTGGAGCCTGTCCTGGAACTAGCTCTTGTAGACCAAGCTGGTCTCGAACTCACAGAGATCCGCCTGCCTCTGCCTCCTGAGTGCTGGGATTAAAGGCGTGCGCCACCACCGCCCGGCTGATTCTGGTTTTTATGTGTGTATTTAATTGCATTCTACAATGAATTTAAAATTACCCCCAGAGCTTAGGCAGTTTGGATGCTCACCTTACTAGACCTGGATGGAGGAGGTGGTCCTTGGACTTCCCACAGGGCAGGGAACCCTGATTGCTCTTTGGGCTGACGAGGGAGGGGGACTTGATTGGGGGAAGGGGAGGGAAATGGGAGGCGGCGGTGGGGAAGAGACAGAAATCTTTAATAAATAAATAAATAAAATAAAAAAAATGAAATAAAATAAAAAAAAGAAAAATAAATAAAATTACCCCCAGGACAAGAGGCCAGCCCTGTTTTTATCCGCACACTATTGAGAAAAGAAGTAGAGACAAACTGGATGCATAGATAAGGGGAGTGAGAGCCAAAATCACCTGTTTCTTGTGATAGTGGCTCTATGCTAGCTTGCCTGGAGAGGTGTGGGAGGACAGTAATTGCTGAGCGCTGCCTAGGTCACGTGGGTGACTGAACTGATATCTTTCTCATGCACGTGGTTCACCATAGCCACATGGCCTTAGTCTGTTTACCTATTGCATGAAAGTGATGTTAATATACGCTTACTGGATTTGCCTTATAAACTGGCTTTGGATTTTTATATACATTGCAGTCAAGCACAGAGGTGCATACCTTTAACCCCTTGGCGGAAACAGGCAGATTTCTGTGAGTTCCAAGACAGTCTGATCTAAGTAGTGAGTTTTGGGACAGCCAGAGCTATGTAGAGAGATCCTGTCTCAAAACACCAAAAGGATGAGTTACATACATTACAAAATTATACCTCATTTATGATCGCATATTTTAAAATCCTGCTGTGATAAAAAAGAAGTTCCTTAGACTGATGATAATCAATCATTTTCAAGTGACCCATACAGTTTCTCATTTCTGAGTCTGAGAAATTTTGATTTGTAAGATTGTCACTGAATACCCATGGGATAGAAGGGAAGAGGGTGTGGTTGAGCCTCTTTTGGGGGCCCACCACCCAGCTCCCAAATAAATACATGGAGACTTATTCTTCCTTATGAATGCCTGGCCTTACTTAGCTTGGGGGCTTGTTTCTAACCAGCTTTTCTAGTTTAAATTATCTCATTTCTCTTTAACTACATTTTGCCCCTGAGCCTTTATCTTTCTTTACTCTAAATATCTTTCTTTCCTTTTTACTTCGTGACTGGCTGTGTGTCTGGGTGACTGGCCCTGGCCTCCTCCTCTCCTCTTTTTCTTGATCCTCCTTCAAGTCTAGATTTTTAACCTTCATTTATTCTTTCTGCCTGGCAACCTCACTTATTTCTCTGTCCTTCCTCGCTACTGGCTTCCGCTCTTCATTAGACCAATCAGGTGTTTTAGGTAGGCAAAGTAACACAGCTTCACAGGGTTAAAAAATCTACATAAAGAATGCATCACATCTTAGCCTCATTAAACAAATGTTCCCCAGCATAAATGAATGTAACACACCTTAAACAATGTCCCACAGCAAGAGAGCTCTTCCACAGGCCTAATGGCCAGCCCCCAACGTTACTGCAAATGCGAGGCTCTGTGTATGAACCAAGGCAGCGACTCTGTCTCTAAAGCCACAGTTTTCTCATCAAACTTTATTTACTGGAAAAGTAATGTGATGAGAGGAAGAGAGGAAGGGGTGGCAGGAGCCTGAGATAGAGAGGGGGAGTCCTGAGCAGCTCCCCAGGGGAAGGGCAGATGCAGCCTAATTCATCTCCCCATGCATTTCCCTCTGGGAAGTTCTCAGAGCATCAAAGGGAGGCATCCACAGGCTGCTAGCTCCCTGGCCTGCAGGCGGCTTCTCTCCCACCCATGTTTAGCTTCCCGGGGAAGAATGATTGATTTAAACAGACTTTTCTGTGTACTTTATTTTTAGTTCAGGAGGTATTTGCTTTAATGTTTGTATATAAGGATGTGAATCCCAATGAGCTGATGTGGGAGCAGGGCAGGCAGCTGGCTACGGGGACGGGTGGGGCAGGGTAAGTGATGAACAGAACCGATCTGCTTGTTCCTTGTCAGTTTTGGGATTTCCATCTAAGGGATGCTTAGCCGTATTAGGGAGAGTCTCGATTAACACGTCATCCTCGTAAGGAAGATTTGGGGATGTTATGTGGTCAATTTCACCTGGTAAAATGGAAGAAATTACTTCCTTCCTACTCTCCCTCCTTTTTTTTCTTTGCACCATTAAAGAATTGCCTCAGGTTCCAGGTATTACGCTCGCCCTATTTACCCTTTGACCCTCATCTGACCTGACAAAAATAAATTTTCCCTGTAGTTGCAAGATGTGTACAAACATCCTAGTGGCACACCTACTCCAACAAGGCCTTGCCTCCCAATAGTGTCGTTCCCTGATGACCAAGCTTTCAGACAGTGAGTTTGTGGAGGCCATGGCCATTCCAACCTCTCCCTATGGGACTATGGGGGCCATTTTTATGTAAATCATGACAACAACCAAAAGCTAAGCTTCCTGACATCATCTCCTTAAGAGTTTTTTTTCCATGCAGCAGTTTAAATAAACTGGAGGAAAATTCTCAAAATTTTAGTCTTTTTAATTATACCTCTCACTGCACCCAAATGTTATGGCAAAGCCATCTTCTGTATTCTCTGTTCTATGTACACTCTAGTCTATGATCTATCATCTATCTATCCATGTCCATCCATCCCTCCACCCATCCATCTACCATCACTATTGTACTGAGATATGGATGATACATAAAATACCATACATATTTAATGCACACAACTTGCTGAGTTCTGTACACTTGTAACACCTTCTTCCCAAACACCTCTGTCAATCCCATCCGTGTTGTTCTGAATGAGAATGGTTCCAAAGGCTCATCTATTTGAATACTTGCTCCCCAGTTGCTGAGACTGTTTGGGAGGATTAGGTGTGGCTTTTTTGGAGGAGGTGTGTTACTGGGGGTGAACTTTGATGTTTCAAAAGCTCCCACCATTCCCAGTTTCTCTTTCTCTGACTGCTGGCCCCTGAATTCTGGAACACATGTTAAGGAAGATGCATTTACATTTAACAATGGGAATAATAGTAACAACAACAACAATAACAACAAACAAACCCATATTTTATGCCTCTTCTTTATGATACCCCTGAGTCCTGAGGGTCGGGATTGTATTTTAAATGAACCTGTTGACTTTGAAAAGCCATTGCCAGTTATTCTCTAAGAGGCCATGGATTTAAGAGGGGGTGGAGGAACACCAGAGGAGTTGGTGGGATAAGATAGGAAATTATGTACATACAATATCCATATATGAAATTCTCAAAAATAAAGAAAATATATCAAAATAATTTTGTTACTGATGCAGATATCTACCTGTATCCTTTCCCACATACTTTAAAAATGAACGTCTCTTCATCCTGGAAGAGACGGACCCTACTTGTGGTAAGAAGCACTTTCTCCACTGTCATATTGATTCTCACATTCGGCTGCTATCTCATTCACCTATCCATAAACGCAGCACATAGTGACCAAGCCTACTATGTGCTGGACACTGCTCCAAGAGAGAGCAGGGAGGAGACTGCCACTGTCCTCACCTTTTCAGAACCTGTGCACGGAGCCAGAGGATATGGCCGATAAACAAACAAGGACAAATTAGCCACAAATGAGAAGAAAACAGCGACATGATAGAGACTAACATTGGAGGGAAACAATTTGAGACTCAAAGATAAGGAGGAGCCGTACCTGAGCAGGCCTGAGTCAGAGCCTTCCATGTCAGGACATCATCTAGGTCCAGGGTGAAGAAGGAACCACTGTGCCTTCTTGAAGGACAATGTTCACTGCTGCTGCTGAGAACTCCTGGGTGTTCCCATTCCAGACAGCATTCTGCCCTTTAACTGATGCCAATACTGGGTGTTTATAAGGTTCAGACACCTAGATCTCTACTGATACATGCCCCCCTCCCTCCAGCAAAGGGAACACCGAGACTAGCACTGACTTCAAGGTACTGCCTTCTAGTTCATCCCTGTCTAGCTAAGCTCCTACAGTCCCTGTCAAGATTTGTGCCCACAATGCTCACTAAAGCCAAAGCAACATGATGTCTCAGTCCTGACAGTAATAGATGTGATGGGTTCCCATCTCCAGATGCTCCCTGGAGTCTGGTGACTCATGCAGGCTGATGAACTGTCTATGGAAGCAAGGGTACCATGTATGAGCAGAGCAGCCCTCTGATTCTCTCGGATGAACCTACTTAGGAGGAATGGGATGGGCTCACCTCTCCTCTTATAAATCAGTGACACGGAAGAAAGAGAAACAGGTGTCTGTTCAGAAAAAATATCCACTGCATGAGAAGAACCTTCCTCTCTCTTGTCACATGATGCTTCATAAATGACTTTTAACCCCCACCTCTGTCAGGGGACAGATGCCCAAAGCTCTTGCCTGTTGATTTGGTTCCTTTCCGTCACTTTTCTTTTTATGCATGCATTATTTCTGGCCGTATCTTAAACACATGGTGATCGCTGTTTATCATCCGAAGGAGCAGCAGACAGAAGGGAATGCCCCGCACCTCATTGCAAGCAAAATGAGTGTTTCTGCACTTCTGGTGACCCTCAGATGCTGAATCATCTCTTTTTCTAAACAGTGGTGTTCAACCTTCCTAATGCTGCAACCCTTTGATACAGTTCCTCGTGTTGTGCTGACCCCAACCATAAAGCTATTTTGTTGCTACTTCATAAATGCAATTTTGCTACTGTTATGAGTTATAATGTAAGGTGCTGATAGGCAGGATATCTGATCTGCAACCCCCATGAAAGAGTCTTTCAACTTCCAAGGGGGTTGTAACCAACAGGTTGAGAACCACTGGTTTAAAGTCTGTTCTTCAAGGTTCTTCAAGTCTACCCAGGACACTGACTTTGATTTCCCAGTTCTGTATCCTGTATATCTCCACTGACACACTGCTTAGTTTTTCTTTTGCATGTTGATCTGCATGTATTGTTCATTTACTTCTCTCCCATGAGCCTGTCTTGGGCCAGTGTGTGCGAGACGTCAGCCTAGAATTTACTCAAGGACACAGGCGAGAGTGACTGAGAGTCACGTGGGGTGAGAAGGTCAACCAGCAGCGCTAGGGAAAACAGAAGAGAGAATGGGAAATGTGGTTCTCTTGAAGAGGACTAGAGCAATCCCTCTGCCCCTGCGGCTCTCATCTTCTGTTTTCTTCTCTCTCTCTCTCTCTCTCTCTCTCTCTCTCTCTCTCTCTCTTCTTTTTTCCCTCCTTCCTTCCTTCCTTCCTTCCTTCCCTCCCTCCCTTCCTCCCTCCCTCCTTTCTTTTCTTTTCTCTGTTTCTGGAGAGCCTTTGAATGCCACTTCGCATCCCCTACTTGGTTGATTTCCAGTGACACAGCAATTTGAACTCATCTTTTTATCCTTCGATCCTGCTTTGCATTATTTTCCCTAAACATAGCTGTCTCCCAGTTTCCTCTGGCTGCTCTCTTACAAGTAACCACAGGTTTCCTGTTTGTGGGAACAGAAACAGAGTTATGGTCTCAGTGGGACTAAGAGGCAGGCTCTTTGCCCTTGGCTTTTTTTTTTTTTTTTTTTTAATATAACACGTCTAGGTTAAGGGCTGGGGAAAAAGCTCTAAGGCGCTAAGAGACCTGTGTGGCAACTGAATCTGCTCCTGAGGCCTCATTAGGCTGACTCCCTCACCAGATGATCTAGGGTGGAGCTAGCAGTATTTTATCAACTATTCAAATGAGGGCATTAGCATGCATTTCCCAACTCAGGCCCTGCGTACCTGCTAGAATTTTAATAATTTAAGCTGTGACCTTCAGCATTTTTTGTTATACATTGACTTCTAAGGAAACATTCTTAAAGAGGGACGTGTTCACTTTCACGCCAGCTGCTGCAGGTTCCTTATTTGAGATTCTCACCTAGTCCACAGCTCAGGAAACGAACTGCTGAGCGCACAGGCTTCTTGGGTTTTAAGGCTTCTCTTCCTGGCTCACTCCAATGCCAGGTGACCCACTAGCTGCTCCCTGGCTTGAGGAGTAATCCATCAGTTTGGGTTTTCTTCCCTTTTCTATACTGTGACCTGGAGACCAGCATCTGCTGCATCTCCAGCTTGTGCCTCTCACTGATAAATGAGCAAAATGGCTTATTTTCCAGGAATCATACAAGATCTTGAGTCGCCTTAGATGAAAGACCTGGGTCTTTGGAGTTCAGGTTTATTTTCCAGTGTCACCATGAGTGTTCCCCCAAGGACTCTTTGGTTGCCAAATCTCCCCACAAGTCTTCTTGGGAGTTCTTTTTTTTTTTTTTTTTTGTTTTGTTTTGTTTTGTTTTTTTGAGACAACGTTTCTCTGTGTAGCCCTACTTGCCCTGGAACTCCCTTTGTAGACCAGGCTGGCCTCGAACTCACAGAGATCCACCTGCCTCTGCCTCCTGAGTGTCGGGATTAAAGGCGTGCCCCACCACTGCCTGGGGATATATATGGGATACTTAACATTCTAAATTCTCTACTCAGCATTTCTCACAGCAAAAGTCTTTGTAAGAACTCTCAAGTTGTTTGTCACTGAGTCTCTGCCAGAGAAAACTTAATGTCCATTTGTCTGAAAGAAGAACTAATTAATAACAATAGCAGCAAGAACTGGGACTGAGTCTAACTCAGCTTTCGCTGCTGTGTAGCCGGGAACTGGGTGCTGTGCTGACACTCCCCCATCCCTCTAATGTATGAACAAGGCAACAGATAATTTTAACCCAGAACATTCAGTCTAGCAAAACCCAAGCACGGACAAATTCATCTGTAACCCCAGCACTCAAGAGGTAGAGGCGCGTTGGTCATGAGTTGGAAGCCAGTCTAGGCTACATAGCAAGACCCTGTCTAAAAATGCCAAAGAAGATTGACTTAAGAAATGGGTCAGCAGTTAAGACCATTTCCTGCTTTTGGAGAGGATCAGAGGTCGCTTCCCAGCACCTACATCCAGTGGCTTACAATCCCCATAACTCCAGCTCCAAGAGGATCTGGTACCCTCTTCTGCCCTCTGTGGGTACTGGTAGACACTTAGCAGAAATACACTCAAATAAACAAATATAAAAATACAGAAAAGAACTCTTGAAAATGCCAAAGATAATAATTGATGTGGTAGAGTTAATATTTTGCTATCATGCGTTTTCAAGCGAGAAGGCCGAGTCCCGGAGAGGTGAGAGGCTTCACACTGCAGTGCTGGAGCAGCTGGTCTCGGTCTCAGTAACTGCGCTTGTGCGGAGAAGGAGAAGGAGAAGGAGACATACGGCCTTCCCAGTCACTGCTGTTGTTGGATACTTACTGACGCCTCCGGCTCATCCGCTCCACACCGTTCTCATGGCTTTGCTCTGCTTCTCTCAAACCCAGACAGAGCCAAGGAATTTGCTTCCAGTCAAGCTGGTTGGTCCTTTCTGAATTGTATGTTTTGAACCAGAAAAGATGAGATAGGAAGAAATAGCCCCAGTGCGGTGGCCAGGTGCATGCCCTGCTTGGGATCCAGGGAGAAAGAAACGGTTGTGAAGATGAACGGGCCCTGCCAGGTGCAGCATTGGCTTCCCGACACGGCTGTTTCGGAGTCTATAAGAACGCACTTTCCCCCCCTTTATCATATTCTATCATCAGAACAGCAACAAAACGCACACCCCAATACTTGGTGGAGAAGTCAAGTTAGACGCCTCTGTCGTTTTTAACGTTTGGCTCCCCTTCGCTACACTCTGTGATGCGGCATGCGTAGACAGCATTTGCCTGATGTCCTCAGGATGTGGGGACAGAAGCAGCCGCCTTCTATAGGACATTGAGCATTCTCTCTGATGCACACAGTAAAGGGAGAAAACAGGAAGCCTCTTCCGCAGGGGGACTTAGAGCCCTTCCTTAGAGAAGGATGAACGGAGACAGCGCCCTCTTGTGGATTTTGGCTTCTCGGCTAATCTGCCCGGAGCAGGCTGTCTTTCGCAGCTTTTTAAACCAATGGATACTTTTCCCACGTCTGAAGATATTCCTGGAAGGTTTAAGCACAATTTCTTGTTGTTTTAGTAGTAATCACCAATTGATCATCTCAACACGGTGTGCAATCCAAATGATGGCATTTTCTTTTACTCAGAGAGCCATTTAAACTGGAAACTATCTCCCAAGTAGGTGTGTTGTAATTATTTATTTTTTTGATCTTTGGTGCAAAGCCTTTTAAAATAAGATTTTGTAATTAGTTTAAAAAAAAAATCTCTCCCACCTGGGCAGGGTTTAAACAAAGCCCAGGCAGTTTAGAACTCTATTTTTAGCTCTGATTACTTATTCAGCTAAGATAATCCTAAATTCAGCAGATCTGGAGGAGGCCTGACAGCTGGGCTCTTGAAGGCAGTCTCAGGTCAAAGCCAACAGCTCCGTAAGGATCACGTGTTGTCTCCCTCCATCCCCCCCCTCCCCCACACCCCGCCCACTAGTACGGGAGAGGGAGAGTATCCGTGGCGGCACGCTCTGTGACGCTGGTGTCATTTTCACCAGCCTGGAGCCAGCAAGCGGAGGAGAAACTGACGACTCAGGGACCTTAGACATGGCTGATCTCGGGGCAGGGAAAATAGGTCACTAATGACATGTGGCGAGAAGCCAAAAAACCTGCAGCCGGGAGCTCTGAGAAGTCTGCCAGGCGCAGGATCCATTTTACTTGAACTCCAGAGAGAAAACAGTGTACTTTAATTTCCTTAAAGTCACAGGGCTGCTGGACTCAGACTAAGATTGTGATCTCCTTCCCTCCCCCATTTTCCTAAGCGGTCATTGTTTCGGTTTACCCGGCTTCCATTCTTGTACACTGTGGTCACTCCGGAGTTCCTTCTCTTCGGAATATCTAACCTGATGCTTTTTTTTTTTTTTCTCTCCCAGGCAGCAGGGGCAGCTGCAGACAATGGTGCTATTAGCTCCTGTGGTTTCTTCTGTACTGAGAGGGTTTGGGTTAGTCTACTCAGCACCACACAGAGCTCTAGGAAGCATCTCTGTGATTGGAGCGAGAGGGGTCTGGTGTGGTCACTATGTGATAAAATCATGTTTTACTTCATCCCGGGGACTGTCACTTTGGATTGATGTAACGTTGCTAGTTCCAAGGAGGAAGAGGACGAGATAGTCTGGGAATGGCCAGTGGCCTGCTATCACCCAAGGAAGAGTTTAAACCAGACCCGAGATTCTCACACTCCCCTACCCAGCAAACACCCCTGAACTAGGACTAAACCAATACTGCGTGAATAGCTTCTCATACAGCAAGCTTGTGGGGAGCCCAGAAAAACACATGTCTGATGGGTTTCTTGGTAACAGTGATGCTGTTGGCCAAAGGACCACATTTTAAGACGCCTTGATCAAGGGTAGTGTTGGCACGCCCTACCTCATGAGCAGTTTCCATTCCTGGACTTCCTCCACAGGTCAGTGATCTCTTCAGAGCAGGGTCATGCTTTATTCATCTCTAATTTCCCACTTCCATCCATGCACGACACAGCTAGAACTCCTAGCGTGGTTGGGGAATGAATTAACCAGTGGCTAAACCCTCTTGGGGATAAGTTTTTAGAAAAGGAAATGGGTGACAGACAGGGTTTTTTTCCAGGTCTGGGATTAGCCCAAGTGGGATATTGACTTCATTGAATGCCATTGATAAAAAATCACTAAAATTAACATTTGAAATGGCAGGGTAGCAAGAAGGAAGCTGGACAAGATGAACGTCATGAGAAATGCTGAGGTCATGAGAAAGAAGAGCCGACTTTAGAAGTGAGTCTATCAGAGGGAATGTGGGGTTACATCCCCTGTGAGAAGGTGGGCAGAGTAACAACAGGGGGGCCTGGGGTGGGGCTTGGGACATGGCTCCATAGGTGAAGTGTCTGTCATGAAAAACCAGGGACCTCAATTTGTATGCTCACCATACATGTAAAAAGCCTGGCACAGGGGCACACACCTGGAATCTAGTGTTGGACAGGTGAAAATGGGGGAGATGGGGGTGACTCCTGGGGCTTGCTGGGCAGTTGGTTTTGCCCAGGTGATGAGTTCCAGGTACAATGAGAAGAGTTGTCTCAACAAATAAGGTGGAGAGCGGTAGAGAAAAACACCTGATGTTGGCCTCTGTCCTACACACACACACACGCACACACACACACACACACACACACACGGAGACACATGCATGCACACACAGAGACACACACACACACACACGCACACGGAGAAACACACACACACACAGACAAACCCAGACACCCAGACACACACACCCAATACACACAGGCACGCACTCACACAGACACTCTCTCACACACACCCAGACACACACATGGAGACACACACACGAGACACACATGCACGCACACACACATACATTCACACACACTCAGAGACACACCCACACACACACAAGACATACATGCACACACACAGACACTCTTGCACACACACAGACACACACATGGAGACACACCCAGACACACACACGAGACACATGCACACACACACAGACACTCACACACAGAGACACACATACACACACACAAGATACACATGCACACACACACACAGAGACACTCTTTCTCACACATACCCAGACACACACACACGAGACACACATGCATGCACACACAGCCACACACATTAGACACACACACAGATATACTCAGACACACAGACACACATGAGACACACATGCACACACACAGACACACATAAACCCATGTACACAGAGACACACACAAGCACAGACACACACATAGGCACACCCAGAGACACAGACATACAACCCCCCCCCCCCACACGATCATCTGAAAACTTCCCTGTGGAGGAGCCCTTCTTGGAATCTCACAGAGCAGGCAATGGTTCGTGGAAGAGTATTCAGCCCGAGTTGCAGTCCAGTGACTCCCATGCATGTTAGAGGCAAGGGTTCGGTCTGAGGAGCCAAGCTCGGGAGCCTCCCCAGTCTGTACTTTTGTTTGGATGGGGACAAAGAGAAGAGGGGCAGAGCATCTGCTTGATCCCACCCAGCAGCTGCAGCGACTGAGTTCCTCTTTCGGTACCTTATGCTCTGTGCTATGAGTGCAGTCTCCCTGGCACTGGCCTTCTGCCTTTGCTGTCCTCTCACCCCCCCCCCCCCCCCCCCCCCCCCCCCCCCCCCCCCCCCCCCCCCCCCCCCCCCCCCCCCGCTTGCAATCTCTCTCTCTCCTTCCTCCATCCCCAGTCTGGATGACTCAGCCTTTCCGTTCACGATTTTGATTAGCAGCTGTGTCTTCGAGATGGATTCCTTGGGTGTCTTTCCTTTACTCTTACCGACTGTGAATATTTGCTGTCACTAACTCAGCTGTCCATTCAAGCAGGTGTAGCCAAGAGTCTGACGTCAGGAAATAGATGTTATCATCAACAGAGTCCACAGTAGAGAATCAGACAAACCCAGTTACAAAACAAAAACTCATCATGTTTCAAGTTTATTATTTTATGAAGGGCCAAGGTCACACGTGGTTCCACGTGGTTCCACGTGGCCTGTCAGTCTCAGGTTGGGCATGCCTGATGGAATGAATCCCTGTAGCATGCTGGATATCATGTGGTCACTGGACATGGACATGAGGAGAATGCTGTCCTTAGGTAACTCACTGTTGAGACAGAGGCTGCTGAGAAGCAGATAAGTAACTAAGGCAGGGGTGAAGGCCTGCAATGAGCACCCGGTGCTGGGGAGCTGTGAGTGACAGCTGATGCTCACTGTATATGTCAAGGAAGGGTTTAGATGGAGTAACATTTGGTTCACAATCTAAAGGACCCATGAGAGTTTGGCCAAAGAGACAGGAGAAAAGCATAGCAGGGGGGGGAGGGGAGGGAAGGTCTTTGTGAAGGTCACTATGTGTTCACGTCATTGAAGGGAGACCCTAGCCCTTGGGCGTCTATGCTTCCTTATGGCCCTGACTCAGCACGTGCCACACAGCCGAAGTCCAAGGAAAGGCTTGCTGAAGAAGTGCAGGCTGAATGAGTGAGAGAAAGAACGCGTGTGTTTATGCTGAGATGATTGGCAAGGGTACTAACATCCTCAGAAGGTGCAATTCTTAGAAAGCCAGGTTTCTGGACTCAGTGGCTCTTGCACTGCTCGGAGACAGGTCTCTTTGTGTAGCTGCACTTCACGTCCCCCGTGAGATTGCTGATGTGGTTTCCTCTGGCCTAACACTCTGAAAACAAACACGCCTGCTCCCAGCAGAGGACTGACAAAGGAGGCTAGAACTGATTGCACATTTGAGCATGGCTCAACTCCTCAAAAAATCAAGCTGCAGTTTCCGAAACAGGCCTGGTGCATTTTTCTTACGATTGGATAAATACCGAGTTTTCTTGTTGTTTTTGTCAGCTGCCTTCCTGGGAGCACTCCTCCATGTTTGGAGCTCTCTGTGAGGTGCTTCCACAGGCCCACACAGCTGCCCACATACTGTCAGTGAGCTCCAGGTTTCTGAATCACCTTGGGAAAATGGGAAATGAGTAACTTGGAGCAAAAAGGAGAGTTCTGTTTTCTGAATGAATCATACTAACTGAAGTGCCGACTCCCAAGAGCAGGGGAGCTTGTGAAAGGGGCAGGGGACAGCCCTGTAATCTCAGGAGTTGTTTTAGTAAGAGAAGCTCTACCTCAGACAGGGAGAGGCCAAGTAGGCAAGGAGCTGTGAGTGGGAAAACTTGGAGGCCCTGGTTGGAGAATCTTGTGTATTCTTCAAGGCCCTGACTGTGGAGGCTGACATTGACAGCCACAAAGGCTCCTGGGTAACCGTGGCTTGCAATGTGCCTCCCAACTGTGGATGTCCATTAGAACCCTGCATCATCAGCAGAGTTAAAAATAAATCAGCCTTGGGCCTTTCCCATAAGAGCTTTTGATTTTAATTGGTGTGAGGTAAAACCAGGCATTTGG
Organism: Alexandromys fortis; assembly: GCF_014885135.2. Taxonomy (NCBI): domain Eukaryota; kingdom Metazoa; phylum Chordata; class Mammalia; order Rodentia; family Cricetidae; genus Alexandromys; species Alexandromys fortis. The sequence continues at coordinate 1,487,658 of NW_026068040.1, read as the reverse complement.
TAGTTTTCAAAGTTCCCTGGGTGATTTTAATTAAAACCAGGGTTAAGACTAATTGGTCGTAGTAGATTAGGCAAGCTTTATGCCAGCCAAGGAGCAGCCGATTCCCTACCATGACCCTGTTCCCAGGACAAGAAGAAGGATGGGAGGCTGAGGGAAGTGGAGTAATTAGGGGTTTAGCGAGAGGCTTTTAAGACTTCAGGCAAGAGTCTTTGGAAGCCAGATGACCCCTATGACAGATAGAATTACCCTTGGATCCAAAAGCGGAATATGGAAAAGTGAGGAAAGAACCAACATTATTAAAAGGCAGGGAAATGGGTTACTGGCAATGTCCTTCCAGGAAGTCTTGAATTATGTTTGGCCAAAAGCTTACGAATCACGTGAAGGAACATGCAGAGTGAGAGAGAGCTCACAGGAGGGAGAGGAACAGTAAAGGGGATGGTGGTAACACTGGAGACATCCATGACTCCAGGGAGAGCCGGGCCAGAGGTCAGGGATACCTCCCTCAGATGAGGGTGTTAACATCTGACAAGATTTCACTTTGAGAAACATCATATTTAGAGGCTATTGTTTGGTGGTGGTGGCAGGGGGATTGTGAGTCAAATGCTTAAGCAGAGTTCTGCCATCTAGGTCAGAATTTTTGGTGGTGTACAACAGTCACATGTCTCAGGAGAGCCTTGTTGTATGGAGGCCGCTTGTTTGTTTCCTGGCTGCTCGACAGCTCAGACCCAAAATAGCCACACAGAAACTGTATTAATTAAATCACTGCTTGGCCCATTAGTTATAGCTTCTTATTGGCTAACTCTTACATATTAATTTAACCCATTTCTATTAATCAGTGTATTGCCATGAGACTGTGGCTTACCAGCTAAAGTTCTGGTGTCTGTCTCTGGCAGAGCTACATGGCTTCCCTCTGACTCTGCCTTCTTCCTTCCAGCATTCAGTTTAGTTTTCCTTGCCTACCTCTATTCCCTGTGCAGGCCTAAGACAGTTTATTAACCAATGGTATTCAAAGCATACAGAAGGGAATCCCACACCATCTTTCCTTTTCTGTTTAAATAAAAAAGGAATATTTTTAACTTCAACATAGTAAAATTACATATAATAAAACTGGTATCAAACAAGAATTATAGTTCTAGTATTTATATTTACTTTATCTTTTATCATAACTAAGGAAAACTCTATCACTATATATTCTTCAATTCTATCAAAGATCCCAGAAGGATATAATATTACCTAAGTAAACAATAAGTTCATTGTAGGCAACTTCCAAAACTCTAGAATTGATAGAGATGTCTTGCTACCTGGACAGTCACCCAAAGTTCTTCTATATTGTTGGGGTATCCATGTTCAGCCTACAGTATCTGGTAGACTATTTCATGAAGCAGGAAATTTCAAAGACAGTTCCACCTATACTGGAAAGTTGTCATTCACTTTTTCCTGTATCCTTCAGAATGTCTGGCAAACTCTTTTATGTAGCAGGAACCCTGAAGGACCATCTCCCCTTGAGTCAAGTCCAGCAGTCTTTTATCTGTGGGTTCTGCATGTCCAGTTTTTACAGCATAAAAAGCGGTCCAGGCAAGAGCAGTTTTTTGTCCAAATGGCTAACTAACTCCATAAGGAGCCTCTTTGATGCCCATCTTTCCCTTGATGCTATTGCTGCTGCCAAGAGTAGATGTATCTCATCTCATGAAGTCTTAAGTTCTGAAAACATTTTAAATGCCATATTCTGTAGTACTTGAAAGATATGAAGATTATCTATCTATCTGAAATATATCTCTGTGCATTCCGAAAACCTAACTAACATGTTGAAATAGGAGCGGCGGGGCTGCGTCCCCAACACCCCGGCCGCTTGGCTAGCTTATGCCCGAAATAACAACACACAAACTGTATTCATTTAAGAACTGCTTGGCCCATGAACTCTAGCCCTTACAGGCTAATTCTCGCACCTGGACTAGCCCATTTCTAATGATGTGTGTAAGCACCCCAAGGTGCGCTTACCGGGAAGATTCTAGCCTCCGTCCATCATGGTGTCTCTGCTCCAGAGAGCAGAGTTGTCTGGTCTGTCCGGGAGCAGAGCAGAGTCTGACCTCACTTCCTCTTCTGCCCAGCATCCTATTCTGTTTATTCCACCCACCTATGTGCTAAGCTATGAGGCCAAGCAGTTGGTTTATTATAATTAACCAGTTACCTTCCTCCATCATTTCCCCTTTTTCTGTTTAAACAAAAAAGGAAGGCTTTAACTTAACATAGCAAAATTACATATAACAAAACAGTGATCAAGTAAAATTTACAATAATCTATATCATAACTAAGGAAAACTATAACTATAGCTAACTATTCTTAACTCCATCAAAGACTCCAGAAAGATATACTATTACCTAAGCAAACAAGAAAAAACAAATTTCAAACTCTAGAAATGACAGAGACATCTCGCTGCCTGGACAGTCACCCAAAGTTCTTCTGTACCGTTGGGGCATCCATCTTCAGCCTACAGGCCCATAGTGTCCAGCAGACATTTCCACAAAGCAGGAAATTTCAAAGGCAGTCACTATCTGCTTGTCCTGAAGAATGTCTTGCAGACTCTTTCATGAATCAGGAACCCCGAAAGATCATCTCACCTTTAGGCAAGTTCAGCAGTCCTCTCTCTGCGGGTTCTCTCTGTCTAGTTCATGGACGGAGGCTAGAATCTTCCCAGTAAGCGCACCTTGGGGTGCTTACACACATCATTAGAAATGGGCTAGTCCAGGTGCGAGAATTAGCCTGTAAGGGCTAGAGTTCATGGGCCAAGCAGTTCTTAAATGAATACAGTTTGTGTGTTGTTATTTCGGGCATAAGCTAGCCAAGCGGCCGGGGTGTTGGGGACGCAGCCCCGCCGCTCCTATTTCAACAACATGACTACAAGATTGACTGTTATAGATGATTATCTATTAACCTATATTTTTAAATTATACATTACATTTTAAATGAGCTGTACAAACACAATGCCTTAATCAAGAACAGAACTATACATACACACAGTATGTATGTATGTTCACCTTACTAGACCTGGATGGAGGTGGGTGGTCCTTGGACTTCCCACAGGGCAGGGAACCCTGATTGCTCTTCAGGCTGATGAGGGAGGGGAACTTGATTGGGGGAGGGGGAGGGAAATGGGAGGCAGTGGCGGGCAAGAGGCAGGAATCTTTAATAAATAAATTAATTAATTAAAAAAGGGCTTCCTCCCAGCATTCAGTTTAGTTTCCCCCACTTTCCTCTATTCCCTGTGCAGACCCAAGACAGTTCCTTTATTAACCAGTGGTATCCACAGCATACAGAGATGGAATCCCACATCAGTTCTCAAGGTTATCTGTAGTGTCCTTGGAAGAGGGAACGTCACAGAGAACATTCTGGCATCATTTCATTGACTTGTCATTAAGAAATAATGATTTGTGCCATTTTCAATGCCAGATTCAAATTCCTTTGGCCAAATCTCTGGTCTAGGACCAGATGGTTCTGATTTCCTATTTTGACCTTTATGCATCCTTTACCCTGAGATACCCCATGTTTCTCCTGCTAGGTCACATTGACCAGGAGCATAGCAGTGAGAGCCACCAATGACTCCACCTTGAAAAGTCCAAACCTTTCTAGTACAGCTCTAGATTGCTGCTGACTCTGATTCACATGACCCTGACCCCCTAAAGAAATGGAGTATCTTTGAGAGCAAATGAACACCAGTCCCGAAGGAGAAGGGTTTTGTAGATTGCCCTTGAACCTTGCCGCATACCTGTTAAAATTCCTTATTCCTTATCTGCCTTCAAGTCTACACTGATGTGTGAACTGATTATTGGAAATCATGTATTTCAAGGTCTTGTCAGATGAATTTTTAGTTACTTCTTGACATTGTCCTGATAGGACATAGCCATGAGGCCCCAAGATAGGGTGTTAGTATGTTTAAGCTGGAACATGGAGCAAGGTCAGCTGGTAACAGAGCAAGAGGCAGGTTGAAGAGGTCCCTCTGCCCTGAGCTCTTGCCTACAGGCCTTCCCAGTCTTCACAGGGTACAAACGAATAGAGTGGCTTCCCTGATGTGTGTGGAATGCCTTTCCTGGTTTCTGTGCCTATTGGTACTTAGCCTCATATTCCAGGTCAGGCCACAGAAGAAGTTTATCCTAGTAACTTGCCCACAGGTCTCTGATTCTATAAGAGTTGTTTGTGTGAATATAGAACTCTGTCGAAAAACTGGGTATGGTGCACTTGCTTCTCTCCTCACTCCCATATAGACCTAACTGCTCATTCACAAATCTAAGACCTACTAGGAAACTAAGGCACTTAAGCTATAGGAGCCCAAGTGAGGGTTATGTCACAGATACTGGTTGCTGCATGCTATTAAGGACTCTGTAGCCAATACCACTCAGCTTTAAGCTCCTCCTCTTTCCACGGCTGCTTCTCGCCTGGCCTTCCCAGATGTAGCTAGATGTCTGCAGATTCAGCCATCTGCAGGTAGAAAATATTCAGGAAAAAATAGTGCTTTTGATTATGTTCATTTTCTTATTATTTCATTTTCATTACAGTATGGTGACCATGTAGAATTCACATTACAGTTCTATTTTAAGTAATCTCGGGATGACTCAATGTATACAGGAGGATGTGCTTTAGGTTAAATGCAAGTACTGCACCAACTTATTACGTAAGATGCCTAAACAACCACTAATTTGAGGGTGTAGGAGTGAGCTGGGAAGCCATCACTCAGGGATACTGCAAGATAGCTGGTTATATTAGGGGCCATAGTTAGAGATTTTCTCAGTCATAAGAATGCCCCAAGAAGGTTAGAGGCAATGTAAAATTTTCACAGATTCACTTTTTCTCAGCCATCTCCATGTGACTTTTATCCCTGATATACCCCAAAGGGGTTGTCTCTCTAACCTCAGACTTTTAGCTGTTCCCAGCAGCTATAGGGATATAGGGAGTGTGGGGTTTGAGGATTCGTGGAGATGGGATCTTGTCCTTTAGGTCTGAAGATTTGGGAGAGGTTAAAGGTCTCTCTAGAGTTTGACTGCTTTGACTTTCTGAACCTCGGGTCGAACCCCAATATCCATCTCTGGGTTTTTATTATTCCTGCTACAAGCAGCATGCTAATGGATTGTCTATGTCTTTCTTGGGGAATTGCTATCCAGATCTCCCAGCATCTCCTACACTGGCGTGTCATTCACAGCGTTTACTGGAATCAATCCCTGTGTGTGTGCAAAGCCAGCAGGTCAGGGTGGGTGAATCCTCCTCCAGCATGGCTGTCTGCATTCCACTGGAGCCTCCGGCTTCCTGAATTCCCTCTGTTCACTTCCTGTTTAGCTATATTAATAGGAGGAAATAAGAAGGGCATTTCTTACTGCCGAGTCCTCTGCAGAAATCCTGCACAACTTGACTTAGTAGGCTTTGTTTTGTTTTCCTCTGCGTGTGTTTTCTCTACTGGTTCCTATAACAGAGCTTCTTCAGTCACGTTCTAAGAAGAATCCACTCTTCTTTCTTTCCATGTTTGGGAGAACATGGACCTGCACAGGCCTGAGGCTCTTGGCCAGCTGCCTCTATGGAAAGGCAGCATTGACCTGGAGGTCACTCAAGACTACAGACACCTTTCACCAACGTTTACCACCAACCTTCTCTCGTCTATCCCCAGCCCTGCCTCTCAGAGCCATGACCAGAAGATGGCCTCCAGACCCTCTACTTCTTATCCTCAGTACTGACCAAGAGTTTCCTATAGTCATCTCAGCTTTTAGCAAGGTTTCATAAGGAAACTGACTCCTGGGCAGGTGGAGTTGGTGGATATTAATTCTTATCTAACATAGTGACTAGCACCAGGTTATATTATTGAGCAAATGCTCAGGCTCTCCTTGGAATATAAACCTCACTGGCACGTGCATTGGAGAAAAACACAGAGGTGTGAAAACCCAGGATTTACAGGATTGATAACTCCCACTTGCATCAGTGAGGTCCCCGAATACCACTTTGGGGTTCCTTAGCTCTACCAATTGACTTGGGGCAATTACAAGGAGGGGTGTCATCTATGATTTAGACAAATACAAATGAGAAAAACCAAAAAGGTCTTGATATCAGGTCAGACTAAACAGACAAAAAAGAAAAAATCCAGAAAAAGCTAATACAATATAATATAAGGAGAACACTAATCAATAAACAGTGTTGGAAAAATTTCACTAACCACTGGAGAAGAAACAAAGTTTTTCTTACGTAACTAAGATCAGAATCAACAACAAAAAAAAAAATATGAGTGGGAAAAGAGAAAGACTTTCTGTGCCATCCAGAGGGTGACTGGTCACCACCTTAAGCACAACCAACATGTGACAGCCTGTCAATCATGGCTCAAGCACTTGACCCCACTAAGCAGTTTAATCCTCACAACCCCTCTTTGAGGTATTTGCTCTCTCTCTCTCTCTCTCTCTCTCTCTCTCTCTCTCTCTCTCTCTCTCTCTCTCTTCTTCTCCCCCTCACATATCTTCTGGATGATTGACAACAAAGCAAGGAGAGGTAGATTTTGCAGAGGTCCCATCTAGTGGAAGTACCAGGATACAAAGCAGAAACAGGTGAGTCCCGGGTCTCTAATCCCATGATGCTCCGTGACAAAAGAAGCACTCAGGAGCTTCGAACAGAGAAATTGAAAGTATACGGAGAAACCGCCATGTAGACTAGCAGAGACGTGAACATGGAGAAAACTATGTCACACACGTAACAGATAAAGTTTTAATACCCACAAGTCCTCAAATGTTACTGCCCAGAATACGCATGTGCTGAAGGGTGCTGAAGGGTGTTCTGTGGAAAAAGTCGTTTTGATTGTCAATTAAGTTTAGGAAATGATGTGTTAAATCTTACCATGGAACTCATTCTCTCTCAGCATGCCTATCAACACCCCATGGAGCAATAAAATTCCCTGAAATGCAGTCTGGAAGGTGTTGTCTTTGTGTGTGATGAACTCCTGCAAGTTGGGATGGAGAATAACAAGCACCTTGATAGAAAAAAATGAGACAAGAGAGGATACATAAAACAAGACATGCATGCACGCATACACATGCACACACACACAAGTTTGAAAATATGTTCAACTTTGTCAGTAATCAGGGGGAAATGAAACAATACCTTGGCTTTCAAGTGGACACAAACAAAAGAAATGTTTGCTTTTACAAAAATAGCAGGTGACCATGCCCTTGGGAGATGTTAGGGAGTTCATCAACAAACACAGCTTACCTGGTCGTGTGTTAAGGTCTTGAAAGCATGTCCAGGATCTCATGGAGCAAGGTCTGTTCATAGGAGTTTGTTATGGAGACGTCATTGGGCAGAGACTCATTAGGGGAGCATTGTATGGCAAGCAGAGCCCCTGACTTTAGACGCCTGGAGCCCCTTTGAAACCTTACGTGTAGTGTGCACCCATAATCCCAGCACATCTAGGGGGAAATAAGAAGTGGAGATAGGGGAGTCCAGAAGTTCAGGGACCAGTTAGCCTCATGTACACAATGACAGACAAAAGACCAGGTCTCAAACAAAGGAGAAGGGGAGGACATACACCCAAGGATGTCCTTAGATTCCCACATGTATGCTATAGTGTTTTTATACCTGTATTCATACTCACAAATATGTATACACACACAAACATACACACATAAGATGTTTTATATGAGAAGTAGGTTGACAAGCATACACACAGAGATTCATTTAGAATTTATTTGTTAGAAAATAATACTAATATAAATAAGATAGTATATAATTATTTATTATATATCTATTCACTTTTCAGAAACAATGATAGGGAAAAATAATATTCTATGAGGAACATTCTATTTATACATAGAAAAATCAGTTTTCTAAATAATTTACATCATTTTTTTTAATTTAAAAGACTGAAATGAAAACGTATACGTTAAAATCTTAAACTGGGTGATGGTGGTATATGCCTTTAATTCCAACACCCGAGAGGCAGAGGTGGGTATATCTCTGAGGCATGCTTGGTCTACAAAGTGAGCTTCAGGACAGCCAGGGCTACACAGAGAAACCCTGTCTTGAGAAAAAAATTCACCCCCCTCAGATATATAAACAGTTTTCTGCGGGAGTGAGAATTTGAATGCACTTTATGTTCCTTATAACTTTCTGCATTGTCTTAAATGCAGTAACATTAATTTACTTGTTGCTGTGAAACTACAAAATAGTTACTAACACTTGCACAAAATTTATTACTCTGAATCTGCATGATGCAGACTGGGAGAGGGAGACCACACATTCTTTAATGAACAGGTGAATTGTTTCTGTAAATGGAGCTTCGGGCTAAGAAGTCAGGATAGGGTTTGGGGGAAGGAAGGAAAAGAAGCTGAAAAGAAGGAAAAGAGTCTGCAGAAATGACAGCTCTTCAGAAAAAGCTAGAGAGAAGGAGAGAATTAACCCCACGCTGTTTCCCAGCTGCATCGGCCACGGCTTGTCAGAGGAAAAGCCCAGACAGCAAACGGTGCTCCTTGCATCTAACAGGGAAACAAATGGACGTCAAATTGTGCTTGGCAAACAGACCTGAGAGCCACCTTCCAGCCGTTTCTAAAGGGAATCACAACTTCTTGTTCCTGAATTTGTGGAGCGGCATCTGGGCCAACTCCTTCCCCTTTTTGACTAACCCAAAATGAACTCCTTATGCAAAATCTGGAGGTGCTCCAACGTACCCAGAGCTCAGGGTTGTCAGCCAGCTGCTGGCAGCTCGCACCAACTTTCTTTTCTTCTAACTGGTGCCAAAATCTGTTGCTTTGTAGGCACAGCGAAAACTGAATTGGAGGTCCTAATTTGAAAATACCCGGAGCCTCCTATGAGCAGGCTCACCTCAAGCCCCTAGCAATTTGCTTAGGCTGTTTATCCAATTGCATTAACTGTATTTAAATGAGAGGGGTCACATGAGGTCACCCCTCATTTATGTTCTGTATTTTAGTTATTCTTCTGTTGCTGTCATGAAATACCATTAACAAATGCTTCTTGAGGAAGGAAGGCCTGGCCTCGCTTCACAGTTTGATTGTACAGTCCATCATGGCCGTGAAGTTGGTCGTGTGTCTGCAGTCAGGGAGCAAAGGCAATGGCAGCTCAGGCTTCAGATGGCTTTGTCTGTTTTATCCAGTCCAAGATTTCTGCTCAGGGAAAAGTGTTCACATTTTTAGGGAGGGCCTTCTCTCCTCGGTTAACCTAACCAAGATAATTCCTCACAGGCAGGCCTAGAGGCTATCTTCTCCCAGACAATTCTAGATCCTGTCAAGTTGACCATGATCAACCCTAACTGTGACAATTAAGGAAAGGGAATTCTCCAGCCTATCCCCCTGGCTAGGGAAGGACCTGATTGTTAGTGGAAGGCACATCTACTCCTTTTGGCAGCTCTTCACACGCCAGCTGCACCTCAGGATTTCTTAGGGTGTCTGAGGAAGGAGCAGAGGTCAATTCCCTATGAGGAAAGGTGCAGGATTCCTCTTATGGTTTGAATCTGAAATGTCTCCACAGGCTTATGTTCTGAAAAGTTATCCCCTGATGTGGGATCATCCTTCTGTACCCTGTGAAGGTGTATGTTGCTCTTGTTGTTAATAAAGAACTGACTGGCCAATAGCTAGGCAGAATTTTCGGGGCAGAGAGAATGTTGGGAAAAAGAAGGGCAGAGTCACGGTAGTTAAGGGATCTCAGGGAGATGCAGAAGAAGCAAGAGATGAACATGCCATGCTGAAAAAAAAATGGTACTGTCATGTGGCAGAGCATAGATAAGAATATGGGCTAATTTCAGTTATGAGAGCTAGTTAGTAACAAGCCTGAGCTACTGACTGGGCATTTAAAATTGGTATTAAGTCTCTATGTGGTTATTTGGGAGTTGACTGGCAGGATAGGGTTGACTGCTAGGACACAGAAAAACTCCGCCTATAGTTCCCAGAAGGCAGTGCTATTTGGAGAGGGTGTACAGCTATTAGGAAACGTGGATGGGGAGCTATAAGTGGTCACATCAGGTGTGGGAGTAGAACTGTACAGGATCTACTCAGTCAGCAATTCTGGTTCAGTTCTCTCTTCTTCCTGGGCTGAATGTGAACAGCACCTTCTACACACTTCCCCTGCCATGGTATGAGCCACCCCACCATGCATTCCGGGGTATTTCAACTTTCGAAACAGGGAGTCAAACAAAATTGTTTCTCCCCTAAGTTGCTTCTGTGAGGTATATGAGTGAAAACGTAACTAATATTACCCTCATGTCCTCAAGGGAGTCAAAACCCAACAAAGGCTTTTGGTCTTTGGTTCCTCGAGGGGTCATTCCTAATTCTAAAGCTTTTATTAGATTGGCCAAGGAGACTTTTCCTTGCATAAATATGCATTAAGTTAGCATATCAACCAACTTTGAAAAGTCATAGATGTTTTAGCACACAGAATAGGGGAAATACACCTAGTTTGTCAAGACTTTTGATTTCCAGTTGAAAATGTAGCTGTCTTTGTTTCTTAAAATAGAATGTGCTGGAAGGATAACTACAGTTTAGGCAATAAAAATATCCAAGGAAGCGTATCATGTTTGTTCTGTATCAAGCATGTGGGTTAGTGAGATAGTATGGTCTAGGGGTCAAGGTTAGAAGCGTCAAAGGGTTTCCTCATCCATACAGTGGCCAGGGATTCCATGGGGTTGTTGCAAAGATCAAGAAAACAGGTAAGTGTCCAGCGCTGCCCTCCACGGTTCATCCATGAAATCCCTGGACCACAATCCACTTAGCAAACATCTTTGCAGCATCTTTGAGTAATTAACCGGTGTGTGTGTGTGTGTGTGTGTGTGTGTGTGTGTGTGTGCCTGAGTGCACGAGCAAGAGTATGAATGAAGGTGGGTTTCTCCTGTCCATATGTGTGGAGGACAGGAATTCACACACAAAAACATTCCACTATTGCTCTTTTATTGTTTGTTTGTTTTTTGAGATAGGGTTTCTCTGTGTAACAGTCCTGGCTGTCCTGGAACTTGCTTTGTAGATCAGGCTGTTCTTGAACTCACAGAGATCCATCTGCCTCTGCCTCCAGAGGATTGGGATTAAAGGTGTGCGCCGCCTCACCCCCCCCCCTTCTTTTTTAAGACAGGGTTTCTCACTGAATCTGAAGCACCAATCTCTTTGTTCTGAGTTAGAAATACTCTGTTTTCCTTAGAGAAAAACCGTTTTCCAGCTAAGGCATTAACTTCTACTCCCATCCATGGCTCCACTCCTCTGCTACTGACTCTCTCTCTTCCTTACCACCCGAAGGGTCAAACCCCAGCCTTCTAACACCAGAGGTGAGAAGTGGGCGCTGGAACCATCTGGGACTATGGAAAAAGGAGCAGTATGGATAGGCTCAGAATTTTCCAGTCTGGGGAAAATTGCTTGGGCTGATCCACGGTAACCTGCAGCTGGCCAGTTTCCCGGTGCAGCTGTGAAGGGGTAGGATAAGTGAGGGAGTGCAGACTCACGCTCCTGACAGGAGTCAGCTAGACCCGTGCCGGCCTCCCTTGGCTGGCTGCTCACAAATCTTTGTCTTGTCCTAAACTCCCCAGTCTTCCTTTGGTGTGGAGCCTGGGTGGAAATAAACATTCTGAAAAACAACCTTTCCTGTCCCCGTGCCTTCCAGTCATAACAACGCTAATGCTTCTGCAGGCTAAGTGACTACTTCTGCCCAGTAGGGCAAAGGTCAGGAAGTACTGCGGAGAAAGAAAACAATTATGATTTCTAGACATCCTTGCAAGAAAGCCTTTGCTTGCACAGGAAAATGAGGTAATTGAGAGTATGGGGAACTTTGGAACTTCTCTGGATGGAAATTAGTGGAGCAAGAAATCACAGGTCGCAGCAGTGAGATGGCTCAGCCTGTAAAGGCATTGCCTCGCGTCTTGGGAGTCTGAGCTTGAAACTTGGAATACACGCAGTGGAGGGAGAGAACCAACCCCTAAAAGCTGCTGCTGACACCCGCATGTCTGCCCACCCCACAACTTAATTTTAAAAATTAACAAAAATAGGAAGCAAGACAGTGCCTGGGGCTGTGGAATGGAGTGTGGAGGGGAGGACGGGAGGTGGAGCTTTAGCCTGCTCTCTTCAGCGTCCTCCCTTTCTTCACGTGCTGCTTATTCTGAGAGGAGTTTGAGGTTCAGCACTTTTGTCTTTTTCTCCTCCTCGAAGCCCTCCTCATGCTCTGGAAGAACCAAGAAATACCGCGACTGGCGCGTTGCAGTCCTTTGAAGCCAGACCAAGTGTGTCAGCTGACTGACTCCATGACTTCCGCCAGCAGGGGACTGCAAGATGCGCACGTTCAGCCCTGGGTGTGGGCGGACTGCTGTACTCAAAGGCTGGGCAAGGCTCCAGGTTTTTTCTCTTTGATTCATGGATTAAAGTGGAATTTTCCAGAAAGGTTTGCTCCAGGAAGAATCCTTCTCTTCGGTCGGCAGGTTGTTTCGTGCGGTAGACAACACTGCTCCCCACCGTCCTGCAGGCATGGGCAGCTCATTCCATATCTGCTGTCACACCTGAGAGGAAGGAAGAAAGGAGCTTTCTCTCAAGAAAGGACTGAATTTTAGTGTGGATTTCACTGATTCGCGTAAAAGAGCCATGAGCTTATTCGTACAGTGTACATAAAAGGTATCCCTCTGTTTCAGTAAACGTTACGTTACTCTGAAAGGAAAACTGGGCAAAATTTCCTTGAACAAATCACTTGCCTTTTCCTTCCTTACTTTCCCCATCTAAAAAGTAAAGAGTTTATAATTGTCTTTGCATTTTCTAGACCGATCATTATTATTTGAAAAATAGTCAAGCATTAGCCATTTAAGAAGTTAAAGGGGGTGATTAGAAAGACGGCTCAGTGATTAAGAACACAAACCCAACTTGTTTCCCCGCACCCACGTTGGGTAGCGCACAGTCATGACCTAAAGTCCATATCTGGAAAATTGATGCCTGTAGCCTTTACAGGCATCCTCACGGATGTGCACGAATCCATTCATAGACACAAACATGTATACACATACTTAAAAATGGAATAAATCTTTTAAAAATTAAAGGATGGTATCCTCCCATTTAAATGGGCTGTAGCATCCTCACGGATGTGCACGAATCCATTCACAGACACAAACATGTATACACAAATGGAATAAATCTTTTAAAAATTAAAGGATGGTATCCTCCCATTTAAATGGGCTGTAGTTGACAAATTACACATTTTTGACTGATAAATTTTTCGTCCCCCAGCCCCAGGTGATGGTTGATTGTATTTGTTAAAAGTTAGAGATATCTAAAGGGTGTTTTTTTTCTTGCATGGTAATATTAACATTTAAAACTAAAGTTTGAAATACTGGAGATATTGGTCAGTGGTGAAACATGTGCTTAACATGTGCAAAGTTCAGGCTTCTATGCTCAGAATCCCATGCGTACGCGCACGTGCACACACACACACACATACACACATCGTGGGGGGGGGTTGGGGAGGGAGAAACAACAACAGCAACAAAAACAAAAACTTGAGCCTCTAGTGCCAAAATTGCTGTCCTACTCAGTGACGAGGACGGGTGTGAACTCAGGGTGATAACTTCATTACTTGAAGTGGAACAGTGGCATCAGGGTCCTGAAAACCAAGACTTATGAAAACCTTTGAGTCATCAAATTGTTCCAAACCATGGGGCGTGAGCGAGCAGTGGCCCATGACGAGGCATCACTCTTGCTTCCCAACTACTCTTTATGTGCTATTTTTGTAGACAGCCACTCTCTGTGGTGGGAGTGGGAACAGGCAGGAGTAGAGCAAGGAGATGTGGGTGTCCTTTGAAGGGAGTGCTCAAAAAGAAAAGTTCTTACAAGGGAGGTTTTTACTTACCTCACTCCCCATGTTCTTCCTATTCTGAGAAACTCGCCTAGAGAATCTAAAACCCGTTTTTCTCCAAGTAGTTTGTCAGAGGACAGTCAGAGTTAAGCCATCTTTGTTTTCAGAGGGTATCTCTCTCCTGTGTTACATGTGAGCGAATGCTGGTGGGGCTGCTGTGGACCTGCCCATGGTGCAGCCATATTCAGAGAACGTCATGTGTCTGTGTTGTCTTAAACCTCATTGGTGCAGATGGATTCCTATGGCTCAAGTGAGACTGATGCACACCATAGAATCTGCAGTTCTGAAAACACCAAATAAATTCTACCTGCCTTATACTAGAGTGCCCCAGAGAAGACCCACCATGATCCTTTTTAGACAGACAGAAAAGGGGATTTGTGCATCCCATCCTGGAGGTCTCCCTGTCATTTCCTTATACCAGCTCTGGCCCTTGGCATGGTGGACAGATGGAAGCCATTATAGATTATGGCCATAAATAGCCTCTTGACTTTATTGCTAAATCCAAGCCCATCTTGCTGTTTTGGCTCGATAATTTTTCTACTAAAATTGGTTAAAAGTAAAAGAGGGTTGAGTCTTCTGGGAATCTACTGACACATCATGGCAAATCTTTTAAACCCTTTTCTTTTTGAGTCAAGGTCATGTGTATCTTAGGCCTTAAATTTTGGATCTTTCCGCCTCCACTTCCTAATTACTGGAATTATGGGTCCATGCATCTTTGTATTTGATGCGTGCAATATCATGCTTGGTGCATTCGTCATCATGCTTGGTGCATGCGTCGTCATGCTTGGTGCATGCAATAGCACGCTTGGTGCATGCATCATCATGCTTGGTGCATGTGTCGTCATGCTTGGTTTCTCTTTTAAAAGTTCCTTTTGGGGGGAAGATGCAGAAATAGTGGTCAAGAGCACTTTTTGCTCTTCCAAAGTACCTGGGTTTGTTTCCCAGCACCCACATAGCAATTCACAAGCATCTGTAACTCTGATTCCAGGAAATCTAAAGCCTTCTCCTGGCCTCTGAGGGCACCAGGCTCTCATGTGGTTTGCATACATGCATGTAGATAAGACACTCATACGGGTAAATTTATAAAATTAAATTTTAATAATCCCTTTGATGAGAGAAATTAGTAAAATATTAAAGCTATGTCCATCATCAACAAACACCTCATATACAGAGTGGGAATAATGTTTGCCTATAGGGAGCTCATAATCAAACTTATACACATAGACACTGCTATCTTGAAGGAATCAACAGCCTAATAAATCCTTGTGCCAGAAGGATGAACTGATCTCACTGAGGCTCTGGGCTTAGGGAACCAACAGGGGATTCAACCACTCCATAGTCCATAACGTGAATGTCTCTTTAAGAGTTTCTTACATTAAGACCTAACTACTAGAATAAAAACAGCATTCAATACCAATATAGAATAAAGTCATTCTACCCTCCGGTGCTGTCTAGTGTTATGTCAGCTTGACTCAAGTTGGTATCATCAGAGTGGAGGGAGCCTCAGCTGAGAAAAATGCCTTCATAAGACCCAGTTGTAGGCAAACTTGTAGGGCGTTTTTTTTCTAGTGGTTCATGGGGAGGGCCCAGCCCATTGTGGGTGGTGTCATCCCTGGGTTGGTGGTCCTGGGTTCTATAAGAAAGCAGGCTGAGCAAGCCAAGAGGAGCAAGCCAGTGAGCAGCACCCATCCATGGCCTCTGCATCAGCTCCTGCTGCCAGGTTCCTAAGTTTGAGTTCCTTTCCTGACTGCCTTTGATGATGAACAAATGGTGTAGAAGTGTAAGCCACACAAACCCTTTCCTCCCTGATAGGTTCTTGTTAGTGAGGTTTCATGACAGCAATGGTCACCCTAAGACAGAAATTGGTACTAGGATCATGGGGTATTGCTGTGACTGACCTGACCATATTGTTTTTGGAAGGATTGTGGTAGGAGTTTGGAACTTTGGGCTACAAAAGCTCTTGAATGTTTAGAGCTCAGTGGGCTATTCTTTAGGGGGTCGGAAGATGAAAATGTTAAGAGCAATGCAGACAATGGAGGCTTGGCTTGTGAAATCCCAGAGGAAGTACAGACTCTACCAGGCTTTTTGTGTGAAGAATCTGTGGTATCCGGTCAGCTGGAGCTAAAGAATCAACTGTGATTAACAAGAGACCAGAATCACTAAAGTAAAACCTTTGCTTTGCTGGTCTGCTGGGCCTGAAGAATTAGCCAGGGTTAAGCCACCAGCACCACCAAGGTGAAGTCTCCTTGGAGTTGCTTTCTCATGGCCAACACACAGAGGCCATGTTCCAAAGGCAGCCAAGGTTGCACCCCATGTTGGCACCTGAACTTGGCCATGTAAGAGTCATCCAGGGAGTACTGGTTTGAAGGCATAAAGGGGTTATGGAGAGCAGCTGAGGCCTGACACTGTGGCAGGGCTGGAGTCTCTGAAGAGAGCCCAGGACAGACGATCGGTGAAAGTGCGGCCCAGCTGCAGCAGAAGACGCTACCAGTAACAGGATGAGCAGCCGCGATGAATGGAACCCACTGGAGACTAGAAGACAGACAAGCTGTGTGTGCTGCAGAGGGCAGAGCTGGCAAAGTGGCCCAAGCCCTTTGAGGGGACCCAGAAGGTGGTGAGTGGATCTCAGACATGGACTGAGTTATCTGCATGTCTGGAGTTTGGTTTGCTTTGCTTTGGTTGTTCTAGTAACTGTTTCCTGGTTCTTTCCTCTTGAAATAAAGACGTTCTTAACTTAGTTTTTGATTTTATAGGAACCCACAGTTGAGGGACTTTCGATTTTAAAAGAGACTTTGGGTTTTTTGAAACAGACTGGATTTTTAAAATTTGTGTTTGTAAGACTGTGGAGCTTTTCAGTTTTGTAAAATGCTTTATATTGTAATGTTGGTATTAACATGTGATTTGGGGGATGAAAGAGAGGTTGTGGCTTAACACCTTTTATTAAAATTTGTCTTTCAACGGCTGTCCAGGTGGCTCAGAGCAGCTTTGCCTTCAAGCTTGATTATCTTAGTTTTATCCCCTGGGCTAACAACACAGAAGAGAGGACTCCCACAAGGTGTTGTTAGCCTGCACATGCGCACTGTGGTGTGAGTGTAGCCCCCTACCAACAAACAAACAAATATAATTTTATAAGTTAACGCTTGACAATGTGGGGTGTGGTCCAGCAGCTGTATTCTAGAGGGTCCTCTTCCTTTCCAAACAGGCCGGAGCCGACAGGAGCCAGCTCACAACGAGCTGTGGGCCGTGTTTGTTCCTGACTCCCATAGGAGTGGGCCCAGGTGATATCTGCACCGTTAAAGGCTGTTTAACTTCCCAGTGAGCAATGGTGCCTGTTGTTGTATCAGGTGGTGTCGTAAGAGCACAAGTGAGCTCACGGCAATGAACTTAAACAGCCCAGGAGTTTATGTTTTCCGTAGCTTAAAACTTGTTTGCTGCAAATCGGTATCCAGGACAATGGGCCAACTCTAAGAGGGAGAGCAATTTTGTTTTATTCTTTAGTCCCAGGGTGTCTGGTTCACTTAGCAAACCAAAACTAATTCTCCATTCCTTTTTCTGGGGACTTTCTGTCATTAGGCCTGGAACTCATAAGAATCCAGACACTAAAGTGCTAAGAATCTCTCTCTCTCTCTCTCTTAATTTTGGAAAAGAGAAAGGGAATTTCTAAATGTAAGTGCCAGGTTCTGAAAGTCAGTCAGTCTCCTAAGGCCTCTTTATAATACTCGAATCCAGTCATAAGGATTTGAGGTGTATATTCCCACAAGTGCCTGAAAATGAAAAAAAAGAAAAAAAAATGTAATTTTTCCCAAATGTCAGGCTGAAGGCAAATCTGTCTGACATAAGAAACATAGTCCTTTTCCTCCCTGAAGGAGATCAGTCAGCTAGCTCTCAGATCTTCCTGGGACAGGAGCTTGTCAATCCCCTTGTGACACTGGTTTATCAGTCTACATCCGAGAAGCCAGGAGCACCTTCCCTGACACCTGCCATATGGCGAGGGACAAACTTGTACTCTGATAATTGATTTTAAGCACATGAAGCTCCATTGAATGAGTGAGAGAGAGAGAGAGAGAGAGAGAGAGAGAGAGAGAGAGAGAGAGAGAAGAGCAGTGAGTGGCAGCTCATCAAATGGTTGCTGACACATTTTATATAGAAGAGGCAAGAGGCTGGAGGTGGGTGCCCCAGTAGTTAGAGCTACACAAAATGACACAAAATGATGATCGTTTCGTGTTTCCCCTGTCACGTGACACAGTCCACTTGCTCTCCACGTGCAGAGGCAAAGGGCATTTGTCCCTAGGTCTCTGGTGTGCATGGGATGGAGCAGAGCTTGTATCGGAGACCAGGGGCAGAGTATGTGGAAAGCGGGTAGCAGCCAGCATGGTACCCAAGGGGAGCATTTCCCCTCCTGTGGAACTCTTGTTTCCTATTTGCTTGGCGCACTTGTGGAGCGCTAGCAGAGCCCTAAAGGTGAACTGTGTTATCTACACCAAGAAAAGCCAAGTAGAAAGAGCTTGAAGGCCCAATTGGATTTTAAATTTTTATTTTATCTTATTTCATTTTCCCTGCAGAGGTTGCATTGGTTTTCACTCAAATGAGGAGATTCTGTAGTGGGCAGGCTTCGGAAGTCACACACTTCCAGATTGCTTTCCAATTTAGCTCTAGCCCTGGAGTACAGCCGCTCCTGGGAATGAGAAGCTGAGTATAAGACACCAGAGAGATCTGAGTGAGTAGTTTGGTTTCTGTGGATTCCATAGTCAGGTGATCTGTGCAAAACTGGCCCTGATGAACTGAGGACCTGAGCTTGAAGACCCACGTGTCAAAGAGAAGTTATAATCTTAAAAATGGGTGTGAAAGTGTCAAATAAAAATGGGCATAGGTCAGGGTGTTTTAGTGGGTTAGAGACATGTGAGGTAAATCGAGGCAAGTTAAAACAAAAGGACAACATCAAGAGGAACACCAAATATGTCAAATTCTAAAAAGGAAGCTATTGTTCTCAGTCAGCAAGATATATTTCTCTGGCCTAACAGCACCATTTGGGAGGGGTTATGCAAATACAAGGATGCAATGGGAAAGTTGGAAAATTATAACAGCCATAGGCAAACCCTCTAGCCAGTGAAGTGTTAGTGTAAGAACATCCTCTACACAGTGTCTTCCCCACATGGGGCAATGTGGAACCCAAAACAGCAGCTGATACCAAACACTAACATGGACATGAGGTTCTTAGGAGACAATGCACTGGTGCTGGACATGTGTGATTGCTTCGTGTGTGTCTAAGAGAGCAGTGGCTCAAAGATGGCTGTGTGCCATAGCCAGCATCTCAGAATCATAAAAGGAGACTGAAGTTTTAAAGCTTGACTTTGTAAAACTGTGGGGCTTTTCAACTTTATAAAAGTTTATGTACACACACACACACACACACACATATAGTGATGTTTATATTAATGTGTAATTTGGGGGATGATCCAGAAAGGAAAGGTTATGACTTAATAACGATGGGTCTGTGTGTCAACTTGACAAGGGGTCAGTTGTGTTTTATGACAAGGGTCAGCTACTTTTATGTCAACTTGATAGGAGTCTTCTATGAGGAGGAAACCTCAATTGAGAAAATGCTTCTGTAAGACCCAGTTGTAGGCAAACCTGCAGGGCAACTTTTTCATTAGTGATTGGCCAGGGAGGGCCCAGGCCATTGTGGGGTACAGAGATCTTCTGTGGGCTATGGGTGTCCTTTTCAGGTTGCGCCATGTTCTAGCTTGGACATGCGTGGTCTTGGAACATTCTCAGCACCGCATTTGGAGCAGTGTGGGGTGGACAGGAACAGCATGGGAGGTAGTAAGTGTTTGTAGTTCCTGTGGTGTTTCGTTTTCCCCTCCCCTTATTTGTCTTCTGTGTTTATGAGAGGACAAATAGGAAAGTTCTCTTCAGGGCTCTTAAAATAGAGACAGTTGAGTTGGGTGTGGGCTCACTGCGCCCGAGACCAAGCTTGCAAGTAC
Organism: Alexandromys fortis; assembly: GCF_014885135.2. Classification (NCBI taxonomy): domain Eukaryota; kingdom Metazoa; phylum Chordata; class Mammalia; order Rodentia; family Cricetidae; genus Alexandromys; species Alexandromys fortis. The sequence goes on along the minus strand of NW_026068040.1, from coordinate 1,467,835 downwards.
TCCACCCCTTGATAAAATTATAGTCGGTTACCAACTGTCTGGAGTTCTGTGTCTGTGTTGCTAAGTATGTAGGTTTAGAAAGATGGCAAACAGGGCAGTCTTGGCAACAGAGACTGTCACTGGCTTTGCATGTGTGTTGGGAATGGGGCACAGCTGTCTGCTTCGAGGGCCCATAGCATCTTGGCACTCATTTCCTGTGCACATGGAGCTGTTTGTTCATCTAGGTGCCTGTGCCATCCTGAAGTTAGGAGATGTCTGCCTCAGGTTATTCCAAGAAGGCAGTGCCAAGAGAAGAGATCCCTGCTGAAGTCTGCAGTTAGCATGTGCAAGAGGGTCATATCGCATGGGCTCTAGTGATGGGCATTTTTTAATCCTGTGAAAAGCTTTTCTTCTCTTTTCTTCTTAGTAGGTTCAGATTCTCTGGGAATCCCTTGCTTCATGCCAAATGAACCCAAAAGTGGCTCCAAAAGCTCTTGCAGTTTTGTTTATGTCCATGTGTATGCATGTGTGTGTGTGTGTGTGTGTGAGAGAGAGAGAGAGAGAGAGAGAGAGAGAGAGAGAGAGAGAGAGAGAGAGACTGGGGTTGACAGTGAGAATAGTCCTCAATGGCTTTCTATTTTATTGTTGAGGCAACTTCTCTCTACTGAGCCTTTTTTATTAATCTAAGCAGCCAGCCGGCTCTGTGGATTGCCTGTCCCCACCCTCCAAACACTGTAATTAGACCCATCTGGCATTTTTAAAAGATTTGTTTATTTTTTATTGTTTTTACTGAGCTATACATTTTTATCTGCTCCTTTCTCTTCTTCCCCTCTCTCCTTCTACTCTCCTTCTACTGTCTTGTAACTTCCATGATCCCAGTTTACACAAGGGATCTTGTCTCTTTCTCCTTCCTATGTAAATCCAGGTATGTCTCCCTTATGGTCCTCTTTGTTGCCTAGATTCTCTGGGATTGTGGACTGTGGGCTGGTTTTCCTATGCTTTATATCAAAACCCACCTATGATTAAGTACATATTATATTTGTCTTTCTAGGCCTGGATTACTTCATTCAATATAGTTTTTTTCTAGATCCATCATTTGCCTTCAAATTTCACAATGTCATTATATTTTTTACTGCTGTGTAATACTCCATTGTGTAAATGTACCACATTTTCTTTATCCATTCTCAGTTGAGGGGCATCTACGTTGTTTTTAGGTTCTGGCTATTATAAATAATGTTGCTATAAACATAGTTGAACACATGAGGGCCTGCTTGTTGGGGTTTCTGTTCTGCCCAGTTCCCAAAGTCGACAAGTCCCAAAGAAAATCACACAGAGGTCTACATAAGTTATAAACTGACTGGCCCATTAGCTCAGGCTTCTTATTAACGCTTATAACTTATATTAACCCATTATTCTAGTATATGTTAGCCACATGACTCAGTACCTTTTTCAGCAGAGCAGATCACATCTTCCTCCTTCCCAGAATTTTTCTGTTCTCCTTGATCCACCTCTACTTTCTATCTGGTTGTCCCGCCTATACTTCCTGCCTAGCTACTGGCCAATCAGTACTTATTTAAAACATAATTGACAGAACACAGAATTGTCCAGCACCACATGTCCTTGTGGTGTTGGGTATATACTCAACACCAGTATTGCTGGGTCTTGAGGTAGGTTGTTTCTTAATTTTCTGAGAAATCACCACACTGACATCCAAAGGGGCTGTACCAGCTTGCACTCCCACCAGCAATGCAACATAAGCTGTCATCAGTGTTTCTAATATTGGCCATTCTTACAGGTGTAAGATGGAATCTCATATTTGTTTTGATTTGTATTTCTCTGATGGCTAAGGGTGTTGAAATTTTCCTTTAGTGTCTTTCAGTCATTTGAGATTTGTTTGTTCAGAGTTCTCTGTTTAAGTCTGTGCCCCGATATTTTTATTGGATTATTTGTTCTCTTGATGTCAAGTTTCTTGAGTTCTTTATATGTTTTGGAGATCAGTTCTCTGTCCAATGTGGGGTTGGTGAAGATCTTTTCCCAATCTGTAAGCTGCTGTTTTGTCTTGCTGACCATGTCCTTTGCTTTACAGAAGCGTCTCAGTTTCAGGAGGTTACACTTATTAATTATTTCTCTCAGTTTCTGTGCTACTAGAACTATATTTAGGAAGTGGTCTCCTATGCTAATGCATTCAAGTGTACTTTCCACTTTTTCTTCTATGAGGTTCAGTGTGGTTGGTTTTATATTGTGGTCTTTGATCCATTTGGACTTGAGTTTTCTACATGTTGATAGATATGGGTCTATTTTCATTCTTCTATATGTTGATATCCAGTTATACCAGCACCACTTGTTGAATATGCTTTTGTTTTTCCATTTTGTATTTTTAGTTTCTTTGTCAAAGATCAGGTGTTCATAGGTGTGTGGATTGATATCCAGGTCTTTGATTTTATTCTATTGGATCTCCTGTCTGTTTTATGCCAGGCTGTTTTCATTACTGTAGCTCTGTAGTAGAGTTTGAAGTCAGGGATTGTGGTGCCTCCAGGTGTTCCTTTATTGTACAGGATTGTCATATTCATCCATTTTTATTTTATGTGTACAGATATTTTACTGTATGTCTGTGCATCATGTACATGCAGTGTCCAAGGAAACCAGAAGAGTCTATTAGGTCCCTTGGAACTGGAGTTAAAGGGCTTGTAAGTCTTCATGTGAATTTTGGGAATTAAAGCTGGGACCTCTGGGAGAGAAGCCAGGGCTTTAAACCACTGCACCATCTCTCCAGACAGTTCCTACCAAGCTGGAGAAGAGAGTGGTTTACCATCTGTGCAGTGTTTTTCATGTCAACACAATAGCTATAACTATTACTGGAATCTGGGGGGAGCAGTCCCTTTGTGTTCCCCAGATGATACTGGAAAATGGGGTCCCCTCCTTAGTTTCAATGAAAGACTTGAAGAATGGACTGAAACGAGGTTAAAAGGAAAGCCCTGGGAAGGGAAGCTGCAAATCTCGACAGCTGCCTGGAGGAGGAGAATGGAGGGGAGAAGCAAAGAAGATCTGACTTTCGGGTTACTGGTGTGGAGGTCCACCACATAGCAGGGATGTGGGAGGGGGCTTTAGGAAGAGCACGGAAGTCCAAAGTGTATTCTGCATAGATAGGTAATCTTCAACCACTTCAAAGAGCTATGGAATATGGCTTTTAAATAACTTAGGGTTCTGTTGAAATGAGATGATTGCTCCTGGCAGCACCAATCTATTCCCGAGAGAATGTTGAGCACCCAAGACACTCCACTTGGAGCTTGTTTTTTTCTTGGCAAAACTGGCCTTTGGGCAAGGAACTACACATGCCTTGACCACTGACAAAATGCACAATGTCTGGACAGGACAAGCAGGATACAAGAAAAAAGACTGTCAAATCTTGCCAAGACAGGATAAGATGGTTTTGAAAATATTTCTGCCTCTGAAAATTATCTGTCAGTTACTGTAGGCCTTAGCCAAAGTTGGTTGCTCCAACATTGAAAATGAGACTTTGGGTGATTGCCTAGGTAGCCAGTTGTTTCTGTCATTTGTTGCACATTTTGGAAGTTGTTCCTGCTTACTCAAGTAATATTATTTCCCTTCTCGGATCTTCGATGGGGTTGAAGACTAGATAGTTCTAGTTACTTTCCTCTCATGACTTGGCCAATCCCCCCCCCCCAAACCTCAAACCTACACCAATTATAATCAGCCCCTAAATGATGTCCCTAACCCTGAGGACAAATTTTGATGGGAGAGGGGACATCGTCTTCTAGAATTATTTTTAGCTATCATGGGGGTAATGTTCTTTCTATGATATCCTGTGAAAGTAAAAAGAAGGTTGAGTTTCAAGATTACTGTCTGGTATAATTGCAAATAGTATCTGAGTATTCAGTAAGGTTTTTCTGAGGTTCCTATTTAAAGTTCTTGCCAGAACATTGTAAAAAAGCGCACCATTTCACCTAACCAAGTTGAAACCATCTTGAGCAGCTGGTACCCAAAATAGGTCTTATAGTAGCAGCACTATCAGCATCATGATGTCATATCAACCAGGGGGGAGTTATTGTTGTGGGGCCCCATCTTCTTCCTTGAAACTTCAAATATTACTGCATGAAAATTCATTGTTCCTTGTGAAAAACTTAAACATTATTTATACAGACCTATACAGATATATATATATATTCAATGAAAGGTACAATAAAGAAAAAAATACATATGAAAAAAAGTAAAATTTTTTCTTAATTCTTTTTTTCTTTCTGTCCCATATCATAGCTTCTGACATGAGACAGAAACTCTGAATTTTTCTTTTAACAACATGCTTGGATTTACAGAAGGACAGAGCCAGTGTTCAACTCCAAATCTAGCTTTGATTTTAAGTGAATCATGATTATTATTTTAGTTTATGTTTTGAGATTTTTACCTCCAGATGACATGTCCTCATAAGTCATAATTCTCTTTGCTTGGTGATTCTATCTGGATAATTATATTTTCTTCTTTAGGCATCTAGATGTCCAGGGTCTCTTGACCTTTTGAAGATGAATATTTTCCTGAAAAGACAAGAACAGAACCCTTCCCCAACATTTATGAGGTTTCCTTACCACCTGGATGGTTGTCACCATTGTGGATGAGCTGTTATTTTTATATTTTCAAGAGATTTCTCTTTTTCAAAGCGAATCTTTATTAATTGTGAAGGTATCCATAGTTTTTCTTCTCCGTGGAAACAAGAGCAAAGTCCCTTCCCCAATATAGCACATCTCTCTTGGTTTCCATTCTGAGGTCAACACAGCACATCTCTCCTGGTTTCCATCCCTGAAATACACCGACTGATTTCATTCAGAAGACTTTTTTATTATCCAGTGTCTCTCTGCTGCTGTTGTCCCTTTCTCAGTGCTAAGAAAATTCAAGGTTAATAAAGCATTATGTAATCTATTTCTGGGGGTATTTTCCATCCCTTTCTGTTTAACATATCCTTTATAGTTCCATTTGATCTTTCTATAACTGCCTGACCTGTAGGATTGTGCGGTATACCTGCAATATGCTTAATATTATAATAAGCAAAAAACTGTTTCATTTTCTTAGAGACATATGCTGGACCATTATCTGTCTTTATTTGTGCAGGTATACCCATAATGACCATAACTTCTAATAAATGTGTGATTACTGAGTCAGTCTTTTCTGAGCTCAGGGCAGTAGTCCATTGAAAACCTGAATATGTGTCTATGGTGTGGTGCACATACTTTAATTTACCAAATTCCATAAAGTGGAACACATCCCATTTGCCAGATCTAATTCCTTTGAGTACCCTTTTTGGGTTACTCCCTGCAGGCAACAGTGTTTGGTTATAGAAAGAGCAAGTAGGACATCTCTTGATAATCTTCTTAGCTTGTTGCCATGTAATGCAAAACTCTTTCTATTGTAATACAAAACCTTTGCTTTTGACATATATTTTTTATGAAATTCTGAGGCCTGAAACATGCTTCCAATCAATAATTGATCAATGTATGCATTACCTTGTACTAGAGGACCTGGCAGAGCCATATGGAATCAGATGTGTGTTAGGTATATGGAACAAAGCCTGATCCTGATTATATCTTGAACCTGTATGAATAATGAAGTCAGTTCTGTATCATCTGGTATAAATGCAGTGGTTTCAATATGCAAAACAACTCTTTCTGCATATTGTGAATCAGTAACTATATTAAGAGGTTCTCTAAAATCCCTTAGCACCATGAGAATAGCATATAATTCTGCCTTCTGAAGCATCATGTACAATTTGGAGAAAAATCCAAGAAGTTCTCTTTATAAGGTTAAGTCTATCACTTTGGGGATAATTGCTATTAATTTCTCTCAAAAAATTAGGACAAGCTCTTTGCTATGATTCATTGTCTTCCTATAACTTTTTTTTATTTCATCAGTAGTAACAGACACTATAATCTCTGCTGGGTATATACCTGCTAATTGACAAGGTCTCAATTTACCCTTTATAATTAATTCAGAGACTTTTTCCACATATGTTTTTAATTTTCTACTTGGTTTATGTGGTCAAAAGATCCATTCTAAGATAATATCATACCTCTGCATTAAAATTCCTGTATGAGAAATTCTGGAAGTCAATATGACTAGAATACAATTAAGATTTGGATTTACCTTATCCACATTTGCCTCCTGCAATTTCTCCTCAACAATTGTCAGTTCCTTTTCTGCTTCAGCTGTTAATTATCTGGGACTATTCAAGTCTTTATCACCATCTAAGGTTATGTTTAAATTAATTATTAGATCAGGTGTTATCTCAACAGCAGGTCATAGACTGGAAATGTCTCCTAACAATCTTTGAAAGCCAGTAAGAGTCTGCAACTGGTCTCTCCTAATTTGTGCCTTTTGTGTTATAATATTCTGTATACCTATTTTATAACCAAGGTAATTGACAGAATCTCCTCTCTGTACTTTTTCAGGAGCAAATTGTAATCCCTATTTAGACAAAATTTTCTTTACTTCTTTAAACATTTTTCTAAAGTATCTGCATTTGAATCAGACAACAAAATGCCATCCATGTAATGGGAGATTATAGATTTAGGAAATTACTTATGTATTATTTCCAATGATTTACTGACAAAGTATTGATAAAGTGGGACTATTGAGCATTTCCTGTGGGAGAATAGTCCATTGATATCTCCTAGTAGGCTGAGAATTATTATAAGTAGGCACTGTGAAGGCAAATTTTTCTCTATCCTTTTCTTGTAACGGTAGAGTGAAAAAACAATCTTTCAAATCAATAACTATAAGAGGCCATCATTTTGGTAGTAGAGAAGGCAGAGGAATTTCAGATTGTAGAGGGCCCATAGATTGAATTACCTTCTTGACAGCTCTTAGATCTCTCACAATTTTCCATTTACCAGATTTCTTTTTAACAACAAATACAGGAGAATTCCAAGGGCTGGTTGATTCTTCAACATGACAAACATCTAGTTGTTCTTGTACCAGTTGTTCTAAAGCCTGCAGCATTTCTTCAGTTAGAGGCCATTGTTGAACACATATTGGTTTTTCAGTTAACCATTTTTAAGGTAGGGCTGTTGGTACCTCTAAAGGTTTACTGGTTGCTTTGTGTTCTTGTACAGCCTGAATGGCTGGTGACCTTTGTATATAGTACCTTATAAAATCCTTCCCAGAATTATGAATTTCTGGGACTTCAGGAATGTTAATCTGGGAATTCTATTGCTGCAGAAAGTCATGACCCCATAAATTTACTGCAATATTAGCCACATATGGCCTCAGTTTCCCTCTTTGATCTTCTGGCACTATGCAGTCAACCAATCATGCTTCATTTAACTTGAGATATGGTTTCAATTCCTCATAATTGAACATTCGCCTTTTGAAGAGGCCAATTTAGATACCCAGATTCTGAAATAATGATACTCATGTCTGCCTCTGTGTCTATCAAACCAACAATTACAATACCATTTATAAGTACTCTTAACTTTGGTCTTTGATCCTTTATAGAAGTCTGCTACTCCATCATCCAGAACATTATGATCTTTTACCGAAGGTATGAAGTTTTTAATTTTTCTGGTGAGACATGTCCTCCATAGTGACTGGGAATGACTGGACCACTTTTGGCTTGGGGGCCTGTGAGAGGCCCTTCAAGGAGTTTCCCCATGGTATCAGGTTGCCTTGTCTGTCTTTTGTTAATCTGCATCCATTGGTCCACTGTTGACCTTTGTCAAATCTTCTACATATACCTGAAGGCTGAGTCTTCCTATTCTTGCTGTTCCCAGAGGAGATATTCCTAGGAATTCCTTGTCTATAATCCCTTCTCAGATGTCCTATTATACCACAATTAAAACATTTAGCATTTTGATATCTCCTCCTTCTTTTGGAAATTGCTTCTCCTACCCAAGATTCAGTATTATAGTCAAATGTCTCAATGTTCATAGTATGAGGATCCATTCATCCACTGGTGCTAATCTAACCTTTAAAGGCCCAAATACTTATTGCATTCTAAGTTGGCATTTTCAAAAGCCAGAGATTCAATAAGTACTCATCTAGCATCTGGGTCGCTACTCCTATTTGTGCAGCCTTAGTTAAGCTTTGTAAAAAGTCACTAAAAGGTTCTCTCTTGCCCTGTTTAACCCTGGCATAACCCTTTTCCTATTCCTGAACCCTATCCTAATCATTTAAGACTGCTTTATTGAGCAGAAACAAGATTTGTTCATTGTAAAGAGCTTGAACCTGTGGGTCAGCATAAGGGACCTCACCAAGAATTTGATCTCGGGAAGTCTTAAGTCTTTTGCTTTTTCCTGTTGTTCCAAAATTTTAGCCTCTTCCCTGAAATAACATTTAAACATGAATTAGGGTCCATCATCCATGACTGCTGAAACTAACTGAAGCCAGTCAAGCCTTAATGTTAGAAGCCCATATCTTTATCATCTCCCTAACAAATATGCAATGCAAGCCATTTATTTACAACTGTAAAGTAATTTATTTACAACTGCTTGCTTAATTTCTTTTAGATTATCCATTCCTATAGGTATACATCTACTTTCTTTGGATCCTTTTGGACCTTTAGAACTTGATGGTTTGTCAGAGTAGATTACAGGGTAGGAAGCTAAAACTCTGGGTAAGTCATCTTTGACAGCCACTGGCAATGTTGAATCCTGTCCTTGTGCCTTCTTTCCATGTTCATCAGCTCCAATAATTTCCTCAATCATTTCAAATCTTTTTACTATTTTATTTTATAAATCCTGAATCTCCTGGCCTGTATGTATTTCTAGTGATTTCATTGAGACACCTAGCCTCTGGTCCTCATTCTGCATATGTAATTCCAAGATCTAAAGTTTCTTCTTTAGAGATAACACCTCATCCTTGACATTATTTGGATAGCGTGCAGATTGCCATCCTGGAGAGATACTCTATTTGCTAATCTGTGATAACTTTTTAACAAATTTTGATTCTCAAATCCAACAGCATAAATTTTTTCAGATAATTTCTCAGTACCCTGAGACATGGATTCAATTTTGTCTGTCAAATTAATGTTACCATTTTCAAAAGTATTAATTATTTTCAGGTAACTTTTGATTTTTAATGATATTAATCCTTTCAACTAGCTGTTCATTATTAGTCTGTAAAGACTGTATCATTTCTAAATAGTGCCTCATTCTTGGCTCTGTTATCAAATCATTTTCTTAAGGATATAATATAAAGAAAAAAACTAAGTCTCAATATCCAATAAATGTATATATCCATAGCCATATAAGCCTTGCAGAATGCAATCCTTAGTATTAGCAAAAAAAGTTACTAAAAGTTTCAATGTTAATGTAGTCTGCCATATTGTTTTATTGATAACCTGTTCTGAGAGCCACTAAATTGTTTTAGGTGTAATAATCGTTATTGTCCATCAGGGTTCCTACTCGCAGAGTTGCCACTAGTAGCGATACAACCAGTGAAGACAGGAAGGGTCCTGAGCCGCTTTAGTTTCCCGCCTTGGTACTGGTTAAATACTGAGAAATATGCTTTGCTTGACAAATTAAAAGTAATTAAATCAATTCCATACATAAAGCAAGAATCCCAGAACTCATGGGCAGGTTGCACAAACTGGAAGCTGACAAGAGATGCCAAGCAGCAAGGAATGCAAGGAAGTGGGGGAGGGGATGTCCGTGAGCTTGGGAAATTTCCAAGTCACTGCACACCGTAGTACCGCTGTGGTGGGGGTTTTACAAATAATCCACTTAGGAAAAAGCAAGCCAAGCGGGCAGGGTTGGGAGACTTTCTGGGCTGTGTGAACCTGCTAGGCCTTTAGGCTGTGCACCCTGTAGGTGTGAAGTCCAAATCCATGAGAGGCGCCAGATGAAGAAGGACGCTTAAAAGAAATCTCACACTAGCTCAGAATTGAGAATAATGGAGGGTTGTTTATTTAGGGGTAGACTCACAGATCACAATCCTTTGCTGGAATGGGGAACAGCAACAGAATCCAGCACTGGAAAAGAGGCCGGACACATACTTTACATCAGCATAAATAGTATAAGAGGCCACACGCAAGTGCTACTGGCTATAGGAATTCCTACAGCACCGTTTGGCCCATGGGGCCTGCATTGGGGGCGACAGTCTTGGGAAGTAAAAGCACAATATCGCCTTAAAGGAAGAATAATTATTCTCCTTCATCTTTTTACCAAGGCTTAAGACGTTTCTGTCTTCCTTAGGGTGGCCTCACGGTCTTGAGGGGAGGCTCCCTGTCCAGATCATTGGCCTGGTCCCATTGGAATGCTAGGTACCCACCAAGGCCAGAGAGTCTATTCTCTTGACCAGAAGGAGTTTCCCTTAGCACCCTTTACTGCTACTGTAGTATGACTGTCTTTAAAAAGTCTTCCAATGTGTACCAGGCACTATACTGTGTAATATGGTATTCGCGTCCGTTCTCTCAAAAGCCGTTGAAGAGTCCGTGTTACATTAGTAGTTCTGCAGGCAGGAAAATGAGGCTGTGTGAACTTGATTGGCTAGGTGAAGTCCACACAAGTAGAAAGTAGCTGGGGGGGTGTGTTCTTGGATTCCCTTCTCACATCTGTAAATTTGCTATTGATGAGTAGATCTTAGCAATGGCTGCCCTCCGTTCAGTATATTCAGGCTTACAAAGCCCTGTCAGGTTCACTGTTTCCTGCTTCATAACAATTTTGTGAGGAGGTCGTTGTCCTTCTATTCCACAGCCAAGGAAACTGAGGCCCCACATACTGAAACTCTGTCACTCCAGAGACATCTTTGAAGTCACTCTAGATAAAGACTGATGTGCTATTTCTGAAGGAGAAAGCATTCTGATTTGTCAGATATAAGTAAGCTCAAATAAGAGGGAATGAAATGGCTAAGCCCAGAGGGAATAAGTTACTATATGTGTTGTTCCGTTGGGTCAGCGCACACACTTGTGTAAGTGCTGAGTCCTACTGAGTTCTTTCTTACCCAGTCAGAGCAACAGTGATTAGCACCAGACCCAAGCACGCACCTCTTTGCCTCAGAGTGATAAAGAGGCCCTGAAGATCTTCCTTTCATGGGGCCTGCTTGGACCCTGTCCAGGACCACTACACATTTCAAATTCAATCTTCAGCGACTATAGAGATTATTCTTTTGGTTAAGATTGTTTCCTGCTCTCCCAGAGGACCTGAGTTTGGTTCCTAGCACTTATATGGTGGCTCACAACCATCTGTAACTACAGTTCCAGGGAATCTGATGCTTTGTTCTGGCTTCCATAGGCATACTGCACCACACCACACCACACACACACACACACACACACACACACACACACCACACAAACACGGATCATTTAAACTCATGTAGGCACACACGCACTTAAATAATCCTTTTTTAAAATGACAGATCAGTCTTCACTTACACATTAAAACATTACACATCAAAACCTTCAGCTGCCCACCCCCCAACCTTCATACTGTCCCAGCTCCAGCATGACCTGCACCTCCCTCCAGTGTCTGCCCTATAGTGAAATGGTATAATTCAGAGCCTATATGGTTCAGGCACTTTGGAGAACTGCCTGGTAGCCACAGTGAGATGCATCTAGTATAATATAGCCCCCTTTTCATGGCTTTTCCTCTGTGGTCTCTTATCAAGTAATCTGCAGAAAGAGGCCTCCCTGAAGAGTCCCTGACACAGGCACACACCATACCCTTTCCTTTGGTGCATTACTGATTCTAGACAAAGTCTCCAAGCCTCTGGCCCATGTTTTCACAGTGCTGTTTGACCCTTTCACAATGCTGTTAGAACTCCTGATGCAAGGGAAAATAGCCATAATTCTACATTTGTGTTGAGCCGAAAGGAAGCCAAGCAATTCTAGCTCTGGGCTGTGCTGAGACTGGGATGCTTACGTGCACTGCGTGTCTTTCTCTCAGCCTCCAGCACTCCCTTGTTGTTTTTAGGAATCAGTTCCTCACAGTGATTTTTGGACCCATGAATACTGCCTGCTCTGCCTCTCAGGATCGTTTTTTTTTTTTTTTTTTTTTTTTCCCCACCAGACATGCCTAGTGCTGGAAAGAGGAACGGGCTGGGGTGGTTCTGTTTGGGTGGTATTGTTAAGACAGTCTGTGTCAGCAAGGGCTGAGGCCAGCGTGTTTGTCACGTGTCCCTGAGGCTCACTCAGACACAACTGGGAAAATGGCTGTCTAATTCAGCTGGGGAAAGGCAGAAGGCCTGAGAGCTGAGATCCTTACAGCCTTCTAGCAGCAAGTAGGGCTTTTACATCAGCCCCAAGTCATTCCTTCCCCTAGTGTACTAATTGTTTTAAAAGGACAGCTGTCTTTGGATGGTTAACACTAAGGAATAGTTGAAAGCTGAAGTGATGTTCTCCCCCTGTCTCCCCCCTGCCCTCTGCCCCCTCCAACACATTTTAAAGTTTAGGAAAACCTAGAAAGGAAGTGCCTGGAATGAGCCAGTTTTCTCTATTTCTAAAACATTTATTTCCTATCTTTAAAAATCTGTGTTTATGTGTGTGTGTGCGTGTGTGGTGCGTGTATGTGTGCTCGTGTGTGCACGATGTTCAGGAAGGAAGGGGAAGATATATATAGAGAGAGTGTTGCTGACTTCTTGCTTCTAAAGATAGTATTTTAGAATCTAAGATTTGTGTTCAGAACATCGGTGCTGCTCACACGTCAAACGATGCGACCTTCTGAGACGGTACTCACTCCCCACAACTTAGACATCTGCTACCTTACATGTCTCCACACTTGGGATCCCAATTTAAAAAACTTTCACATCCCCTCCCCAACTCTGGGGAATAGATTAGGGTTATCATTGTTGCCTAAGTTGTTCTAAAGAGTCTTACTGCCCAAGCAATGGCTAAGTCTAAACTCCCTTCCATGGCGGGTGCTCCAGGTACTTGAGAGGAGATGTTCATCATATTCTAAATGACTTTAATGTTATTTAAAGACAAATAGTTGCTGAATTAGTTACATGTAACAGTTCAGACAGGAAAGGATGGTGGGACGGTGTTGTTTTCAGGTTACTTGAATGTATCACACCTTTTTTTTTTTTTGTCTTTCGAGATAGGGTTTCTCTGTAGTTTTAAAGCCTGTCCTGAAACTAACTCTTGTAGACCATGCTGGCCTCAAACTCAAGTAAATCCACCTGCTTCTGCCTCCTGAGTGATGGGATTAAAGGCATGTGCCACTACCGCCCAGGCTCAAAATTTCTTTTAAAATTCTCTAACTTACTAATTAAAATGAGACTTCTTATCATTTGTTTCAAATAGGGGAGACTTTATTGACTGAAAACGTGAGTTGTCTGGAAGTCTAAGCCACCTGGAGTCTTAGTTTACTTAGTATGTCCACCAACATCAATGCTGGCTGGATCCTGCCTTTGTGTCTTTATTGATTTAGATCCTTCTTAATCAAGATGAAGATGGGTGCTGAAGATCACTGAAATAGAGAGTTTGGGCTTGCCTTTGCTTACCACCAGTGAGCGCTTCCATGGGGGAGGAGCTGGACTCTTTGCAGGGACTCCAGACCAGATGGAGGAGTTGTGGCTGAGGTCTGGAATGGGGAAGGGGGCTAGGATGATAGATCTAGATTGTTATGTGGGTAGATTTGCAGGCAGAGAGGACAGAAGGCTTGGGGGAACAAAGAGAGGAGGAAAAGTTCACCATCCCAGAGCTTCTAGGGCAAAGGTGTCCCTTGAGGCAGGAGAGGCTCCTGGGAGGACAGTCAAGGGAAGGAATGTTAGTTCTCAGAAGTGTTTCGGACAGCCAACCTTCCCCAGATGAGCCCCTTCTCCTCTGTGTCTCCACCACACTGGCTCTTGGTTCTCCTCCTCCACTGATCACATCCCAGGCTTCGATGCCTAGCATACCAAAACCTTGAGTTTGAGACTCAGCACCCAAACAAAACCAAACGAAACATGCTCACAATACCCATGACTGTAGTCAACAGGCAAGCTAGCTCAAAAAAACTTAGAGAAGTCATTCTAAAGAGTGTGGTTACTGAACTAGTGTGGGGCTTTAGAGATGAAGAGCCTCTTCTTCCACCCTTTCATGTTTGATGGTGTTTGGGAATTGGTCGGGTAGAAGCGGGCTGATGGGAGAAGATGCTCGTTGCTACATGTCTTGTATGTGAGGCACCATCATTTGGTGAGTAGCTCCAACAGGACAGTAAACACTGGAGCTTGTAAATCTAGCTTAGGAGAATAGATTGCAAAAAGGAGAAACCTTCCATGGGGAGAACAAACCTGTTTTTAAGAATATGTAGATCTGTAGGAGAGCAAACCAGAAGTTTATTTTTTCTACCTTCTGTCTTTTCATCTTCTTCAGGGCCCTGGGTACCACTACAGACCACATGGATCACAGGTTTACTTTATCCCTCCTCTTACAGCAGAGCCATTCCAAATGGGGCATTATGACAGCCTCAATTCCCAGAAGTCTCTACTTTTACAGATAAGGGGGAGGTTCCAAGAGAGGTTTCCCCTCATCTGCTGGATATCAAATTCCATTAGGTGAAGATTTCAAAGATGAGCTTCCTGGTTAAAGGCATGGGCTGGGGGAATCAGACACACCTGGATGCAAACTAGGACTGATACCTTACTTACACCTTCATGATGATGGGCCGGATGTTTCCATGCCAATGCAATAAAGCAGCAATACCCAGGGAAGGTGCACTGAATGGGACAGGGCCTGTAGAAGACCTAACAAAGTACCAGGAATCCAGTCTGAACCAGTACATAAAGATCATGACATTAGCAATGGTCATCAAGATAAAGACCCTTCCAAATGTCTTCTGCACAGCTGGGGTGTATGTGGAATGCTTAATAGATGTGTTGTTTAAGAAAAAGAAGTTGAGGAGAGCAAAATTGTCCTTAAGATGTCCTGAGGGTCCCACGGTAAAGAAATCAGCCGAATGTCGTTTGACCTTGTTGAAGTTTGCTTTCCTTTTGCTGTGATAAACATCATGACCAAGAAGAGCAGCTTAGGGGGAGAGTGACTTCAGTTTAGACCTCCAGGTCTAATCCTGTCACTGAAGGATGTGAGGTCTGGAACTCAAGGTAGGAACTTGTACCAGAACATGAAGGAAGCCTTGTTTGCTAGCTTTCTTATATATCCTAGACCTGCCTGCCTAGAGATGGCGCTGCTCACAGTGGGCTGGACCTGCCTCCATCAATCAGTCTCTGACTGACAAGGCCTCCGAGGCAGGTCTGAGTCCAAACAGAAGGCTTCATTTGCCATCCCAGTTCTCAGCAGAAGCCACCAGGCCCTGAGTGACTACCCCGTTCTCTGAAGCACAGCCCTGAACTTTGTACTGTCTCGGTGAGACAAGATCAAGACTTGTCATTTTTCAGTCAGGACAGGCCACACACATACCATATTTGTTTGAGTTTGGTTTGTAGGGAGACCCATGACGTGTAGACAGTGGGGCTGTGCCGGTCTCAGCAGAGAAGCTCCACACAGAGCAGCCTTTGAGGAAGGAAGTCAGCACTCTGTTCAAAGGTTGAATCCCAGCACAGGGTGAGTCACCAGGATACCGGAGTTTTGAGAACTCTTCTCCAGTAACACTGGCTTTACATCTTGGGCTAAGTTACAGGACTGACCACCTTTTATGGAGAAATTTGCAGAGTTAGGAAAGACAGGAGACTCAAGAAAGACAGAGCCAGGGCTAGAGAGATGACTTAGCCAGCAAAGTGCTTGCCTTGCAAGCAGGGGGACCTGGGATGGATCGCCAGCACTGAAAAAATCAGGTCCGTGGCCTATGCCTATAATCATGGGGCTGGGGAGCTGGAGACAAAAGAATCCCTAGGCCTCACTGGTCATCCGGTCTGGTCAGTGAGAGACTCTGCCTCAAGAGCTAAGATGGAGAGCAAGTGACCTCTGACCTCTACATGCATGCGTGAACATGTGGACACAAGCACATAATATATCCCACATAATAAATACATCAGTTAAAGACACGGGTACCTTCTCAGTCTAGTGGTAACTGGTGAAACACTCACACTGAATTTACAGGTGGGAATGTGTGAGGAAGGGAGACTCCAAATTAGTTCCTTGGTGAGCTAGACCGTACAAATCATCAGCAAGAAGAAGCGGCTCCACGGCATGCAGGGCACCGTGATGCTTACCTAGCTGGTTTCTGAAGCAAACAACACTAAAACCTAACCTTAACTTTGAACAAAATCACACACACACACACACACAAACCAGACCTTACCACTGAGATGCTAACACATCCCACAGATGCAACTCAGGAATATAAACTTTAAAAGGATGGGATGGTGATGTGGTTCAGCAGGTAAAGGCATTTGCCATCAAACCTGCTGATCTGTGTTCAATAATCAGGCCTCACAGCGTAAAAGGAGAGAACTGCCTCCTGTGATTTGTCATCTAAGCCTCATGTGTGGACACCGGGACAGCGCGCATGGAACACGTGCACACGCACACACACACACACACAAATAAGTGAATACAATAAAATTTTAATTAAAAAGAGATAAAATATCAAAAATTAATTCTTAAACTTTAAATTTAGTCAAAAATTAAAATTTTGAGTCTACAACCTGACCAGGTAAGATTTATAATAGGTACTCAGAAGTATGTGTTTAAGGTAATCCTTAACTCAAAAAACAAAATCAATAATAAAAAGTATACAATCACATGAAAAGGTCACAATTTTAAAAGACCATAATAAAAATTGCAGGCAATGTAACTTTAGAAAAGGATTTAGAAAGAAACACATCAAAATACTAATAAGCCTATTTCTGAATTATGAGATTAAAGCAGACTTAATATTTTTCTTAGTAGGCTTTACAGATTCAGAATTCATCATAAGGACTGCACATTAATTCTATAATTAAAAACATTTAATAGCCATAATTTAGGGTTGGGGATGTAGTAGTTTGGTGATGTGGTGCTTACTTAACATGCCTTGGGTTTGATCCCCAGGGCAGAACTAACAAATCAATAGCTCAGTTTTAATAGTAAGAGAATAGTGTTTTCTGCCATTGTGGTTGGCTCTCTGGATCCTGGTCTGTGGACCCACAGAACCTGGGGACTTGGTTAAAGCAATAGCTCAGCCCCACTATGCTGCTGTACCGTGGTCTGAATTTGTACTCACACGCATCTGAGAAGAGCTTTGCTACTGCCTGGACTAGATGAACTCTTTGCTGTATTGAGTGTGCTGATTCTTATCAAGATATAGCACCAGTATTCTCCACACAAAAATGGTTAATAAAATATTAAGATGCTAAATATCATCCTAGCACTAGTGGAACTTCCACACGGGGTCCGTATGATTGTGTCACAAAAACCGAGGTTAAAACAAATTCTACCTTGAAGCTGGGCAACGGTGGTGCATGCCCATAATCTCAGCATTCAGGAGGCATAGGCAGTCCAGTCTACAAAGTGAGTTCCAGGATAGACTGGGCTACACAGAGAAACCCTATCTCTGTGTCCGGCACTGACCCCCATCCCTGCCTGTTCATCCCCAGACGCCAATCCTGTGCTCCTTATCTAATGCAGCTTTGCTCAATGACTCCTTCATGCTCAGCTGCAAGCTCCCACGCAAAGCAATATAGCATGCCTTCACTTCTGTGATCGCTCTGGGGATTAAAAACAATTCCTGATCTCTTGATGTTAAGGAGACTAGTTGCTTCTGTAAAGGATTATTTACTCCAAGCATTGACTGTTTCCTGGGTAGTTGATTCATTAGACAGCCCGTGGCATCCAAGACCTAAGAAAACAGCAGGAATGGTGGGGGCAGAGGGCAGACATTATGTAGAAATGTCATTGGGGAGCTGATGGCATATGTGCCTTTGAGAGAACAGTAAGAAAAGCCAGGGAAAGCCAGGGAGGGGTGGGATGGGCTGGCCTTCTGCTCTGATCCCCCAACCCCTCCCCCAGTAGAGTAGCTCATAGCAGAAGCACCCTGGCTGTGATCATAGCTCTTTCCACTCCTCACCTTACTGACCATCTGAGGGCCTGGTGATGGCACAGAGGGCACCTCTCGGGCTTGCAAAAGGAAGTGCTTAATCCACACTTGAGTGAAGGGATGCGATCTGAGTCTTTGAGGGAGCTTTAGACTTGGCCATGAGGATGGGTGGGTGGTTCTCCCTGGCAGAGGAAGTTTTCTGTGCCAAGACAGGAGGAACAGAACACCACAGTGTGCTCTAGCTGGCATTGGCACACCGTCTCCAAACTGCCACTCAGGGAGACATTTACATCTTGAAAAAGGCTTGTATACATGTCTCAGAGTTGGAGGCAATAGAGAATAAAACCTTTGTCTGGTCAATGGTGAGAAATTTAATGTTAAACCACTAGCCACAAGTGCACCTCAGAACACAGGGTGGGGTTGTGCTGACACGTGCCCAGGAGCCCCCAGCCCGAGCTTTATTTATGGCCGCCCCCTTCAAAGCAGAGCAGGATGGAGGAGCTAAGAATGAGTGGGGAGTTCAATCTCCCTAGCCCGGGTTCTGAGCTCCTTCAGTAAGAGAGACATCTGGTAGGCCTGCCAGGACAGAAGCCAGCTGCAGCCCCACCACCACCCCACCCTTCTGGAAGAGGAAGACCCAGTATTCTCCTCACTGAAGTCTCACTAGCCTCTTGCAAGTGAACAGGCATGCTGTTGGTTTTGGGGCGAGTGACGTCCACAATGACATTTTCATTAGTGCCATCCTGACTGACAGTTGCCTTCTGTTTACCAGATCCTAGGATGGAAGTAGCTGGAACCACTTCAGAAAACTTAGAGAAGACATGTCCAAGGGCAAAGCCCATCTCTCCCTAATCCCCACCCCTTGCCCATATTTGGGACACACATCTCAGGCTAGCTGTGCAAGCATCTGTCATAGATTCAGTGACATGGCCCATTTACCCTCTGTTGGGGGCCTGGGCAGGGTGGGGAAGCAAGGGGAGGGGACGATGCACTCTTCCAGTCAGAATGGCCTCTGCCATCACCAGGTCAGAGCTACAGGTGAGCAGGACAAAGGGCCCTATAGATGACCCTGAATCTCTGGCTGTCAGAGAAGACAGTCACTCCCTAGGGTGACAGCTCTGTCCTCAGCCGCTTGGGCCTCTCTTGGGTGTGAACTTTCTAGTCCTCTGAGAGTGAGCACAAGCCACACCTCCTGATATCCATTGTCTGAGCCATTGTCTCTGACACTCTGAACAGGAGTGATGTAATGACCACTGGATATGTATGACACTCTACATTAACCTTAAAGCCATGGGGTAGCAGTGATGTAATGACCGCTGGATATGTGTGACACTCTACATTAAAACTGTGGGATAGCAGTTTCTGCGCCCTCCACCTGGTTTTACTCACCTTGTAGTCACTAGAGTCTAGCGAGTATGACCAGGATGCAAAACCAATGTGGGGGGAGGAGGAAGGAACTCTCTCCCCTTTCACCTAGAACAGAAGCACTTTCTTCCTTTCTCTTCAGTACACAGAGTGGTTTGACTGCTCTGATATTTCCAGGACACAGACACTCAGTCCCCGACCACAAGGAGCTGAACACGAATACTAGCCCATACAGAGAATACTTTCTGTGTTTTGGAATATTCTCTCATGATACCAGCCTCCTTGGAAAGACATCCCTCTTATGAGGTGCCTGGGATCCATCCTGGGGTCTTTGACACATGCAGGCATGAGAGAGTTAGCAACGGCTGTTAGCAGCGATGGTCTAGCTTCCTGGCTCTGGTGCCTGGGCGCCATGGTGTGACATCTATGAAGGATCTCACCCCTGCCAGGGACCCAGTGCCACTGTCTCACCGAGAGAATAGACAACATGGCTTGGAAAACTTTCTTTCTTCTATATCTGGGACTCAAATCTCAAGCTTTTTTGTGGGATCTTGGGTGCAATATCTTTCTTGGTTTCATCCAAATATAGTTTTGGCTAAGAAGAAAACGCTTAGAAAGTATACAGCTGACGTCAGAAGGATAGGGCTCAGGTTTGAGTTTTGCCAAACTGGCTTTTACACTGATCACATTTTACTCAGTGGCCGGGGCTTTGATTCTCATCAGCATAGCGCTCAAAACAATTGATGCCATGGTCCACAATAGCAGCCCCTTGGTAATCCTCATGACACATCTGGCCTCCGGTGCCAGATGTGAAGGTTCGAACAGATTGCGTTGTTAGAAGTGTGTGTTTCTACAGGGAAGAGTGTACAAAGTTTGCACAGAACCGCCTGGTGAGCTGAGAGCACCTGTAAGAAAGAGACAACTTGCCAGGGGCTTTCTGTATATTACTGTTGTCTGTGAGATGAGGCTTCGCGAAAGTCGCTTCTCCTCCCCACTTCAAATCCTTTTTAATTGTTAAAAATGTTAAAATTTGTTAAAAATTGTTAAAAATAATAAACATACCGAACACTTTTTAAAAATAAAATTAGTTGTGTTCTGGCATATTCTGCTGTTCCAAACCATCTGTAATTTACATATCGTATTAGAATGTACAGATGATTTTCTAGGCCCTTACACGGAAGACTCTTTTTCATCACAAACACTCGTTTTTAGAGGTATGTGGTGCTGATATTTATAGTTAGTTATTACCCTCACAAGGAAAAGAACAGTTACTCTTGGCCTCTAAGGACTGGCATTTTCCTTCCAGTATTACCACTTCCGCGAGCGCCAATGTGTCTGTAGCAAATTCTTTTGTGTTTGAATGAATTCCCCAGGATATTAACAGTTTCTCAGCCTTTGATGTGAATTGTTACACTGATTTGTTAAAGGCCAGCAGAGATTTATGCCTCCCGTTGGCTGTAGCTGGATGATGTCTACGCAGTTTATTGACAGGTAGAGTGGGCAGCTCCTGCCCATCCTAACTGAGGCCGGCTAGCCAGCCTGGGTCCACCGCCTATTACCAGCCCTATTTAGACAGCGAAGCTTCAGCTGCTCCAGGGCACCCTTTCCCATACGGCATCACCCTCCACCCCAGTCCACTTCTGTTTCTTTCTTTCTTGGCCCCTGACTGACATCTTTGGCAAGGGAGCACAGTCGATGACTGGTGGCTGCCCGAGTGTTGGCTCTGCTTGCCCTCTCCTTAGCTCACTTAACTCCTGGAATAACCCTGTGGGGTGAACTGCTCTGGTTTATAGCCATCCACACCGAGGTCTGAGAGGCTTGAAACCCAACCTGAGTCCCAACCTGCTGTCCTATGGGGACAGCCGAGGCTGTAAGATGCTGGGGTGCTGGGTGGCGGGGATCCTGAGGCAGAGTGGAAACTGGGAAGTCAGAGGAGCTGAAGGAACGATGTTTCTGCTTTTGCCTCACTCCGTTGGTTCCGGGATTATTCAGCGTTTTGATTAGCTTCTCCTGTGTCACAGGAGCTCTTCAATGTTAGACGACTTCAGAGGGGGGGATTTATTTAAAGCCCAGTTATTAAAATGTCTGTGTTGATTTAAGAAATTATTCTGCTTTATGTTATCTGCTCGTCTCTTATCTCTTTAATCTATAGTCATTTCTACCAGAACTTTCAGGACCCACAAGCCTAAGCACTTTAAGTGATTCTCTTCAAATCTCATTTAAGCGTATTATCCCTTTGCCGAATTATCAGTCAGCCACACCCTCGTCTGTGAAATTGGCAGGACCTATTCAGGCCCATCACAGAGCCATCTACGTAGTTTGGGACTAAACCTCATTTGCTTTTCTAGAAGCAATCTCTGAATATCTTTCCTTTACGGTACAATTGTTTGCCTGTTGACTTTCCATAAACCAGGCTATCAGGGTTGACTTTACAAGTATAGGTGGGTAAAGCCAGTTTGGGAAGAATCGAGGGAAAAAAAACCCATTTCTTGTTATAAACCCACCAATTTTGAAAGAAAAGGAGAGATTGTTCTATGAAGATGCTGGCATCTCCTTCGCAGGCCTTGGGGGACGGACCGAGTTCCCTCAAAACAGAGACTGAAGCATGGGTTGTGCAAAGTCAGAGAGCGTGTGAGAGAGTGAAACACTGGGGTGTGTCCGAGACATCTTACAGTAGTGGAAGTCGAGTAGTGGGCGGTAATGTCTAACAAGAAGGGTGAACAGTAGCAACACTAGGGTCTGGGTCCCGATGAAGCATCCAGAATGGTTTTAGACCCTTTATCTTCAACACAGGACACAGAGACACACGTTCCTCCAACCCACCGTTGGCAGCTCCTTCTGGCATGGAGGCCTCTGCTGTCACTCCAGGCCATGCTCAGTTATGGGCACAAAGGCATCTTCCTTACCTAGGCTGTGCTTATCTCTGGGCATGAAGATATCTTTAGACTGGAGAAGTACAGGACAGGTCAGCTCCTGGGAACTGTCAGTCACTGCTGTGTGGCTGAGCTCAGACAACAGAGTGCCCACTGTACAGCTGCAAAGTAAGAGAGGGGGCTCCGATCCCCAAATTTGTCTTGAGACCGAGTTTTCTTCATGCTCTCATGACTGTCGCCCCGGCTCTGGCCACCTTCTCCTGCATGCAGTGCCTGCTCCTCTGCTCTTCTTCTTTTCTTCCTTGTTTTGCCTCAAGTGTTTCCTACAGCAGCCTATCCTTCAGCTCATGCTGCCATGCCTTCCCGGCTTCCTGGCATCCTAAAGACAGGATGCAGTCTTCTTGCCTAAGGCTCCCTTTCCAGCACCGTCCCTGTGAATCTGGCTTGCTCTCTCTGCACCAGCCACGTGGGTGGTCTTATCCTCCATGTACTGGAGATGAGCCCACTCCTTCCTTTTTCTTCAGCCTGCCACAGCCTTCCTACAATCCTCACTTGCTCTGCTGTTTCTTACACTTCCTTAATCAAGCCCCCCTTGACAACTCTTCCTGTCTCTCCTTTACTTCCTACTTCCCTTGTAAGATTAACCTGTTCTCTTCCTCTCTACTCCTCCTCTCTTTTGCCACCTCTTTCCTCTCCCCTCTTCCTCTCCCACCTTCTCCTCCCTTTCCTCTTTCTCTCTCAGTCACTAGCTTCTACAGTTATTGATTTGTTTTTTGTTTCTCTTTCTCACTGGAAGTTAGCCATCTGGTACTCAACTCACACTGCCCTGAGAAGTCCCGGGCTCTTAGCACAGTTCCCAACCTGTGGGTTGTGACCCCTTTGAAGGTCACTTATCAGATATCTCACATACCATGTATTTACCTTATGATTCACAGCAGTGGCAAAATGACAGTTACAAAGTAAAAAAAAAAATTACAAAATAACTTTATGGTTGGGGTCACCACAACATGAGGAACTGTATTAAAGGGTCACAGCATTTAGGGAGGTTGAGAACCACTGCATAGCCGTTTGTCAATTGGTATTTAATTAATGAATAAGTGAACTACTCAGAAAGCATGGATTTGCCTCCTCTATCAAGTTCTTCCTAGTAACCCCACCAGCACCATGGCCACTTGAGGGACCAGGAGGACATGGTGGGTCATTTGTCGCTGTGCAGTGAGAATGCAGAAGAGTCCCCAGGAGAAGCGGACGATGAAGTGGGTAGCACTTTGGTGGCACTGCCAGGAGAAGGTGGGCAGCAGGGAAGTGTGGGCACCAAGCCATTTCCACCGTGCATGGACCCCGCGTCCATTTGGCAGCTGCCCTGCCGGGCTAGTACTGGAAGATTCTTTGCTACTTTCTTCCCTTCTAGTTCTTTTCTTTCTCCCACACCCTCAGGAAGTGACAGGGATGGAGAAGCTAGACCATCTGGGGCTGTGGGAAGGCCTGGCAGAGAGATGGGACTCGACAGTGACAGTGCTTGGGAGGCCTGACTTCATCTCCCTGTATCCAAGGACCTGCTGGAAGAGCATAGACAATGGCCCTTTATGGAAGTACGCACGATGTACTCTTGGACATTCTGATAGAAATCTGCATTCTAAGGAGATGTGGGGTTTTTGTTAGGGAGCAAAGTTTCTCTCTGTTCCTTTCCTTTGTCACCCACGTTATGTGACCCACTGTGAACACCATGGAGATTTGTCATTTTCTGAACAGGATTCTCAAGGGCTCTCTCCTTCTCGTGTCTTATTCTGCTCACGGCCCAGTGGGAGGAACACACCCCAGTGGTAGTAAACTGGGGCACTATAGAAACACCATTCTGTTCATGCAGGCTACCCGGAGGGGAGAATGGGTGCACATGGGGAAGACTGTAGATCTAGCAAGTCATTGTGGTGCTGGCAACTCTCCTGTTTAAGAATAGCCTCGGACTCTTGTTCCTTTTGCAGAGGATCCAGTTTAAATTCCCAGTACCCAAATGGTGACACACAACCATTAGCCAGTTCCAGGGGACCTGACACCCTCTTCTGCCTTCCTTGGGCACCAGGCATTCACACTGTGTGCACACATACATGCAGGCAAAACATTCATATACATAAAATGTGTAAATAGATATTTATGTCTATGTTTGTAAGTGTGTATATGTGTGTATAGAACAGGCTCTAGGCTATGCCTTGCTGTTCATTTGAGCTCGTTTCTACCATTTGACTGGTTGTGGAAGATTGGGAATCTTATTAGATTGCTAATGCCTTAATCACAGCAGCTTTTGCAAAATGGACTTTCTTTATAGACTGGAGTCCACGTTAATGTGAGTAAGAGGATCTTTTCCATGAGGTTGCAATGAGTACCATGTGAGTCAATGTGTGGGAGGGGCTCAGGCCAATGCGCATTGGACAGCAAGCTCCTGAAATGACCCCAGTACAGAGTGTCTGAAACTCATGATATCATGCTGACAAACTGTCACCACTGGGTGTGTTTGTGGCTCCCTCACCGGGCCTCCCTGCCTACAGAAGTGTATCAGTTAGGCCATGTCAAAACCACCATTTTCCTCAAGTCTCCCATGCTCCTCCTTTTCATTGATTACAGACAGAGTGTGCTGAGGATGCTTCAAGGTCCTCTCCAGCCTGGTCTCAGGTATGTGACAATCCTTATGGTAACAGGTGACAGCAGTTTGGACTGGTATTGTCAAATGGAGATGTGCTGTCCCTCCATTACGCCACTGTGTGAATGCTCTAGCCTTTCTTTTTAACAGGAACTCTCTTAAGAGACCCACGAGATCCCAGGCTCTGCCACTTTCTTAGAAAATGACACCTGTTGAGAACCAGCACAAGACCACAGGAATCAATCAAAACGTGTGTTGGTGCACAGACTGTTGTGAACGGCACACTCAACTCTAAACTAGTGACTTTATCCAGTGACAGAGGTCAAGGGAGGGTCACAGACAAGCCCTACCCTGATTTTAAAAGCAAGGTAATGCCAGGCTTTAGACACTAAGACAAGATGGACTTTTCTGGAGGAATAGTGTTGCTATCACAGAGAGAATAGAAGGAAAATTTTGAACAGGCAAAAGCTCAGATGTTCACCGTGACCCACCCTTCCCGCGGTCCTTTGAACACGTGCCCTAGCCTAGTTCTGGCCCTTGTACGTGATGTTTCTCTGCTTGAAATTTCTGCCTCACACCTCCACCTATCAAAGGTTCAAAGTGCATTGTAAATTATACTTCCTTTATGGGACTTACTGCTTGGTAGTCATAATTTATCACTTTTATTATAGCTCTTATCGTCCAGCTTGTTTTTATCAGGCCGTGTGCGTGCCTTTCTTTACTCTTCAGGTTATCAGGTGGGAAGAGCGTGCTCCACACAGGTCTGTACATCTCTGCACTATCCAGACATCTGCGAGCTCCCTCTGTGAAGTTAGGGGTCGCTGCCAACCTCCGCTAATTTCTAGAGCCGTGTCCTCCACGCTTCGGTTTGCTAATACATTTTTGACTGATTTGTTAGAAAATCTGATGGCCTTCGGTGATCTCAAAATTCCCCACGCTTGTTTTGTTTTGTTTTAAACTCAAGATTTTGATTGTCCAGGTGCTGAAATATGCTCCTTTCTTCCAAGATACTGCAGGCAGCTAGGTCAATTCATCTTTTTGAGATTGCTTTCATATTCCAAAAACAAAACAAAACAACAAAAAACCCCACAAAACAAAACTCTTTCATGTTTGTGTTTTTTCTTATGAACTTAAATGCAAACCGAGTCCCTGTTGAGTTTCTGCAAGGCCAGCAAACATGGTCACCAACCTCTAGAAGGGGTGTAGTCTCCAACCGGAATACTTTACCAGCCAACTCAGTCCCAGAAAGGCCTGGAACCTAGAGTGGGCCCTGGTGGCTTCAGCCTTGGTTGGTAATATTTCAGAAATTAGAGACCAGCTACCAGTCATGAAAAAGAGTGCTGAGTGTCTCTGCACTGGGAGGCTGATCCCTGGCAAAGCCTCACACGGGCTACTAAATCTTCTCACAATGACCCCTACTCCCCTCCTTTTTCTGCGTTCTACTTCCCATTCCTGTATTTAACAGAATACATGTATATATATATATATATATATATATGAGAAACCTCTTGGGTAACCTGTTCTTTGAGGTCTATTTTCTTTTATTCAATTATCTGTAGTTATCAATTATGACAAAGGAGTTACAGTTGTTCGTGGCTTGATATCCTGACCCTTGCAGATCACACACTGAATTTTCATGGGTAGCTGGACTACCTGAAAACAGGTCATTCCAAGAATAGGCAAGAGGTACAAACTTGAAGCAATGAAACAGTGCCTCTGAAGGAACAACAAGACACAGCAAGATTCTGGTTCTGATGCAAGTATCATTGAAAATGGGCTCCCGGTATTTGGTGGCGATTCTGCACTCATATTGTAAGAGGTAGAACCTGGAGGTTGTTGGAAAGCTTAGCAATAGATGCTGCTTTGGCAACACTGACTTTTCAGTGTCTCTTTCTACTAACATCGCGAGCTTTCTGTGATGGCTTGAAAGAAAATGGCGCCCATAGGCTCACAGGAAGCAGTACTATTAGGGGGTGAGGCTTGCTGGAGGAAGTGTGTCACTGGGGGTAGGCTGTGAGGTCTCAGAGACCCAAGCCAGGTCAGTGGCTCATGCCCCTTCCTGCTGCCTACAGATGGATATAAGAAGGCTCATCCCCTCTAACACCACATCGGCTGCCTGCTGCCATGCTTCCCACCATGGTGATAATGGACTAATCCTCTGAACCAGAAGCCAGCCCCAATTAAATATTTTCCTTTATAAGGGTTGCCGTGGTCATGGCGTCTCTTTACAGCAGTAAAACCCTAACTGAGATGCTATCTTTTAAAGAAGTTCTCATGTGTGCTTTACACCTATGATCCCGTTTTATCTATGTGTTAACTCTGAGTGTGTGGATGACAAACAATACCCCATCTGGAAAACGAGGAAACTGAGGCTCATAGAGGTTAACTTACATTTGTTAAAGTTGTTTAATGAAAACAGTGTGGAGTTAATATTTAAATCAAGACCTGACTGATCCCAAAGTCCCTACTGTTCCTCACTGCACATCAGGCCCATCCTCCCAAAACAGGCGATTGAGCAGTTTCCAACTTTTACACACAGATTTGTCTACCCACCAAATAACCTGAGTATCTGTGATGTGTAATCGTTTCCAGGTGCTGAGTATAACAGGATAGGGGATCAGAGAGACGGGCGCTTGGGGATAATTTCCCAGAGGCCCCTGGGGGAGGGGCTCATCGTCAGTGTGAACGCTGATGGACAAGTGTGTGAAGTGAGCACAACAGGAGACAACAGTCCAGGTAGAGGTGTTTTTCCAGGCTTAGATGCTAAGACGGTACCCAGCAGGTTTCAGAAGAGGGGCATAAGGAAGGACAAGTGCCCTGGCACTCCTATTAGATGTGCCCAAAAGTTTCTATGTGTATCTAGGTGTAGACAGGAAGAGGAAGAAGATCCTGGCTGACAACATGGCACAAACAGGCGAGTCTGGAGCCTGGAGTGATGGAGACTTGTTTTCATATCTAATGCTTGGGGAACATAGAGGTGGAGAACAGATTACAAACACCATCATGTAAGTCGGAATACCTTGAAGGAGGCATGGACCAAGCCAACGACCCTTAGGTAGAGGCTTATGGGTGATTGTCTTGCCAAATTTGCTTGAAGATGAAATCTAGCTCCATTGCTTTGTACAAAGTGTTTTAGTTAGTAGTGCCTGAGATAAGAAAAACAGCTTGTGCAAATATCATGCCAGAGGAGCCTTGGTAAAAGCTGCTGGATTAGTTCTATTGCATTTGATAGAGCAGTTCAGAATCACTGTGCTGGGACACAGGGGCTAACACTGGATAGTATAAAACAAAGCCACACCCACTCTCTGAGTATCCTCGGGCAATATGCAATGATATGGAGGTCTGAGTGGTTTTGTTGG
Organism: Alexandromys fortis; assembly: GCF_014885135.2. NCBI lineage: Eukaryota > Metazoa > Chordata > Mammalia > Rodentia > Cricetidae > Alexandromys > Alexandromys fortis. Next base: position 1,439,727 of record NW_026068040.1, on the reverse strand, counting down.
TTGCACCTCACACCTGTTTTTCAGAACTTAAAAGGAAAAGGTTATCTCAAGATGATTTCTCCAGAACAGCAGCTCTTCACCAACTGGGATTAATAGTTTCCACGAGTTAAATTCCATCCATGTAACAGATGCTTCTCTGTTTTCACACACAGTGTCACTCCGTCTTCACTGAGGTCATAGCTGGTGCCTGTGGCTGGCTGGTAAAGGTGACTGATATCTGTTGCTTAAAAATCGCACAAGGTCAGACATAGGCTATAACCTCGGGCTGTGGGACATCCGAGTCTATGCTGTTTTACTACCATGCACTGTGCTTCACCTCAGTCATGGGGCCATTTTGACAAGAATAGCCTTGGGTTCAAGGGGTTTGCATTGCTTTCTCATTGTTGTGGCAAAGTGTTTGACAATAGCAGCATAAGGGAGAAGGCTTTATTTTAGTTGGGTGTTTAAGAGGGTGGTTGGCTGCAGGACAGCAGGAGCACGGAGTGACTGGTCACACTGTGACCACACGCAGCAATGGCTACTGATGCTCGTGCTTTTCTTCAGTCTGGAATTCTGGCTGATGGAGTAGTGCCACCCACGTCAGGGTAAAGGTCTCCCCACTTGAACCAAACCCCATTTGGAAACACCCTTACAGCTGTGTCCAGAGGTGTGTTCCTTAAGTGATTATAAACCCAACCACGCTTACAGTGAGGATGAGCCACCGCAGTGGCCTAATGCCAGTGTGTGGAATGATAAAAAGCACGTGTCTTTGGGACCAGTGGGCACAGCACAGTCCTTTGTGTCAGGAGAGCTAGATTCTTCCTTTATGTTTTGCTATAGAATGGCACAACTCGTTTGGAAAGTATCATTGAGTTCTGGTTACGTAAACTCTTTGCATAGTGATTCAGCTCCTTCGATACATAAAGTTCAAGAGACCAATAACTGTGGCCAGAAGGTTTTCTCTGTCAGTCAACATAAGACAAGCAGTTACCAGGAACATGTTTAGACTCAAATAGGCAGCCTTTACTTTAAAGATCTTATTTTTAATTTTTTAACAGAGTGCACACATGTGTATGTGTATGTGTGTGTATTTACACACATGAGTGCAGTACCCGAGAAGGCCAGAAGAAGGCATTGGATATCTTAGTGCTGGATTTACACGTGTTTGTGAGCTACTTGACATGGTGCTAGGAACGGAATTCAAACCCTTTGCAAGAGCAGAATAAGCACTAAACAGTGGAGTCATCTTCCCAGCCCTGGGAGCAGCTACTTTAAAGTTGATGACAAACTGTTCAATCATGTCCCCAACACAGGTCTTACTGTGTGCTTCAAAAGGTCTGATACTAAATGCTCTGAGAGACAGCAATCTGCGATGAGAGCAGAGTGCTGCATTCTCTAAGTCTTTATGAAAATCTAAACCGAATTTTTATAGATTGCTTTTCCAATGGACTCTATTACAAGCTGAATTGTGTTATTGAAAAATTCTTATGTTGGAGTCCAAAACCACAGAATATAACTTCAGTTAGAAACTGGGTCACTGTAGGTACAATCAGTTAAGATGAATCATTTTGGAGCCAGGCAGGCTCCCAATTCAGTATGTCCTATGTCCTCATAAAAAGAGGTTGCCTACAGACAGACAGACAGGACCCCCCTCCCCCCTCCACACACAAATACTCAGGGAGAATGCTACCATGTGTAGATGAGGCAGAGATCATGTGATCTATCAAAACCAAAGACTGCTAAAGAGTGTCAGAAAGTCCCAGAGCTGAGCTGCGTGGCACAGATCCCCATGCCCCCAGAGTTGAGCTGCATGGCACAGATCCCCACGCCCCCAGAGCTGAGCTTCGGGGAACAGATCCCCACGTCCCCAGAGCTGAGCTTCGGGGAACAGATCCCCACGTCCCCAGAGCTGAGCTGCGTGACACAGATCCCCATGCCCCCAGAGCTGAGCTGCGTGGCACAGATCCCCATGCCCCCAGAGCTGAGCTGCGTGGCACAGATCCCCACGTCCCCAGAGCTGAGCTGCGTGACACAGATTCCCACGCGCCTAGAGCTGAGCTGCGTGGAACGGATCCCCACGCCCCCAGAGATGAGCTGCGTGGCACAGATTCCCACGCGCCTAGAGCTGAGCTGCGTGGAACGGATCCCCACGCCCCCAGAGATGAGCTGTGTGGCACAGATCCCCACACCCCCATTAGGAGCCGGCTTTGCTCATCCTTCCTCTCAGAATTTGGTCTCAGAATTATGAAAACTTTTTTTTGTCCTTTCTGTCTCTTGGTTGTAGATGTAAGAAATTGATATAGTCTTAAAGCATGAAGCTTTTGACCTGCCCCTCCCCCGCTGAATAATATCAAACAGTAAATTCATAAAATCATCGGGTATCAATGAATGAATCACTTAGTGATTGAGTCTGTTCTGCCTTTAGAAAACATATAGTGACACAGACAGAGGTCACAGAATCTCTCCAGGGTCCTGTAGCTAGGAAGCCCCGGGAGCAAGGACTGCTCATTGATTTCAGATTGTTGTGTGTCTTTTCAGGGTGTGGTGTGGTCCCCATGGAAGGGAGAAAAGGCTTACACAAGCACTGCAAAGATGGAAACAAAAGTGGATCTTTGAAAAGGATGTGGAATTTGTGGGCTAAATGAGACCTAGCGAAAGAATCTAAGGACACTTGTCCATTCTAGGACCATCTTTCTGATATTTTGGAACAACACTATCCAAAACACATTTCATGGAAAACCTGAGCATGCAAGAGAAAATGCTTCCAGTTACTCAATGCAAGTAAGCTATGGTTCTCTAACTGCTCTGTGCTGCTGGTGTTTCGTCAACTTGATACAAGCTAGAGTCATTTGCGAAGAGAGAACCTCAAATGAGAAAACTACTCCATAAGATTGGCCTGTAGACAAGCCTGTGGGGCATTTTCTTAATTAGTGATGGATGGAGGAACGCCTAGTCCATTGTGGATGCTGCCACCCTGGGCAGGTGAGCCGGGGATGTATAAGAAAGTAGTCTGAGCAAGCTCTGGGGAGCACGCTAGTAAGTAGCACCCCTCCATAACCTCTGCATCAGCTCCTGCCTCCAGGTCCTGTCATGCTGGAGTTCCTGCTCTGACTTCCCTGGATGATGCATTGTAAGCTGTATGATGAAATAAGCCTTCCCTTCTCCTAGTGGGGAGAAACCCTATGACATCTCAGTCCATCACATGCTTAGCATATGCTGAGTATTTACTATGACAAGTGTTGCAGACAAGAGCTCTCTCTCTCTCTCCTTCTTCCCTCCCCTTCCCTCTTTGTGTGTGTGTGTGCGTGCACGTTCAGGTGCATTGGCATATATGTGGGCATCATGTGTGCGTGTAGACCTTAAGATGACCTTAGGTATCTTTCTTGCTTGGTCTGAATATGAAATGTCTACTAGATTCATGTCATTGAATAATTGGTCTATGGTTGGAGGTGCTGCTTGGGGTGAGGGGATTAGGTAAAAGAATCCTCTGGAGTAGACTCAAGTGGGGTGAACTTGGAGCATTTATAGCCACTCCCATTTTTGGTTTACTCTCTTTGCTATGCGTTTGTGTTTGAAGATGTGATGTCTCAGCTTCCTAAGCCCCTCAGCTGCTCCCGTACCTCCCCTACCTTTATAAACTCTCCTGGAGTCGTATGTCCCAATTAAGTCTTCCTTTTCCACTTTGCCTTGGGAATGTCATTTTCTCATAGCAACAGGAAAGTAGCCAGTGCACTCTGCACTTGTCTGTTGCAACAGGGTCTTTTACTGAATGAATTTACGTGCTTCGTTTTTATGTGAGGGATCTAAATTCTGGTCCTTAAACTTGCCTCCAGCCCATCAATTCTTTTCCCTTTCTTCTGAAATAATCCACTTGTATTTTAACCATGAGACACACAGGCATCATGTGAAGACTAACATCAAAACCTTCATGGTAGTATTAACAGCTTAACCATGACAGGGACACAGCTGAAGTCTTCTCCTGTGTATCTTGCCTTCCATAGCCCCGCCTGCTTTCTCAGTCCCGCATTTCTCATGTCTGTGCTTACCTTTGTGACCTCACTGTGTCCCACAACAGTACAGTTTGATTTAACGAGTTTTTAAACTTTATGTAATTGCTCTCATAGCGTGTATTCCGTCTTGTAATGCCATTTTCCTTCAACATTTTTGCTTTGTGAACTTTTTCAGATAACTATATTCATTTTACTTCATTCGTCTTCTCCTTGTTAAAAAAAAAAACACGCCAGTATACATTCAGTTCTGCACATTTAAAAGCATTTAGCTTGTTTCCTATTTTTCTGTTGCAAACAACACCACAATGGATATTCTTATGGCGGGACGGAGAAAAAGAACTTTCTCTAGGAATCACGCACAGAATTGCTGGGATCCAGAGTTCATTCATTTTCAGTTTTTTCTCAGTAGACCTCGGCTAGTTGCTCTCCATTGTAGTGACGCTGGCTTCATAACTTCCCATGGTGTACGGCAGTGTGGTTGCCACACATTAGCTGCTGACTTTGTCAGCTTACGTAATCCTGCCAGCATCATGAGTATGGAATGATAGCTCATTGTGATTTAACTAGCAATTGCCCAATATCTTGTAAGAGTGACCGCTCTATCATCTGCCTGCTGGACATTTAGACTTCATCTGGGCATCGCCTCCTCCCCTTTCACCCATTCAACCCCACTTTTTTTTTTATTGGTTTATTTATCTTTTCACATTGGTTTTTGGAAGTTCTTGGTTAGTGCTTTCTCTCTCTCTCTCTCTCTCTCTCTCTCTCTCTCTCTCTCTCTCTCTCGTTTGTTTTCATTTTTTGAGACAGGGTTTCTCTGTGTATCTCTGGCTGTCCTGGAACTCACTCTGTGGACCACACTGGCCTCAAACTCACAAAGATTTACCTACCTCTGCCTCCCGAGTGCTGGGATTAAAGGTGTGGTCTACCACCACCTGGTAGTTAGTTCTCAATATTATTTATTCCTCACATACTTCTTCTATGAATATCTTCCTGAACTTTTCAGTTTTTGGAGGTTTCTTTGTGTGGAATTTGAAAATTACATATACTTTATAAAATTAGATATGATTTATAAAATTGCACATAGTTTGTAAATATATAATTGATTGTATTTTCATCTTCATTCTGACTAATATCTTTCATGCTTTATTTAATAGCTCATTTTCAATACCTAAGCTATACGTAGATTCACCACTTATTTTCTTCCTAATGTTGTTTTACCTTTTGCCTTTTGTTTTGCCTTAACAAATATTGAATTGAATTCTATGTGTGAAATGAGGTAAGGATCCATTTCTTCCCCTCCCTCTACACCGTGTGTAGCCTGCTGCCATAGTATCATTTATAGAATAGGATACCATACCCCACTGAGAATTTGAAATATCAGTCATATTTTAATGAGTATGAGTATCTTAAAAAACAATACTACATCATTTTCCAATTTATTTTAAAATCACTATTATACTGAATTAGCTATAGTCTAATAATAAATTGGCTTCGGCTATGGGTACTGTATTGGTGATTCAAGTAAATTGTTTCCTCATATTGATGTACTTAGCGACATGACTTTGAAACTCCTGCCACTAAAAATCTGAGTCTGCTTCTCCACCCTTGGAATCGGGACTTGATGTGTTATTTGCTTTGGCCGTCGGAACGTGACAGCAGTGACTCAGTGCCAGTTCCAGACAGAACTCAAGACCCTACATACTCTTACTCCCTCTTGTGAAACTTGGCCTCAAAGCTAGGTGGAGCCAATCCAAGCGGAGACCATACTAGGCCAGTCAGTCAGTCATTGCTTAGCCAACCTTCCAGCTGTATTAAAATAGCCCTGCTGAATTCAGAGCACAGGAATGCATTATCAATGTATAGACTCACAAGCCAGATAAATGCTGTTGGGTTATGTGGTTGTTTGCCCTACAATATAGGACCAATCTCATCCCTTATTCTATTACTGAAAGCATCTCAGTTGATCACAGCCTTATGTACTTTCATAGAGAATGGGTTCATCAGATAGAATGACCAGCTTAGCCCTCTTATACATAACTCAATTCCAGGACAGCATCTTTTGCAGCAGAGAGAACCTTCCATCATTTCACCTTAGTTTATTCCCCAGAGTGAAGCAAACCAGACCATTTCTTGCCTTGTCCCTATACGTTATTAATTTATTTGTATTGACTTTATCATATTATCCTGCCATTATCATAAGATGGGGTTCTGTTGCTACAGCAACTAAAAGTGATACATGAGCTCTTCAATTTAATTGAAGTCATAACCATTTTTGGCCACATTCCACATACTTTCTTGGCTGTCTTCACGCCTGTGGTTAGAAGAATGAGGACTATTCTGCCAGGAACCGATGTTTCCTATCTGTTTCTGTCTCTGCACCACCAGTGAGTACATTGTTCTCTCAATTTCTTAACTTCTCCTCTTTAGGGTAGTACAAAACAACATGAATCCAGCATACATCTGATAGTCACCTGGTGTGTACTTGCCACAAGGGTGACGAGGACAAGAGAGACGTACACAGCCCCTCTCTTACAGAATTAGCCATGTTGGAGAGGAGGACATTGTGTGTGAGCTCAGGGCTATGAAAAATAAGCCAAGGTTAGCGAGTTGTTATCAGATATAATTTGGCTGCATGAAGATTTGTGTAAAGAATAAAATGTAAGAGCTGGCAGGACTGGAAATAAGCTGATATTTGCAGCAGCACTGGGTCAGACTCTTCCCTCAAAATTATGGTCCATAAGATAGTCTCAAGCTCCTAGGGAGGGAAAGGAGGTGGAAGGAGACCGCTGTGGGCTGAAGTGAGCCTGGGACATTGAGACTGGAGCTACTTGTAGGAGAGCAGGCAGGGGACTATCACGGTGTTTCCTAGATAGGGGACAGTGTTTCCTGCCCAGGCTCTGCTCGTCTGTCCAGGAACTGAGCTGTAAAGGTCTAAAGGGCACCCATCCTAGAAACAGGCCATGTGCTCCAAGCAGTAGCTTCAGAGAGAAGCAGGGTGAGTGTGCCGGTAACCTAACAGCTTCAGGTCTAGTGCTAGGTTACATCCCTAAGAGGATGGTTGCAGTCTGCTGGGTGCTGAACTCACATCAGAGTCATCGGAACGTGTCAAGTGCTATAGTCGCTCATACTCAAGGCCAGTTTTCTTCGTACACTAGGTTTCTCGCAGTCATCTTGCTGGGACTCCTGTTGCTGGAAGGCCTACTGGACCTGGACCAGCTCAGGTGGGCTCACACCAGAGCCTCTGGCTTGCATAAAGGTATGTACATCCAACATTGCAGTGCCTTAACCTGGATCAGGTCATGAACAGCCTCAATCCTGTCACCAGGCTTAGCTCCTTCATCGTCAGCTCTCAGTATCCCCATCCTTATGTTTTGTTCAATAGAAAAAGATTTTCATTCCAGTTCCTAAACATAAGCAAATGCACAGACTCTCAGAGAACAGGAAACATTGTACAAGGCCCTAGGATCTAGCCTAACTGGGGACTAGGCCCTCAGCTTTAAAGCTGGGTCTATGATAAAGATTCATGATTCCTTACTCTACTCCACCAAGATGGGCAGACTTCTGAGTAAGTGAATATATTTTTTGAATATTATTATTATTATTATTATTGTCATCATTATTTTATTTTTTAAGGCAGGGTTTCTCTGTGTTGCCCTAGCTGTCCTGGAACTAACTCTGTATACCAGGCTGGCCTCAAACCCACAGAGATCCACTTGCCTCTGCCTCCTGAGTGCTGGGATTAAAGGTGTGCACCATACCATCCATCTTGAATTTATTTTTCATTCTTCTTTAGGTTTGTATTCTTTTAGTTTGCTCCTATTAATTCTTCCTCTCTGAAAATGTCAGGACCCATGGCTCCAGTCTCCATGGTATTTTCTCTTAATGGAATGCCAGGCAAGAAGATTTCCTTCTCTAGCCTAGGCACGGCTGGAGAACTCTAAGGTGGGCCTAACCAAATCCCTGCAGGAGCCAGGAGAAGGACTAACGGCAGGGGGAAGTGTGGTCCGTGGCCACAGACCACTGTTGGCACACAGTAGTTATGCCTACTAGGAGCTAGTTCCTGCCTTCTAGATCCCAAACAGTTCTGTTTCTTCTCCTGCTCAGTCTCCTCCCATTAATCCCTCTTCTACTTGGATTAGCCAGAGCTGGCTTCTGTTCTGGGAGAACAGTCTAGCCCACAACTGGTGTGTGTGCGCATTTCCCTGAGGTCTGGACTGTTTCCAGTTCTCAAAAGGGTCTGTACCCTGAACGAGTCTCTAGATCAGGCGGGCCTTTTTACCTCTGAGGCAAGAGTAACGATCTTCATTTCTGGAGGTGAGCAGGTGCTTGGGGGCCTTGGAACTAAAAATTGTGGCATATTTTTGGCTTTCTCTAGCAAAGCATAGTTATTTTTGTAAATGAGGTTTTTTTTTTTTTTTTTCAGGAACTCATGAAAATAATTATAGATAAACCCTAAATCGAAAGGCTAGCCCTGCCTTCCCAGAGCTGAGGTTGGCTTCTGTAGCAGACTCAGTCCTGTCTGGGTTGGGGTGCTAAGTCATGCCTCACGCTATCACTCTTCCGCTAACTCTTTCTGCACCCACAAAGTTAGGGGCTGCTGCAGGGTCAGCCTGGGATAAGTAGACAGCTGAGGGGATCTAATCCCCTGCTTGCCTAAACTCCAGGCTGCCTTCAGTTCCTCGTCATGGAAAATAGGGAAAGTTCCGGAAACACAAGAATGGGCTTGCTCCTGCCCATTAGTGACTAAGTGACCTGCAGCCAAGCTCCTTTGATGGCTAAAGGGCTCCTCTAATTGCCCGCCTGCTCCGTGCCAGCCACGGGCTAAGTATGGGGTGTTGTTTTAAGTCACTGAGCTATTAACGGCCTGGTCTATGCTCGAGCTGTGGAGTTATAAAATATGTACGATATACTCTGCCTGCCGGAGGATGATCACAGGTGAGGAAAGGTAAAGGAAGACGTCACAATTAGAGAGAGGAGAGGGAGGGCAGCTAAGAGGATGGAGTGACCACAGTCGGAGAGCTTCTTGGTGGACAGTGCATCCTTCTGCACTGCTAGACAGAGGGAGTCTCAAGAATAAACTCACAAGTCAGAGCCACAGCCTGGAAGTGCAGGACCCGAAGCCCCAAGCGCTGTCTCTAAGACACAAACCAGGAAGCAGAATCACATCTGTTTGCACATCTGTTTTCTAACAACGGAAAGGACAAATGAAACAGCACTTTGCTGGCCTCTTAATCACTTCCATATATCACTACTCAGCATGAGGTTTCTCTCGAGAGCACCAAGTCCCCAAGTATCGGGTAGTATCCCAAAGTCCCAAGTGCCAGATAGCACTGAGTACCCAATGGCTTTGACTGTGAGCTTGTAGGATGATCTCGAAACTCCTTGGTATGTTCTTCTACTCACATCGTATCTTTACTAGACGGTCTTGTGAATTAGTCTCTCTCTTACACCAACACTCACACACACATAAAGAGAGACAGACAGACAGAGACAGAGACACAGAGAGACAGAGAATTGGAGACAGGGAAAGAGACAAGACCCAGAGAAAGAGAGAGAGAGAGAGAGAGAGAGAGAGAGAGAGAGAGAGAGAGAGAGAGAACACCTGCCTTTCCTTACAGTCTAGGTTCCCAACTCTCTGAAGGCTCTCAATTCTTTTTTTTTTTTTTTTTTTTT